>NC_142031.1:29919405-30237977 GCF_982192425.1 Myodes glareolus | reverse complement strand
GCCAAACAGTTTATAATTAATATGAAGCTTCAGAGTATTTTTTCAGAAAGTGGCAGGCAGGAGAGAAATCTTCAGTTACAGAGAGACAAGAGGGTTGGTGTCTAAATTGGGTCAGAGTGTGTTTGCTGCTGAAAATCAGAGAGGATGACCCCAGTAGCACAGACAATAAGAGAAACAATGAGTAAATGGGACCTACTGAAGCTGAGAAGCTTCTGTAAAGCAAAGGACACTGTCAGTAAGACAAAAAGGCTACCTTCTGATTGGGAGAAGATCTTCACCAACCCCTCATCAGACAAAGGTCTGATCTCCAAAATATACAAAGAACTCAAGAAACTAGACACTAAAACTCTAATTAACCCAATTGAAAAATGGGGTACTGAACTGAACAGAGAATTCACAACAGATGAACTTCGAATGGCCAGAAGACACTTAAGGACATGCTCAACCTCCTTAGCGATCAGGGAAATGCAAATCAAAACCACTTTGAGATACCATCTTACACCTGTCAGAATAGCTAAACTCAAAAACACCAATGATAGCCTATGCTGGAGAGGATGTGGAATGAGGGGAACACTCATCCATTGTTGGTGGGAATGCAAACTTGTGTAGCCACTGTGGAAATCAATGTGGCGGTTTCTCAGAAAACTGGGAGTCAACCTCCCTCAGGACCCAGCAATTCCACTCTTGGGAATATACCCAAGAGATTCCCAAACATACTACAAAAGTATTTGTTCAACTATGTTCATAGCAGCACTATTTGTAATAGCCAGAACATGGAAACAACCTAGGTGTCCCTCAATAGAAGAATGGTTAAAGAAGGTGTGGAACACATACACATTAGAGTTTTACTCAGCGGTAAAAAACAATGACATCTTGAATTTTGCATGCAAATGGATGGAAATAGAAAATGCTTTACTGAGTGAGGTAACCCAGACCCAAAAAGAGGAATATGGTATGTACTCACTCATAAGTGGATTCTAGCCATAGTTAAAGGTCTTTGAGTCTATAATTAGTGATCCTAGAGAAGCTAAATAAGAAGGTGAACCTGAAGAAAATCATATAGTTATCCTCCTGGATATTAGAAGTAGGCAAGATTTCCAGGCAAACTTGGGTGCACGGGGGGTGGGGGGTGGAAGTAAGGAGAGATGGTTAGGGAGAGGGGAGAGGGGGAGGATTGGGAATGGCTCCGGGGAATGGGAGGGGGGAGGGAGGAAGGATGGCTTTGGGAGCAGGGAAGTTTATACCTCAACTAAGGGAGCCATTTTAGGGTTTGCAAGAGACTTGATTCTAGAGGGGTTCCCAGGCCCAAGAAGAGGTCCTCAGATTGTTCCCTGGGCAGCAGAGGAGGGTACCTGAACTGGCCTGAGCCCATAACCATACTGATGAATATTTTGCATGTCACCACAGAACCTTCATATGGCGAAGGATGGAGATAGAGACAGAGACACATATTGGAACACTGGACTTAACTCCCTAGGTCCAAATGAGAAGCAGAGGGAGGGAGATCGTGAGCAATGAAAGCAGAACCAGAGGGAACCTTTACAGAGCCAGCACGGTCTGGAACCACGACTCTAGGCGGAGGGTGTCCAGGTTGAATGAAATCCACAGAGCACGAGGTTTAGGTGAAACAGCAGCTCGTTTATTGTTCTGCTGGGGCTAGCTTTTATACCATGGCACCAAATGGGGAGGGGGCTGCGAAGGGACTGTCACCTGACCCAAGGAGGGACTCTCACCTGACCCCAGTAGGGGTCAAGGACTGATCACGTGCATTCAACCTTCACCTGTCCCCAGTAGGGACTGTCACCTGACCCCAGCAGGGATCAAGGAATAATCATGTGCACTCAAACTTCCTCATCCAACTCCAGGAGCAGAGTGAAGTTATGATTCTTTGCAGATAAGCACCTCGAATGGGGGCAGGGAAATACAACTCGGGGTAGCAATTCCCACAAACCTTCATCCGACGATGGATATAGATAGAGACGGAGACCCCCATTGGAGCACTGGACTGAGCCCCCAAGGTCCAAATGAAGAGCAGAAGGAAGGGGAACATGAAAAAGGAAGTCAGGACCGCGAAGGGTCTATTCACCCACTGATACAAGGGGACTGATGGAATGAGAGCGCACCAAGGCCAGCTGGACTGGAACTGAACGAGCATGTGATCAAACCGGATTCTCTGAATGTGGCTGACATGGGGGGCTGACTGAGAAGCCATTGACAATGGCACTGGGTCTTGATCCGTTTGCACCGACTGGCTTTTCGGGATCCTGGTCTGTTTGGATGCTCACCTTCCTGGACCTGGAGGGAGTGGGGGAGGAACTTGGATTTCCCACAGGGCAGGAAACCCTGACTGCTCTTGGGAATGGGGAGGGAGGAGGAGAGGGAGTGGGGGGAGCGGAGCGGGAGGGTATTGGGTGGAGGGGAGGAAGTGGAAATTCTTTAAATAAATAAATAAGGAAAAAATAATAATAAGCCTAAGCTAACAGGCCAAACAGTTTTAATTAATATGAAGCTTCAGAGTGTTTTTTCAGAAAGTGGCAGGCAGGAGAGAAATCTTCAGTTACAGAGAGACAAGGGGGTTGGTGTCTAAATTGGGTCAGAGTGTGTTTGCTGCTGAAAATCAGAGAGGATGACCTGATTTGGATGGGAATCAACCAAACCTGGAAAGCTGTGCTTTGTTAGTTCTTCTAGTATAAAGTGAACACCATGTGAGATAGTGCAGGAAAGATTTTACTTTCTACTTCATGTGTTGGATCCTCTGAAACTAATCAGCCTTCTCCATCAAATGTTTTGCTGTGCATTTGTGTTTGGGGGTAGAATGTGAGTTTTTCAAACTGAACAAATCCATCCAGCTTACATGGCATGTCTGACGCAATGTTTGTAACTCATCCCTGTAAAAGCAACTTTTGGGTCCTTGTGCATTGTTTGCAATGCCTCTTCAAAGGTTCAACCAATGGACTCTATGCTCTCCCCTGAGCACAGCTATGGACATTTAGGAGTCAGCATGGTATTCGCTTTAAAAATCGAAAAAAAAAGTTCATGAGTGGCACTCCAGGCTTAATCTACAAGAGTGCCAATAAAAATTAAATTAAAAAATAATGAAAATGCAAGGCCTCATTTGTACTGTAACAGCATCTCCATTAGCTGTAAAGCGGAGACCAGTATAGAAAGTGCCTCCCGAGGCTGGTGGTGGAGCTCTACCCCAGAATCTCCCAGAGAACAGCAAACTGGACTCTCATATGCTGCTAAATGAGAGGAATGGAAAGTTAGTTTGCAACCTTATTGTCCATCTGTCCTTCCTACTCCCAATCATTCAGTTAAATAATACACTCTAATAAACCATTACAAATTAATAGTAATTAAAAGAAGAATGACCGTCAGGAGATGCTTCCTGAAGCCAGGACACAGTGGCTACTTGTTGCTGCGGTACTAGATCTAGCTGCTGCTTAAACAGTTTTCTTGTTTATGTCACTAACTAGGATGAAGGTCAATAAAACGTTTGCCAGACAACCCCAACGTACAGCCCCACAACCAATATCTTACAAAAAGAAGAAATAGAAAAGTTGACCTGCGTAGCATGCATATGATACAGAGACAGAGAGAGGAGGATCCCAAGGTTCAGCGGTTGCTAGCCTCACCTACTTGATAAGGTCTTGGCTAATGAGAATGACAGCTGAGGTTAACTTGGGTTCTGCAAGCACGTGAACGCACGTGTGTTCTGTACACAAATGTGCACACAGATGGATCCAATAAAATCAAAATAAAGTGGGACAATGATAGGAAAACCAATAGAAATGAAGATTTTAAGAAAAATATAAATTAGATGTGCTCACAGGGCAAAGGATGCGTGAGAAGAATCCGACAACACAACATTCCAGGGACTGTGACTCTCATGGAGAGGCGAGCTGAAAAACAGATGAACTCGAAGGACTGTAAGTTCTCAATTTCTCCAACTGAATAAAATAAGCAACACTATGTTATGGTGCCACTACGTAGTAAGTGAAAGGCCCCTGGGCTCTGGAACCTTATTAGTTGGTGAGCTTGTTTGTTGGATTGTCTGTCTGTGGTATTGATAAAGTGCCTTGGGAATTACATAAAACATAATGAACAATCAAGTTCAAAAGTGTGTCAAGGCAGAGATAGTGTGGCTCCATGTGCGACAGGCTTCTCCAAGTACTTATGGCACACCATACTTGAAAAGCTTAAATTATTGTTTGTGTGTTCTATTGCAGATCAAAGTACGGCTATAAATAATAACAATCACTTGACTAGATCTATTTGTGGTGCTGAATGGAATTTCCATGTGAGCAAAAGGCACTGAGGCAGGGTGCCTATTGTGGGGATGACATCAAGAAGCAATTTGGTTTTGAGTGTTAGAAAGTGTGCTCATTGGGCTATTCAAACTTGTAGTTAAAGCTGTGTAGAAAAGTATACCATGGCCAGCGCTACCCAAGTTTAATTCAGAGTAGGAGCATGTTCCTGAGATACAGGAACCTGACCAGTCACCAGTCACTAGGGAGACACTTATGCTTAAAGCTGAGATTACTGTTACCATTTTGAGTCTGAATCACAGGGAAGAGGGGAATGGGTTTTATGAGTCAGTTGCTGTGCCACTGGAAAGCAGCAGACTGAGAGGTGGCGAGGAATTGAACAGACATGGACTTATTCACAGAAACCTCGGGACTAGAGTGATAGCCGCAGAGGTTTAAGAGTGTATACCACTCCTCCAGGAGACCGGAGTTCAGCTCATAGCAATCACACCAAGGACCCAAATCCAGCATCAACAGCCTTAAAACTGAATGGAAGACCATCTTAGGAATTCCAGCTCACCTCAGAGCACCCTCTCTGTCCCCAGACACAGCCTCACAACGGCTGTCGAATCTGACTTCCTTCTGGCCTCCTTCCTTTGGTTTAGTTCTTGGTTGTTCTCTTGCAAGGACTTTGCAAGAATCTCTGGGACAGACATTTTGCCTTCAAATTGTTTAGTATCATGAATACAGTAACGCAGAGGAAAGTCCTGGTGTGCAGAACCCTGCTCTGTTCACACTCACACTGAGTTGCTTTTGACCACTCCCAGCAGGCTCTTCAGACTACCACAGCGTCCCTATGAGTCTTCCAGGCTCTCTCAGCTCTGCGGCCTGGTATTGCCCATGTGTGTGTATGTCTATCTGTCTGTGTGTCTGTCTGTTTGTGTCTGTGTGTATATGTGGACATATTCATGGATACATTTGGGACACCAAACATTAATATTGAATGTCTTTTTTTAGTCACTCTCCACCTTACTTCTTGAGGTAAGACACCTCACCTGTGGACCTAGAGCGCAACAGCGTTGAGGAATGAACCCCAAGGGTTCCCCTGCCTCTGCCTCCAGCACTGTGATGTCAAAGACGTGCCGCCACACCCAGTTATAACCCCTCGGTTGAAGATCTCAACTCAAGCCCTCCTGTCTGTGCAACAAGCACTTTACTGACTATTTTTCCAGCACCCTAAATACTATACTGTCCCCATTTATTAATGATTTTACATATATGTCTTATACGTTAGTACAGACTGTTGCTAACTCTGATGATGTAAGTCAGGAAACATATGAAAGAGTAATAATATGTTTCCTCTTTCTCTCCCTTTGTCCTCTGCAGAAGAAAAAAAAAGAAGGACAAAGAGGAGGGAAAGAAAGAAGGTGAAAAGGAGATGAAGGAGAAGGAAGAAGATGAGAAGGAAGAAGAGAAAGAGAAGGAGGAGAAAGAAGACCATATGGATCTTTAGGTCAGTGGAACTTTTTATTGGATACATCAACTGTCCAAACCCATAGAATGGTGCAACACCAAGAATGAAATATTAGTGGGGTTACATCAGCTCTAACAAATGGACCACTCTCCTGGGGTGTAGATGCCCTGAAAGGCTGCTCTGGTATAGAAGCAGTAGGTACAAGGGACTCTTTGTTGTGTATCTTTAGTAACACTGCAAAATTAAAACTGCTCTTAAAAATAAGTTGATGTTTTTATAAAGGTGGAAGAAGGGAAATTACCATTTGGGAAAAGATTCCTCTGATTCCTTTTTGTATCTCTTATTTATATCAGTCGTTATCATAGATCTTGCCAAGCTGCAACGTTACCTCTAGTGCAACATTTAAAGCCATGGGATGTCAAGTTGAGGGGAATATGCAAGAGCCACATGAACTAAAAATCCCACTACTTTTGGCATGCTTTTGATTTCAGGTTTAGGAAATATTATGATAGCTGACTCACTCAGAGTGTTTTCAGACCTCGTTTTGGCAGGGGAAAATGGGTTTCCAAAAGAGATTTCGTGAACTGAACTTCACAGTTGTACCACATGCTTGACAGAATCCAAAGGATGTGATTTCTTCTGGGAGGGTGAGAAGACCGCATTCTACAATGGAAATAAAATTTTCCATCAGACCAAAAAAAAAATGTGTAGTCTGAAGCGCTCTCTGCCACATGACACAGGTTGGGGCCTGGATTCAGTGTGTGACTCAGAGTTGATTCACTGAAATCCTGATCATTGTATTAAGACCTTTTTGACTGTAAGTTATAGGAAAACCTGCATGAAACCTGACAAAATGAAAGATTTTTATCTATTATATTAGGTTTAGAACATAGGACTAACACTGTTAGCCCATGCACCAAAACTACCTTGACACCCCTTTTCACCTTCATGTATCCGAGGTTAGTCTTGAACCCACCGTGTGGCTGAGGATGACTTTGAACTGTTGACGCCCCTTCCCTCACCCCTCTAGTCCTGGTATTATAGACAAGTGCCACTGTACCAGGTGGGTGCTGTCCTAGAGATCAAACCCAGGGCTTCCTACATCCCAGGCAGACACAGGCTACCAACTGAACATGCACGCTAGCCCTCTAGCATCTGTTTATATAAATAAAGTTTTACTAGAAGCCAACTCACTCATCCATTAACATCCTGTCTTCCAGCTATTTTATCTGAACATGACAGAGGAGAGTCTTTGCAAGAGAGATCACTTGACAGACCTCGCAGAAAACAGTCACCATCCATCACATCACATAGACTCTTGCTGTACCACACTGAGGAATAAAACAGTTCCTGACAGTCCAGAGAAGACTGCTTCTTCACTCGACAGTCATTCATCAGATTCCAGTGATATGCTGGAGGCTTTGACAGACACTGAATCAATACAGTAAGAAAAAAAATCATAGATATGATCTTAAGCTGTGAAAACAGCCTAATTTAAAGCGTGTAAGCAAGCCTCAGCCTTGGTCAGAGAAACTTCGTCATGTAGTAGGTAGCAGTTAATGCAGAGATTCATAACTGGTTACAGGCTGAGAAGTGACTCTCGAGTGCTCAGCCCTAAACAGAGCGACTCTATCAGCCTCCCTGTTGGAATTTGGTTTCTGTCACCGTGATAAAATACCATTGGCCAAAGCAACTTCAGAAGAGAAGGGTTTATTTGACTTACACTTTCACATCACAGTCCGTCACCAGGGAAACCAAGGCAGGAACTCAGGGGACGGACCTGGAGGCTGGAACTGAAGGAGAAAGCCTGGGGAATGGGAATACTGATTTACTCCTTATTCTTATACAATCCAGGACCACCTGCCAAGTGGCACCACCCACAGGAAGCTGGGTCCTCCCACATCTGTCATTAATAAAGAAAAGGGGAGACATGGAATGTTTCTGTGACAATCCCCAAACCCCAAAAAAGTAACAATCTAGACAGGACATCATTGAAGAAAACAAGTTAAAATTGTGATACGGAGCTGAAGTGTAGCTCTCCACAACAGACGGCTACTAACTGGGGTGGGAAAAGGAGTCACTTTTCTTTAAGGGGCCACTTGGGGTTTGACCATGTTCCAGTGACTATATGGACAACACAAATTGGACTTCTTTTTTTCCTTTCACTTTTCCTTTAATTGATCTTTTAAGGAGAGCTGCACAAGGGAAGCGGTAGACCTGGGAAGACTGAGACATACGGGTGATCAGAGTGCATTGTGTAAAATTCCCAAATAATCAATTAAAACATTACATTACAAAAATGAAAAGACAATATTCCCCACGGGCTTCCATACAAACCAGTCTGATGGAGGCAATCCTTCCGTTGGGATTCCTTCTTTCCAGATGACCCTGGTTTGTTTAAAGTCAACAACAACAACAACGAAAAACTTAACCAGGAAATTTCCCAAGAATCAGCTAACATTAGAGAAACAAAGTGGGGGCCGGAGGGTGAGAAGGGTGGCTGTGGAGTATTTCTTGTGTACATGGCATGGCCATTGCACTCAGGACTTCATAGACAGTGGTCACCAGTCAAGACCTGCACACACAGACACACACACACACACACACACACACACAGGAACCCAGAAACAGAGGATCAAGACCCTAAGAAGAAGGGGATTTCACAAAACAAAGGGGTGAGATAAGAGAGTAAAGGGAGTAAAGGGAGTGCACACGATCTCACAATCTGGACAGGTTTTGCTTTTTTTTTTTTTTTTTTGAGAGAAATAAAAGCATTGGTCAGCCACACTGTCCTGGGGGCAGAAGGGGAAGAAAAGGTGAACTGACCCAGCAAGCACCAAATCGCCCTCCCTGTGAATTAAGTCAGTGGGCCGGCACCTGGCGGGAGACACAGTGAAGTATTCTGCTGGAGAACAGGTAAGTTAAACATCGTGCACTTGCAGGAGGTGAGGTTTTTAAAGTATTCCCCTGGCTGCTTTCAGGAAGGCCCTCATTAGGCTTGATGCGCGTTCGCTCTGATGCTGCCCTTTCCCCTGACTTGGAGAACTGCAGCTTGAAAGAGGCAGTTCAGTCCCCACTGTGCTCAGTCCTTGGCCTAATTTAGGTAGTACAATAATTCTCTCCAACTGCGCAGATGATGATACAGGGCCTCTGTGGATTCTTGTTTGAGGATTGGTGTCCAGAATCTACAAGGAAAGCATCCAGGTGCTGTCTTTTGGACTCGGCGGCAGGTGAGCTGATGCCCTGTTGATAAAATAGGCTCACAATACAGCTGGCCCCAAAGCAGCCTACCTATGCCGCCCCATGCCTGCCTATTTCAGAGGATCAGATGGCAGAGCGGAAAGGTCTGATGGACCGCCTGACCTGAGCCTAACACTATGTTTAAAAGGAAAATGATATACAAAAAAAGATAAAATAGTTTCCATTGAACAAATGTTACGATGTGAAGAGACCTGAGACCTCTGAACAGCCTGATTCATTAAGGTGCAGAACTTATTTGAAAGCTTAGGAGCCTCCAAATATCAAGGGTAATATTTTAAGGTTCACAGAAAAGTGCTTCCTGAGGCTTGCACAGTCTTTCATAGCTTTAAACCCTAATGTAGGTCACAATACGGCAAGACCCTCACAAACAGCATATTTATCTAAGTGAGAAGCGTTTCACCCAAGCCCTCGCCACCTGTGTTGAGAGGACGCCTCGGAAAGTCTTTCCTGAGGTCAGGGTTATTGAAGAAACACTGATGTCAGATCCACACCAAAACGCCAACCAGGAGCTGTTTGAGCTCAATAAACCTGAAGTATTCTTTGTGCTCTTGGACTTAAATTAGTTTGTAAAAACCAATTTAATGAGGAAAGTATCCAGCCATTTATTCTTTTCCTCTCTAAAAACTGTCTGAGTGGGAGTTATATATTCAGTCACTTGCAGAAATTTAAGATCTTGTGTGATGCATTTCCTACCGCAAGTCTTTGAGAGTTACACAGTGAGAAAGATGAATATATTAAAGATGATAGGTAAATAGATAGATGGTATATAGATAGCTAAATAGATAGATATAATAAATAGATAATAAGTACTAGTTTAGCTACTTTTCTGTTGTAGTAAAATATTATGACAAAAACAAATTTTGAAAGAGTTTATTGAGCTTACAGTTTTGGAGGGATTGGGTTCACCATGGCATGAAGGCATGGCATCCACCAAAGCCAAAAGCAGGCTCAAGATATGTCACCAATACACAGGAAGCAGAGAAAAAGAAGAAAAGTGGGAAAAGGCTATCCAGTCTCAAAGCCCACCCCCAGTGATGTACTTCCTACTGCAAAGTTCCACCTCCTAAAGGTTTCATAACCTTCTCAACTTGAGCTATCTACTCAAGACCAGTACATAGTTAAAGCACATGAGCTTTTGGGGGGCATCTCCCACTTAAACTGCAGCTGGTAGTTAGATAAGAGATGAATAGAGATAGATAGGTCATACACAATAATCGGTTGATAATAAGATGGCTAATAGAAACTGATGATAGGTAAAGATGATGAATAATATATAGCTAGATAATAGATGAACATATAAATGAAAGGTACATGTGTTGTAGATAGATAGATAGATAGATAGATAGATAGATAGATAGATAGATAGATAGATAGAAACAAAGGGGCAAAAAGAGATAAAGAATGAAGGACAGAAGGCCAAATAATTCAATAATTCATATTTATTTAGAACTCTCCAGCTTGAGGTCTATAGATATAAATTTTATTGAGGTCACAGTATTTATTTCTTGTAGACTGGACTCGCTTTCACTTTAATGACAACTTGGTTTCTGTGCATTTCAAAGTTTTAGTTGTTGGATTTGTCCCGTCTAGTGGAAGGTTGGAATCTCACTATGCTACAGCTCTCCATAGTCTCCAGTACAGAGCAGAGAGTGGCAGGGCTCGAGGGGGACAGGCATGACTGTTGTTAGGCATAGAATGGAACTTCGTTGTGTGCCTTCCAGAAATGTGATTGGGAGCTTGTCCTCAAGTTGACTCTACTTGTACTCAAGCTGGTACATCTAAGGTGGGGAGAAGCTTCCTTGGTCATGGCAGGGGCATGCCCTCAGAAGAAATACTCCTAGAAGACCTTGGCTTTTCACAAGAAAGTTCATATAAAAGGAGCAGGCCTGACTCCACCTAGCTCTGTTCATTTCCTGGCTAAGGTGTGACTACATGCCATGTCTGAACAGGCACTCCTGCCAAGGGGCATCTACCTCACCAGAACTCAGCACATGCAGGTGCCATGCCCATGAACATTCAAAACCAGGATGAGCTTCCTTTCCTTTGCAGGTAGCTTATCAAATCTTCCGTTCTGTTGACAAAGATGACGTAGTTGTTCATGATGCTATTCCAACTCCTTCATCTACATGTACCCCACTGTAGTGAGAAGGGGCCATGAAGGAAACAGGACAACCATTGTGACAGGCACGTGAGAGGGAGATGTGCTGCTGGACTCCTGTTTCTGAGTTTTCCCTGTACTGTTCCTAGCTCAAACTTCTGTACTGATCTGAATGTTTTTCTTAGGGTGCTGTTTAATGCCACCCCAGCATTAACTTTCTTTGATGTCATTTTCATAGGATCTTGAAGACATTTTCCTTGGAGTCAGCTGCATGTGTACAAAGTTACCAGTCTTCTCTGGGGTAGAGACCATCACTATTTCCCTGCGAATCCATCTCCAATACCTCCTGCATCAAGCCACTTTATCCCATCTCCTTGTCTATCACAGGGGCTCAACAGAATTACTGTGTGTCTCCACACCGTGACCACTATAGGGATGACACTTAGAACATGATAGTGGTTTTAAGCCTTAAGAACTCTCACCTTGAGTCTTCCTGCCAAGCTAATTGTTAGACCTTCAATAGATCTCAACAGTGACATTTATCCTCAGACTTTAAGTTAGAGACTCATGGCAGGCTCCGTCAAGACCCATGTCAGTAACTCTATAATGACCAAAGCAGCACTTGCATGCTCTTGGCCATCTTTATAAGAACATTTGTTAGATATAACACCATCCACCTGGTTCCATTAGAGTCCTTTTCACTTGATTAAGAAAGAGCATAGGACACATTGCAGCCCTATGCTCTGTATTCTGCTAACATCTCCCATGTCCACAAGCCTTTCACCACTCAGTTCTCATATTTCCCCTATGAGAACTGGGTTGGAGTGGCAGGGTGGTAGCTAATCAAACTAGGTCTACACCTCACCTCTCAGAAATGTCACAAAAGTTGTTTCTGGAGAGTTGATAGGTCAATATTAGTGCCTTTTGTTTGGTACTTTGTGTGTAGAGCACAGGAAGTACCAAGAACATGCTGAGGTTCAAGGATCTCATCAAAGCTGTTGCATTTGTGTCTATAGCATCTATCATAGATGGGATAAAGGTTAGATTAGCAGCATGAGAGCTACAGAGATAGCCCAGTCAGTAAAGAGTAAGTATGAGAACCTGAATTTGACCCCCCCCACAAGCCATGTCAAAAAACTGAGGATTAAAACT
Organism: Myodes glareolus; assembly: GCF_982192425.1. Classification (NCBI taxonomy): domain Eukaryota; kingdom Metazoa; phylum Chordata; class Mammalia; order Rodentia; family Cricetidae; genus Myodes; species Myodes glareolus. The sequence continues at coordinate 30,225,745 of NC_142031.1, read as the reverse complement.
GCATCCCCAGGGCTTGTAAGGTAGAGACAGGAGGAGCTCTGGGGTGTTCTGGACAGCTAAGCCAGGTTCAGTGAGAGACGATCTCAAAAGCAATTAAGAAAGACACCCAATGTCAAAATCTAGCCTAAACGCGCGCGCACACACACACACACACACACACACACTCACACTAGGAAGAGGCTTGGAGGAAGGGGAGTCCAGAAAGTTCCAGTCATAAAGTTCCCATTATTCCCTTGCCCAGGGTCCTATGGACAGCGCTGACTATTCAGCTGTGCAGTGATAGTGCATGAGAAATACACCTGAGAACTGACGGTCAAGATTTTTAAAGAGAGTTGATCAAGAGGACATGGATGATTTTCACCTTTAACATCTCCGGAACTCAAGATGACATCCTATAAAGCCACAGTTCCAACCATCAATCACAATGATCACCTGTGCACATGTGTGTGCACACTGTACACATGAATATGGGGGTCAGAGGTTGATGTCAGGTGTCTTCCTTTATAGACATTCATTCTAATTTTTCAGACAGGTTCTTTTACTAAACCTAGAGCTCACCAGCTCCATAAGACCAATTGTACAGTGAGCTTCTCTACCTTTATCCACCTCCCCCACACTGGGATTATTAGGCCGCACCACTATGCCTGGCATAAGCACACATACACACACACACATACACACACACACACACACACACACACACACAGCTCTTATTCCAAGACTTGGGAGAAACTGAAAGTTTTCCACTCAGAACTGATATCAGCCCATTAAGGGACTCTGCAGCGGAGCTCACTCCACTCCTGTGTCAGATGAAAGCGTCTGTTTGCAATGTCACCTATGAGGATAGGAGAATTCTCTGCAGCTATCAGATAGACCAGACTGATACAATAAGAAAAAGACAAGATGTGCTGTACTGGTGACTGGAGCATCCTGTAGGTGCCCCCAATACCCTGTGTCTGCAGCAAAGGAGAACATATTTGTATTTCCCTGGGAGGAAGGTACCCGGGGCTCTTACAAGAGGTCTGACATTGAACGAGCAGATAAGTGGATGCAAAGAGCACGCAAGTTGCGGTATCTGCCCTTCGGGTGTGCTTAGAATTATAAACCACAGAAGAGATAAGAGAAGTGAGAAAACAAATTCGTGTTCTAGACAAATATTCCAAAAGAAGTTAGGAGAAACCAACACCACCAGAGGCAACGATATCTCAGAGGCAGTGATCCTGTTTTCCGCTTCTCATTTTCCTGTGCAATGAGGAATAAGCCCAGACTTTCTTCTCCACCGTTCAAAACCGACAAATGCCCAGGATCCTCCTATAACTAATCCTTTTCTATTTTAAATTCACTTAACTCTACCCCATAGCTTCTCTACTTAAACTTTTCCTCCATATTTTTTTCTGATCTCATATTTTCTGCAAACCCCTGACAATTTCTGACAGTGTCTATTATTACTGACTTCCAACTGGATTTTTACAGTGGCATTTCTCATGTAGTTTTTTATAAGCTACATTCAGCTTATTTTGGAACATACACTTTCTCCAAAACAAAACGTTCTTTGGGGGCTGGAAAGATGGCTCAGCAGTTAAGGGTACTGGCTGCTCTTCCAGGGAACCTGAACTCAGTTCTCAGCTTCCACATCAGGTAGCTCACAACCACTAAAACTACAGTTCCAGGGGATCCTATACTTTCTTTTGGCCTCTGCACACACCTTCACACAAGGGGTACTCATGTGTGTGCACACTCAAGTGTACACATGTATGTACCCCACACACACACTTTTTAAATCTTTTAAAAATTTTTTTCATCTCTGCTGATCAAAGGACTCAGTCTGGACTCTAAGTATTTTTTAAAGTATAGTTAAAGATGCAAAGGTCTTGAGGATATAACCAAGGTAGTTAATGCTTGGTTTGCTTGGAAGAGACCTATGTTCAATCCTTAGCACCTCATAAACCAGGTTGTTGACACACAGATCTGCAATCCCAGCACTTCAGAGTTAAAAGCAAGGAGATTAGGAGTTCAAGGTCATCCTCAGCTTAAATTAGTTCCTGGCCAGCCCAGGACACATGATTCTCTGTCTCAAACAACAGAAACAAAAGATTCAAAGCAAACTATTAAGTAAACAATGGAAGAAGCTGTCATACAGGGAGCACTATTTGCTACTAGAACTTTCCAATCTTCCCAAAGCAAGACAGAATTCAGTTACTCAACAAATATTTACTGAAAGTCTATTCCATCTTAACTATTATTTTGATCATTGGATATACAGGTGGCACATGCACAAAGTGGCAAGAGACTCTATTGAAGCTCCTCATTGAATGGGGTCAGACAATATAAAGGTCAAAAAATAAATTAACTGTAGGGCCCTGTCTTCCCTGTTTCTCGAGGCCAAAGCAGAGGATGCAAGAAATGTTTATGCTAACCAGCTTAGCTTCCCCTACTCATTCTGCCAGCCGGAGGGGGTTAGTTCAGAGCCTTGTTTCTGACATTGCTATGGTAATTTCACCTGCTAATGAGGGTCCTCATAGGTGCCCTAAATCTCCTCCCATCTGTCTGTCAGGGTTCCCAGCTCAATACCCCCTGCATGGAAGCTCAGGCCACTGGCACCTGGCGGTCAACCAGGTGGGAGTGGGCTCTCATCCTTTTGCCCCCAAGTATATAAACCCAACATGTGCTGCATAAAGTCAACATTTACCCTTTGGCAAATGTTGCCATTTTGCCATTTTGGGCAAATGATCCTGGTCTCTGTGTGTGTGTCTGTTTAACTCCTAGGATATTGATCCAGACTCACGGTTCGCGGAAACGCGCCCCTTATCGGAGAGTAGGGTTTCGCAGATTTCAGCGGGACAACTAACCTCAAATATTAACTCCTAATAAATACCACAGAGTGTGGTTATATAATACAGTTACTTGAGACATAGGACTGCCGATAAAGATCTTTCAAAAGAGCTGTCAATGGTCTCGGCCTCAATATTGAGAAACCGGGTGAAAATGTTGATATTGATACTGAGTATTGGAGCAATGCACTTGGCATGAGGAAACTGAGTCTGGAAAAACAAAGTCAAAGCAAGAAAACCAACAAGCACAAGCTCTGTAATGAAAAAAAAAAAAAGACAATAAATCCAGGAAACAAAGAGCCACTGAGTCTGGGCTGCACGGAAAAAGAGAGAAGCGACATCCCAAGCAGGCAGAAGAGCTGAGGCAGTAGTGTGGTGGGCAAAGTATTAGTCTCACAACTTGGGAACCTGCGTTCCTCCAAGGCTCACAACTCAGGCTGGTTTAGTCAAATCAGTGACGTTAAGAAGACAGATTTCGGTGCCAGTGATAGAGAATGAATAAGAAAGACATCAGATGTCATCATGTGGCCTTTATATGCATACTCAGACACGTGCATGCACACCTTTCACATATACACACATGAATACATAACACTCATACAAGCACAGAGAGAGAAAGAGAAAGAGAGAGAGAGAGAGAGAGAGAGAGAGAGAGAGAGAGAGAGAAGACCAGCTCAGTGAAGGCAAAAGAAACCACTCATGGGAATCTGAATTTGTCTTTAGGAATGAAGGAAAGTCAGCGGAGAGCTCTGCACTGTGCACTTAAATGGTTAAATACCCATTTTCAAAAGTAACTCTGTGGAGAGCAAGGCCTTGCACACCAGTAATCCCAGTAGAACAAAGGGCATACATAGAAGGGAGAATAGCAAGGATTTCTGGGTTTCTGGCTGCCAGCCTGGCTCCAGATTTAGTGGAAGACCCACTTCAAGGAAAGTGCTAGAGCAGCACAGCATATGTGTCCCTCTGTCCTCTGCATCCACACAGCATGCACAGTCAAACACACACACACACACACACATACACACACTGTTCACATGCATACACCACACACAAAAATGACTTGGGGCAAGATAAGTTGGACAGGAAATTAAAATGTAAAGGTGTCTTATTTTACTTGGTTAGTGTTACTTTTGTGTTCAGTGGTCATCGTAAACCTGAAATGACGAAGGGAGAGAGCGCATGAGCTGGCAGTAGGCTGAGAGGAAGAGAGGCGAGCTGGAGCAGTACCAACACAGACGCTGTGCTTGTACCTCAAGAATGGACAGGTTCCAACACAGATGCTGCACTCAGCAGCTGTGGGATGAAGTGGTAGCTCTGTGTGTGTGTGTATGTGTGTGTGTGTGTGTGTGTGTGTGTGTGTGTGTGTGTGTGTGTGTGTTTGAAGGCCAGGAAAAAATCATCTTGCATGCCATGTCTCTGGAGTCTTCCAACTTATTGTTTCTATTCATGGTCTTCTCATCAGAACTGGAGGCTGCTGGAGGCTAGTAGATTTAGCTAGGTAACTGGCCAGCGAGCTCCAGAGATCTCTGCATGTCTACCTCAGCAATGCTGCTGATGACACACTCTTACACCACACATGGCTTCTGTGGATCAAATCCAGGTTCCCATACATACACGATATGGAATTCATCTACTTTACAGAATTGTAATAACGTATAATAAAGGGCTGGTGAAAACGTTCAACAGATAAACGCACATGTCAACAAACCTGATGGAGAGTTTGATCCTTGGAATTCACATGATTTAAAAAAATGACTCCTTCAAGTTGTCCCCTAACCTTCTCATTCATGTTGTAGCATGCCTCCCAACACACACACACACACACACACACACACACACCACAAATAAATAAATATACACATACATAAGGGAAAAGTTTTAAAAGGTTCCTCCCATTGACCTAAAATGCTTTCCAGTTTTGATCAAAAGACTTTGGTAGGCTTTAGTCTGTTTTAAATCTTTGCTTATTGCCATAAGTGATAGATGACATTTAAGTGAGAAAAGCAGCCGAATTGGATCATCACAGACTAAGCTTTACAAGCTTTTCAATTTTTTAAAGTTTCACTGGTTCTATTAAGGCATTCAAGTTTATAATGCACACACACACACACAGACACACACACAAATGAGACACTTTCATTACCAAAATTACATTTTGATTCACATTCCCTTGACTCTTATTCATTAGGCTTTCCTCATTAAAACGGTGTTTGCATTTGAGGAAATGCAACAACTGCCGTCTAACCTCACATTCACAAGTCACTTGGAGATAGAAACATGAAGCATGTGTTGCTATGGAGGTCAAGCATTTAATTCTAAAATCTTCACTATTCCCTCCCAGTGTGTGTGTGTGTGTGTGTGTGTGTGTGTGTGTGTGTGTGTGCCTGTGTGTGTGTTTGTGTATGTGTGTGTGTGTGTGCACCTAAACTCCAGCAGAGTCCAGAAGATGATGAGGATGCCCTGGTCTATAACTCTTGGTCTTATACCCTGAGACAGGGGCTCTCATTGAGCCTGGAGCTGGGATCGCAGCCAGCAGTAGCGAACATCTTCCTGCCTTATGCCCTCAGAGTGCTGGGATCAAAAGTACTATGACCGTGCATGCTTTTTCATATGGGTTCTGTGGACTCAAAACTGAGATTCTTAGACTTTTGCAGCAAGTGCTCTTAACCACTGAGCCATATCCCTAGCTGGATTACCACTTCTAATATGAGGCACAGACAATGTGCTTTTATGTTATGACTAAATTTGGTCAGCCCAATTGTATGGAGAAAGCACCATATAGAAGTTCAAAGAGGTGTGCAGATTTTGTGTCTTGTTTATCTCACTACATGATATTTAAAGTTCTTTATAATAAAATTTTAGCAAAATTTCAAAACATGAAAATAGGGAATCAGGTGTACGAAAAGGTTTAAAATGGTGTTTAGAGTTAAAGGTTATAAAATCGAGAGGCACATGTAAAATCCATAGAATGCGGAAATAGGACATGGTTGTGATATCTGGCCAAGAGCTATAAGAACATGAGCCACGTTGATAAGAATGGACACTGTTTTCTGGAGTTACGCAAATGAGGAAAAAATATCCTACAGTTAGGACACCTCAGAAGGGATGCCGACCTCTAAAACAAGCTAAAATAGAGCTTCAGACAGGAGGTGAACTTGCTGTATGGATAGCTGATCCTAAAGCACACTGATGAAAGGGCTAAAAATCTGCAGGAAGAAAGCAGGGAGATAGGAAGCAAAGGAGGATCCACAGGAGTTTGGGATGGGTGGAGCAGGGGTGGGGAAGAAAGAAACAGACAGACTGCATTTGGGTTCTGGATCACAAATGAATAAGATATGTTATGGGTTCAAAGTTTATCTCATGGGAGCAAGACCAGAGGCAAAATTATTTACCAACAGCTAAAACTAAAAGCCCCACAAAGAGGATACTCTGGTTTAAGTTAACCTGTTAAACAAAGATCAGTAAATATTTAAGGCTGTCTTTGGCTAAGCCTACAGCATGCGCAATTTTGAAAGAACAAACGCCACAAGAAGAAGGGTGTCCTTAAGTCGTCGTCAGTCGAGCTGCATCATGCCCCAGCGCGCATTCTTGTGCAGACATATGCACAGTCTCCTGTTAGAGCTAGCTAAGGCTCCCAGGTAGCATCCCCATTGCTCCCACTTCTTTCTTTTGATCTGGTAGAAGTAACTGAACATATGGGAGAGACATTTGCTAGGCATAAATCTGCGAGGGAGCTGAGAACACTTGGCCAACCCACCTGGTTGGCTGAGCCTTTCTCCTGTGAGCAGAATTTGTGAAAATTTATGAATGAGGGCAGAAAGGTGACTGGGAAGATAGGAGGATGAAAGTGGTGCTGGGCTTATCCCTGGCTGAAGCGGGGGAAAGGACTAAGATGCCTTGCTTTAACACTTTAATATGCTCAGAGGTGACTGGCCTACATAATTTCATTTGACCCTTACATTAACGTTCTGCAGGCCTCTTTCCTCACTTACTATTTAATTCATTCATTAATGAATATTTATGGAGTGACTGCCACACTCCAGGAAATGAGCCAGGCACTAAAGAGGAAACAATAACAAAAGCAATGTGTTCCTGCCTCAGGGAACCTCACTACTTAGATAGGAAATGACACCAAAAATGGATTACGGGGCCACTAAATTACTGTGATACTGTTATCATAATAACCACAAAGAGAAAGGAATTGCTGAGATGGGGGAAATGTGCATTTCGCTTCAGATACGGGTACGGGAAATACCCTTTTGGAGAGCTATGCTCGGGCAGGAATCTAACAGAAAATGAACTGGGAAAGAAATCCTGTAAGGGATTCTAAACCAACAGACTCTGCCAGGGTCCTGTGGTAAGAGCTAAGTCAGGAGGGGGAATCAGGAAGAAAAGATGATCAATGTTCCTCCTGGGAGGACTACAGACTTTAAATATGTGGGGTCCCCCTGCTCCATACATTTAACTGGGAAGCTACAGAAATGAAGATCTATGGTGATATTTGCCATGCTTACATTTCCCAAAGGGGGAAAATGGTGAAAAACACCAGATAATCATGAATACTTAAAAGGAGATCTCTTAGTGATAAGTGGAATTTGATCTTAGCAAGAATAAAAGGACAGACCAGAAGAAATGATGAGGTGATAGGATTGAAAAGCTAGAAGGAAGGAGGGATGAAGAGATCAGAAGCTCAGTGTCAGAAGAAGGAGCTGTAAAAGCCAATTGAGAATGAAGGATGCAGTCCCTGACCAGGGTGTGTACAGATGGGACCCAAGGTAGAATTAGTCTTCATTTATCTCTCTCTCATGTCACATTGTCAGGAAGGAATGTTACATGATGACTCAGTAGGATATGAACATCTTCTTTGTAAAATACCTTTTATTTTACTTATGTATATGTGTGTGTATATGTGTGTGCAGGTACCTTGGAGCAGAAGAGGTCAACAAATCCTCTCTGGAACTTGAGTTATAGATAGTTATGAAAATTGCCCAGGTCCTCTGCAAGAGTAACAAACACTCAACCACTGAGCCATTTCTCTACCCTATAAACACCATCTTAATGACAGCTGAAAACCAAGAGAGGCCAAAATCAAATGGGGACATGGATTCAAACATTCCATGACTCAACCACAATTATGTGGGCAACAAAATAAGGCAACTAAGACTAATCTGGACATTACCACTTCAACTCAACTATTCTTTGGACCATCCTAAACTTTACTGGAGAAGCATATACATCTTCAGACAAGAAAGAAAGATAAGCAAAGTATGCCTTCCTTCATGAAGATTGTAATATACGTGGAAGTTCAGTGAGAAGGAGCCTCTTAACTTTGACGTATTTTCTGTTTGTTTGTTTGACTTTAGATGTCTAACTGCTGGTCATCCAGTTCATTAAAGGGGAAAGTGAGGCTGAGGCCACCAAATACTTTGCTCTTCTGTATTCTGAAAATTGGTTTTAGAAGCAGGAACAATGATTGTTTGTGGAGGCTGCACACTTACTAATAAACAAAGTGGGTGAAATAAAATGTGAGGAAAATTAGTTTTGCTCTATATCCTTGCCTGGTAATGAAATATCCAATTAAAAGAAATTATGAGCCTTTAAGGATGATTGCTCTTGCACAAAGTGAGTCGAAATGGAAATTCATAACCACATGCCACCTCCATCCTAGAAGCCTATTAATTGGAACGATTTTCATAAAAGCTTGGGTTGAACATGCTCATTAACAACGAATACCTTTGTGAAGCGATATCCAGCTTTGAGCTCAGAAAATGTTCCCCATCTCTCTGCCCTTTAAGAATTCAGAATTACACTTGAGAAGCACTCAATGATACATACAGCTAAGAACATGCCAGGCCTGGTTCCACAATTTTTCTATAGATTTTTGTCCCATGAACACATGTTTTTAAAGAAATAAGGTGATGCATGTCTATATGCATGTATTGTAAATGCATTTTAAAATCTGTGTGTTTATGTGTACATGTATGTGTATGTGTGTGTGTGTGCATGCATTTACATGCATGTGTGCATGCAAACTCACAGGTGCATACCTACCACAGCACACAGGTGGGAGTCATAGGATAACTTTGGATGTCAGTTCTTACTCTCTGCCTTGTTTAAGGCAAGGGTCTTTTTTTTTTCCACTCTTCTATCCTCCAGGACTGCAAGCTTGCAAGGAATATGACTTCTCTTTGTTGTCAATTTGACACAACTGGCAAGAGGGACGGTAGGCTGAGACATCACCTCCAGCAGATACCCCCGTGAGTCTGTCTGCAGGAGTACTTTATTACTGACTGATGGAGGAGCGCTCAGCCCACTGGGTTGGGTAGGTACCGTTTGGGCCTGGGCTGTGTAAGAAAGTTAATCAAGCATGAGGCAGACAGCAAGCCAGCAAGCAGTGTTCCTCCAAGGTGTCTGCTCCCATTCCTGCCTCTATGTTCCTGCGAAGTCCCACCCTGGTTTCCCTTGATGATGGGCTGTAAGCTGTAAGCAAATAAATTGTTTTCTCTCCAAGTGGGTTTGGTCAATGTTTAATCACAGCAACAGGGAAACAAATGAGAACACAGCGATTCTCCTGTCTCCACTTCCTCTCTTCCCATAGGAACCCAGTTTTATACGGCTTCTTGGAAACTGAACTCACGTCCTTACACTTGTACAGAGAGCATTCGTGCCTTTTGAGCCACCTCTCCAACCTCAGCACGGGCAATTTTTGATAGACCATACTCTCTCTCTGTGTGTGTGTGTGTGTGTGTGTGTGTGTGTGTGTGTGTGTGTGTGTATTCAGTATTTTTTACTACATGTCTTTATACAGTGTGTGTATATAATATATACATATATAGGTATGCATGTACATATATGATGGCTGACATATAATTTGGGGATCAAAGTTATCCCCAGTTATCTACCTCTTTGAGTTTCTTACCTTCAAATTTCTCTTAACAGTACACCCTTAAAATATTTCTGGATCAAAGTTTGCTGTCATAACGATATTCACAAATAAACCAAGAAATTTCACCTGTCAGCTCTAATAATTTTCTGGGAAACAGTGAAAGCTTTATCTCTGCATTTGTCCACCAGAAGCAGCCAGGATACATGAAGCAGTGTGGATACTGACATTGAATTTTTCCTATCTTTTCCCCATGTACCATTTCCACATAGAAATACTGTTTGAAAATTAATCATAAAGCCAGATACATGTATTTTGAGAGGATTTTGATGTTGTCTCCTGAAACTGATCCTGACAAAGGAAAAAATGTGTCGGTGTTTGTTGGGGAGTGGTTTGGGTCAAAAACTTGGTTTCAGTATTCACATATGTTAACCAAGGATAAATGGCTACAAGAAAGGATGAGAATTAACCACCACCTTCAGCATTGATCGGTCAATATGATAGTTGCTCTAGCAGTAACAATAGTTTCAATGATCAATAATACAATCACTGTTTTCTAGAGCTGGGAAAATGGCTCAGTGGATGGAGCGTTTACTAAGCCGGCCTGAGGACCTGAGAGCAGAACCTCAGCACCCACATCTAAAGGCGGGCACGGCAGCACAAGCACTACACCCCAGTGCTAGAGGTAAGACACAGGAGGATCCCTGAAGCATGCTGACCAGCCAGTCCGGCCCAGTCAGTGAGCACCAGGGGCAGAGAGAAGCCCTGTCTTCATAAATAAAGTGGAGAAGCAACTGGAGAAGACAACTGACACCAGCCTCTGGCCTCCATATTAACCTAACATACATGTGCATGCATGTACACACACACATGTGAACACCTACAGACAAAAGATATATGATAGATAGATAGATAGATAGATAGATAGATAGATAGATAGATAGATAGACAGATAGATGAATAGATGGATGGATGAATAGATAGATAGATAGATAGATAGATAGATAGATAGATAGATAGATAGATAGATAGATAGATAGATGAATAGATAGATAGATGGATGGATAGATAGATAGATAGATAGATAGATAGATAGATAGATAGATAGATAGATAGATGAATAGATAGATGGATGGATGGATAGATAGATAGATAGATAGATGGATGGATGGATGGATGGATGGATGGATGGATGGATGGATGGATAGATAGATAGATAGATAGATAGATAGATAGATAGATAGATAGATAGATAGATAGATAGATAGATATAGATGAATAGATAGATAGATGGATGGATGGATAGATAGATAGATAGATAGATAGATAGATAGATAGATAGATAGATAGATAGATGAGAACATATGATAATTGATACCCTACTGTTTCATGAATTCTTACATCACTGTGTGTGTGTGTGTGTGTGTGTGTGTGTGTGTGTGTGTGTGTGCATTCTTTAAAACTTCCTGGTTGATTTGGCGTTTGCAGGATCTCACAGGCAACCCATGAGTTCTGCGATGATTTCTGATACCTATGAAGCTTACGGGGAAATTTTAGAATCCATCAGTTCTGTTTACTTACAGTAATGCAAAAGTTCGGATTTTGTGGGTGGAAGTTAGCTCTATGTTTGTCATTCCTAATCCTAACTACTTGTAGAAGAGAGATTTGCTACAGGTTTTCCCTAGGAACATTCTCTACTAAGGTCTGAGGTAGAAAACAACATTAAAATCATTGAGAAACTAGACATCAATAAACAAAATATTACAAAATGGGGTACAGATCTAAAGAGAAAATTTTCAACAGAGGAATCTCGAGTGGCTGAGAAACACATAAAGAAATATTCAATAGCCTTAGCCATCAGGGAAATACAAATCGGAACAACTCTGAGATTCCATCTTACACCTGTCAGAATGGCTACAATCAAAAACACAAGTGACAGCTCATGCTGGCAAGGATATGGAGCAAGGGAAACACACCTCCATTGCTGATGAGAATGCAAACTTATACAACCATTTTGGAAATCAATAAGGTAGTTCCTCCGAAAATTGGGAATTGACATATCTCAAGCTCCAGCAATACCATTCCTGGACATATAACCAAAGGATGCTCTACCGTATCAGAAGGACACTTGCACAGTTATGTGAATAGCAACTTTATTTGTAATAGCCAGAGACTGGAAACAGCCTAGATGTCCATCAATCAAAAAATAGAAAAAAAAATAGGTGCACATACAAAATTGAGTAATGTTTTGCTGTTAAAAACAATAACATCATGAAATTTGGCAAATGGATGGAACTAGTAAATCATCCTGAGTGAGGTAACCCAGAGATAACTCACTTAGGTGACTATTAACAATAAAGTAAGGGTGACCATGCTACTATCCACAGACCCAATGAAGCCAAGTAACAAAGAAGGCTCAAGGGAGGACACACGAATCATACAATGAAGGAGAAATACAACATACATCACAGGTGGACAAGGGAGGGGTCTGGATGGGGAAGTGAAAATGGGGACAGGAGGGATCATGTGTTGCAAAGAATGAAAGAAGAATGCTGGGAAAGACAACTGGAATGGGGGGCGTTTCTTCAGTGGGCTATAAACTAGTGTAATGGAAACTACCAGGAATCTATGAGGGTGACCCCTAAGACTCCTAACAATGGGAGACACTGAGCCTGAGCTAGCCACCTCCTGTAACCAGGGAAGACTTCCAGTGGAGGAATTGGGACCCCAACCCAGCCACATAGCCTTTGACCTACAATTTTCCCTCCCTACAGAAGTTAAAGGTAGCTCAGACATTATGGGAGTGGTCAACCAATGACTGGCCCAGTTTGAGACTCATACAACCCCAACCCAGCCACATAGCCTTTGACCTACAATTTTCCCTCCCTACAGAAGTTAAAGGTAGCTCAGACATTATGGGAGTGGTCAACCAATGACTGGCCCAGTTTGAGACTCATACAACATGAGAGGGAGCTCACTCCTCACACTTTCTGGAGGGCCAGGACTCTGAAGTGGGATAATCCAGAGGCCTCGGATAGAAACAAACATGACTGACATAAAGAAAAAGAAAAAAAGGGAAGTAGGAACCACTGTGACATAGCCTTAAGATGGTATGATGCTTTTCTTCTCTGTTTTAGAAAAACAAAATATTAAGTCCCAGCAAGGGTGCAGGGCTAAGAAGCTCAGGATCTGTGGAGAGATGTGCATGGAGAATAGTAAAGAAAGATACGTATGAGCAAATCTTGAAGTCAGATGGAATGAAATGATCTCTGGGACCTTCACAGTAGAGATAAGTCTCAACAGCGCTAGCCAGTAGTGTGCCATGGAAATTTTTTTCCTAGTAGATGATGATGATTTAACATTGAAGAGATTAATCACACAGAAATGGTATCAATCACTATATCACTGAACATCACCATAGGAGATACATATGTAATTTACAGATTCAAACTTGACATGTGAAGTTTATGAAGTCAAATGGCATCCTAAATTATACAAGAGCCATGCAGCTTTGCTTCTTTGTAAAACTTTGAACTTGTCTTCTGGTTGGTGTAAGAGTTATTAGCTTACCCCCACCCCCAGTCCAGTAAGGAAGACATCTACAAACCCAAAGAAAAAATAAATTACGAAAATAAATGGCACATTATCTGTGTTAACAACAAGAGAGTAAAAATTTAATTTTCAGAGAATGGTTATTAACACAGACTTTGCAAATATGTTTTTCTGTAATTATCCATATAATTTTATTTTCTTTTACATACTGATGTTAGAGAATTTGGGGTGAGTATACTGTCTTTTAGAAAGAAGACTTACTAATGCAATTTTGCTATTTGTCTAATTGTCCTATTTACTAACTGTACTCTTTGAATGTACAAATCTGTGCTTGTGTTATTTTAAATGACCTATTTGCTTTAGAAACTAAATCTCTCCTTATATTATAAATGAAAGAACTTGTTTAGCAAAATTATCTCCACAAATGCCTGGAACTGATCAAAACAACTTCATGGATTTTGAAGATGAGGGGTCACAGTAAGAAAGTCTCATTAAATTTTTGCCACAGTGTATTATGGAAAGGTATTCAACATGTAGTGATATAATGATTCCTAATGACTTTCCGCTATGCTCAAAGATCAACGATCATTCAACTCTCATCAGAGAAGCTTCCTCCCACAGCAAATGGGAACAAATATAGAAGCCTACAACCAGACTTTTCATGAAGACTGAGACCTTGGAACACTCAGCCCTGAGTGGGCTGCCTCCATCAAATCCATCCCCTCACAGAGCTCAGGGTACCCTGAGGATGGGAAGGCCAGAAACAATTTGGAGCTGTGAGCTCCCAGCTGTTCCTATTGGCATGCCTTTGCTCCACCATCATGGACTCTAATGCTCTGGACCTGTAAGGCCAACTAACACTTTATTTTATAATCTGCCTTGGTCATGGTGTTTTGCCACAGCAATAGAAAAAGAACGAAGACGGTGTGCAAAGATGCAGCTTGTCTAACTGCCTGCAGCTCCTCTCACTGCGTCTTCTCTCACAATGTTAGATTATAACTTTAATTATGAACTGAAATAAACTCTTTCTTCTTTGAGTATCTTTTCTAAGTGTACATAACCAAAGCAACTAGAAGAAAAACTAAGACATTGTGACTAGCCCTTTTAACTGGAAATTTTCTCAAAGTACACACTAATATAAATTATATATGATAAAGAGCACATATTAGTTATGCAAAAAGCAGGCCTTTACAAAAGCTGCCTTTTTCTATGTCTATTGTCACTGTTTTTAGAGTTTTGTGTGTTTTCAAATAATATATACGCATGTGCCAACACATATAGGCACACATACATGTAGTAGGGTATGCTCTTTTTATGTGCATTTCTAAGTCATGATTTTTTAAAACTATCAAGAAGTAGAAAACTTAATAAACAGATGTAAAATGCTATTGAAAGTTCTGTCTTTATGAGAATAAAAACATATTTAATCAATAACCTTCCAGTTTGTAAACACATAGGTGATAGAACAGCAAAGCCACAGCATTCTGATGGAACGATGGTGGCAATCAAAGGTGGTTTTTTTACCTAAAGTCTTAACCAAGCATTGCTTTTACTCTCTAGGCTCACACTAGCTGAATAGCTGAAATGTATTTTTTTCATTTTCCCCAGTTTCTCTCCTGTATTAATTACTGTCCTTGTTGCTGGGACAAAATAACTGACAGAAGGAACTTCAGGGAGGAAGACATTATTTTGGCTCACAAGTAAAGAAGGTATCTGTCATGTTGGGGATGGCATGGTGACAAGAGGATAAGGCCCCTGTCATCCTACACCTACAGTGAGGAGGAAGAAAGAACTGAATGCCTGACAGTGTTCAGCTGGTTTCCTCTTTTTTTCCCTTCTTAATATGCCTGGGACCCCAGTCCTATATTCAGGGTAGACTTTCCCTTTTCAGTTAATACAAATACCCTCAAAACACACCCAGAGGTACGTCTGCTAGAGGATTCCAAATCCAGTCAAGTTGACAAGGAGAATGAAGCATCACGTCCACCCTTTTGGCAATCAAGTGGGGTGTCCTGCTAAGTGCACGAGCTCACTCCTTGCTCGTCCTGTTGCTTGCTTGTCAGATTAGTGTGATAGCAGTGAAGTGTCCTCTGCAACTGTCCATGACTTCACACTACAATATGTCCACCTCTAGTAGGAAAGGAAGATAAGGCCATTGGCATTGTTATTATCTTCTATAGATAGCTATCTTGTCGTGGTAAGATTTCCAATGTAGCTTCTGTCTGCATCTTCAATAGACCCATCATGGCAGATTTCTCTTTCCCTTTTTTATAGATTTTTATTGAACTCTACATTTTTCTCTGCTCCCCTCCCTGCCTCTCCCCTCTCCCCTCTCCCCTCTCTCCTCTCCCCTCTCCCCTTCAATCCTCCCCCAAAGTCCTCATGCTCCCAATTTATTCAGGAGATCTTGTCTTTTACTACTTCCCATGTAGATTAGATCTATGTAAATCTCTCTTAGTGTCCTCATTGTTGTCTAAGTTCTTTGGGGTGATTTGTAGGCTGGTTTTTTTTGCCTTATGTTTAAAAACCATTTATGAGTGAGTACATGCATATATCCAAAGGATGCTCAATTGTGCCACAAGGGCATGTGTTCAACTATGTTTATAGCAGCATTGTTTGTCATAGCCAGAACCTGGAAGCAACCTAAATGCCCCTTGACCGAAGAATGGATAAGGAAAATATTGTAGCTTTACACAATGGAGTACTACACAGCAGAAAAACATAACGACATCTTGAATTTTGCAGGAAAATGGATGGAGGTAGAAAACATTATTTTGAGTGAGGTAACCCAGACACAGAAAGACAATTATCTCATGGCAGATTTTTTAAATGAATGAAAAGCTTTTGTCACTTCTCCCTACGAAATGGAATCTCATTATCCTTTTGTTCCTTTTCTCCTTTATTTTTCTTTCTCTCTTTTTTCCTTCCTCTTTTCTTTCTTTCTCTACCTTCTTGCCCTACTTTTGAGGCAAGTCTCATTATGTAGTAGCTGACTAACCTGGAACTTTCTATGTATACCAAACTGACCTCAAACCAGAAAAAAATATTCTCCTGTCTATGCCTCCATAGTGCTGTGATTAAAGGCAAGTGCCACCAAACCTGACTTCATAATTCTTTTGTTAAACTTTGATGGCCTTAGTTACTTTGTGGACCAAAAGGATCCAATAAATGTGATATTAGAGAACTTTTGAACTAGAATCATTTTAAGTTATTGTTGTTATTATTATTATTGTTATTATTAATTATTATCACCATGTGTATATGATGTGTTATGATGGGGGAACATATATGTGAAGATTAGATGACAACTTTGTGGAGGTGATTCTCTATTTCCACCTTTACATGGGTTCCAGTAATCAAAATCACATTGTGATGCTAGCATAGCATGGGCCTTAACTCGCTGAGTCATCCCCCATACCTCATTAAAAATTATAGTCTCCATTTTGATTCTTGCTCTTGAGATAAGTGCAAAATCATGAAATGGCCATTCTGCTGCAAGAAAGTTGAAGAGGCTGAATGATGGAGCTGTATGGAACTAGAGTTATATCAACACTACTGACACAAGTACCCGCTATGCAGATGAGGAAGTTATCTGATTGGTCCAGTCCCATCAGGCAGGATAGGAACTAGAAAAAGTTGAGGCTCATGTTTACATGTCCACTGAGCCATCTCAGCTAACTCTCGGTGCTCCCCTCCCCCTCAACACAGCCCCAACACTCCTCACCGCCGACTAGAAACAAGCCATCTCCCATGAGCTCTGTTCGACCTTTTGTCTACAAATTAGTAAGTACAATAATGTGGATTTTTTTTACTCTACTAGGTTTCAAGCATGGCATATGCAGAAACAGATCATGGAAACAAAGGTTATCCCTATGTGTACACACATGGCTAGATCTCTTAGCCTTTGGAATGATCCATCTTAGTCTGGGCTCCCCATGCATAGTTCTCCTACAAAACAGTGCATTGCCAGTAGATCTCCAAGCATCTACAATGGAATTCATAATTACCCTTTTTGTAGAAGGTTTTTCCTAGTTACATGTATAAAAAAGAAAGGAAACAGCCTACTGACAAATGTTATAACATAAGAAGCATCCCTCAGTGGCTTTAAAGTGCCATCCACGAGACCTTAAGACCTGAGATGGAGGCCACTGGCAGGCAGAAAAATCTATTGCCAGACATCTAAATGGAGGGCGGGGTCGGGTAGGAAAAGAATCTAAATTTCCAAAAGCTATAACTAAAGTAAATTGTGAGAGCATAATAGGTGGTTTGAGACCTAGCTATTTCCTGGGATTTTCTCTGAGCTTAGAGCAGAAAAACAACAATCTACTTTCTTGACCTCCTTGCCCAGTAAGTGGGTGTTTCTTTTCCAACTAGTCAAGGAAGCAGCTAAGTGCTTCTGAAAAAGTCGTAAAAACAAGTGTGCTCCTTTTAAAGTGCAATAAAAGATGAAACTTCATTTTGAAATTAAAGGCCAATTATTAAATAGTTTCTGACACACTTGAAAATTGACCTGGCTCTGTGTTAAAGAGATGTATAAATGACAAAAATAATCATGCAATTAAGGTGATAATGTAAAGCTGGGTTATCTTATGATCTGCATGTCAAATGCCCCTTATATGCTCATGTGTCTACACACATGGTCTCAGGTTAGAGGTACTACTGGAGAGCCTTGAGGAGGTAGAGCTGGTGTAGGAGAATTGTCTGTATTCTGTCAGTCATGTTTTAAATAAATGCTGATTGGCCAGGCAGGAAGTATAAGTGGGAAAACCAGACAGGAAGTGGAAATGATGCAACAAGAACAGGAGAATTCTGGGAAGGAGGAAGTTGATTCCTCCCACTCCTGCCCAGATCATCGAAGCAGCAGGATGTGAGCTGCCCCACTGAAAAAGGTACTGAGCCATATGGCTAAAATAGATCAGAAAAAATGGGTTAATCAAGATGTGAGAGTTAGCCAGTAAGAGGCTAGACCTAATGGGCCAATCAGCTTTATAACTTATAGAGATTTCTGTGTGATTTTTCTCTGGGACTAAACAGCTGGGAGGCCGGGTGGGACAGAACCCCTCCTCAAACAAACAGGCCCCTTCATGTTACATAGAGCTTAAAGAAATAGGTTAGGAGTAGGTGGGTTTTAAAGTTTTTTAGTCCAGCTCTGCTGTCTGTCCTAGACTGCTTTCCAATCTCCACATGTGTGAACAAGCTGTCACACCTGTAGGTGTCTTTCCCAAAGTCCCCAATGAAAGCAGAAGTCATGTTAGAGATTTCTGGACATTTATTGTCAGAGAATTCTTCTGTCTACGATTTGGTCTAAACAGTTGAATAGTTCTAAAGGGAAACCTCTTCAGGGGATTCTCAGGCTGTCCTCTGGCCATCCTCCTTTATCACTCATTGTGTTTACTCAAAACTTCTATAGAGGAAACTCAAGTGTGTATTTTTAAGCTATAGAACTCACCTTATATATGATTCCTCCAAGTACCTAGAAAAAGAAAATAATGCTCAATTCCACACTATGAGAATGTTTATCATGTTCAGGAATAGCCTGGGTCTACTTAACAAAGTTTGTTCAAACAAATAAAGGCAAAGACTAGAATGAGGACACCAAAATCATACCTAGAAACATCCCAAAGACATAATAAAATCAATAATGAAACATCCACTGACAGAAGAGTTAACAATGAAAAAGGGGCAAAGAATAGTTTAATGCAAATGTGTTCCTTAAAACTTGGTTTGCAGAGTTCTTGATCCATCTAAAATAAAAGAGAGAGTGGGGTTTTAGCAATTACCCCAAGCTAACAATTTCCTCCAGCTCTTCTGGGTGTTCTCTGTGTCTCTGTTATCAAATGTGTTCCATAGGGAAAGCCTTGGCTTGCTTTAGTTTTTGTGGACTAATTCTCTTACCTGTTGCAGTCTGCATGAGTGGAGACAGCCATTGAATCAATCCTGAGACACTCTGCAAGGCTTATTAAAAATTAATTTGTAACCACTTGACAGCCTTTCTGTTCAGGATATACCCTGAGATTCATTTCTACATTAATTCTCATTTGTAAACTACATTCGTCTTTCCTGAAGGCAAGAATAGATTGGGGAATCTAATGTGTTTGTGATTTAATGGACTTTATTATGAAGAGAAACAGTGTACAGGGTTGTAGCAGGTCAGAGAGCATAGTCCCAGAGAGAAATAAGAAAAAGAAAATTAGAATGCAGCCGACCCTGAATTCCACTCCTTTACCACAGTAGAGTAAAACAGTGACAGGTAGGGAGCTAACACAGAGTAGAACAAACTCAAAGACACTCAGTGATGCTAAGCCTACATGAATTTGCTAGACTCTTCTTAAAGGTATGGGATAAGTTATGTATGCCAGATTTAAAGATGGACATTTCGATAACCTGAGGGACTGTGAGAGAATGGTCATCCTAGATGACTCGCCTAAAGCGCAGTGAAAAGTCAGATGAAGGGAAACGTGTCTCCTCCCTCAGTCACAAGAGGCACCAAGACTCAGCTGGGTGAGTCGTGAAGAAGATGGTATCAGGGTGTAAAGGATCCATGAGGAATGCAATGTCATAAAACAGAGAATTGTGATTGAACATCATGGACATGGACATTCTGTGTGTCTTGGAAAAGTGGGCAAGCAAAAATGGCTTTAGGAGTCAGAGGACTGGCTCACTGAGTAAAGATGCTTGCTGCTAACACGGACCAACCTGAGTTCAATACCTATGCCAGGAAGAAAAGGAGCAATTCCTGAAAGTTGCCCTCTTATGATCCAAACACATAAAAATAAGAATCCCAAATAATGATATGTTGATGGGGAGGACCAGACATGAGAAATAAAGAAGATAAAATCAAAAACTGGAACCTAAAGGTTTTGCATAATTTGATAGCTTATGTCTAGCAAGTTTATTAAAAAGTACAGCATCTTATACACAATTTATAAAGGAGAGGTAGGCCAAGATCAACAGAAAGTTAAATCAAACACTGTGGGCAAAGAAAACACAGGATACCTCAGACATGGCTGCCTCCAAAACTGATAACCAACAGCCCTTCAGGAGAAAGTCACATTCAAGGAACCAAAACCTTAATTCCTTGAGGCCACTGCCACATGGCAATACACAAATTAATAGATATGGGTTAAATTAAGATGTAAGAGTTAGCCAATAAAAAGCTAGAGCTAATGGACCAAGAAGTAACTTAATTAATACCGTTTCTATGTGGTTATTTCAGAGCTGAACACTCACAAACAAACAAGCAGCCTCATACAACAAATTGACACCCAATGTGTCAGGTCTCATTGGTCCTAGTCATACCTGATGAACAAAAAAAAATATTCAGCAGTAGCAGAAAAAAGCCACATGGTTTTGAAATGGTGGCTTTCTGGACCATGCTGCCAGTGCAAATTCTGGCTCTTTCAGGAGGCTGAGCATTTAAATGGGGTTTGTGGACAGTGTGTCACACGTTACTTGGTGGCAGCATAAGCCAACTGGTTATCAGAGTTGAGGTAATGAGGACAGCTCCCACCAGCAGTCTCAGAGGCAATGAGCAGACTTCCACCATGTTGGGCTGGGAAGAGCAAGCAGGCAGGGTCATATTTGCCCTTGCAATGGGGCTGCTTAGGTTTCTAAGAAGCGCTTAGCATTGTAAGAAGCCATCCTGGTCAGAAAAGGATTACAGATATGCAATTAAGACAAATTCAAATTTAAAAAGTCCTCTAAATGGGTCATGGTGTTAGATAAATGTACATAGGGCTTGGGAGAAAGAAGAAAAGGGGTATGGACAGATATAAAAGATATAAAAGTAAATCATATAAAAAATAAAACAAAGTCTTTAAAAAGACAGAGTACAGACAGTCATAGATTAAAATGAGTAGAGAAAAATAAGCCATGTAAAGATGGAAAATACACAGAGAATCTGGATTATGTACATTATTGTCTTTTTTTTGAATTTTTTGACTGTGAAGGAGTTAAGCACCAGAAGACATTTCATTATAAGAGATATTTAGCTACTAAGCTAAACCAACTTATATGTTTTAAAGGTTTCTTGTCTTCAGAATTTGGGTCTAAGGATTTGTTGCTTTGGAAAAGAGGTTATGCTTTTGTTCCCACAGAAGATGTGAACCTGTGGATTTCTTCCAGACTGATGTGGTTTGATGCACCAAGACCCCCAAAAGGTTGCCATGAACACTCCCAAAAATACTTTTTCCAACAAAAAGCAAGAAGGAGTTTGAAGAGAATTACTCCTAAATTCCCAAATATTGTTTATAAATGTTTGCTTACATTTAAAGAGGGATATGCTATAGAGATTTGCATTGATATGGATCTTGGTCTATTGATACAAATTTTAGGTCAATCTTGTTATATATATAATTGATTAAGGTATTGTGTTTGTGCAGCTCATTTAAAAATCAATGTATAATTAATAAATACAGATTAATAGACAGTCATTTATAAATAGTTAAGCTTATAATTATGTTAGGTTTTCTGGATGTACAGAGATATATTTCGATAAATAGTTATTCTTCAAAACTTTCAAAGACTAACAGAATATGGCATTTAAAATGTTTTAAGAATTTAGAACTTTTCATGACAGTGAGACACATCTGCTCATGGCAATA
Organism: Myodes glareolus; assembly: GCF_982192425.1. Lineage (NCBI taxonomy): Eukaryota > Metazoa > Chordata > Mammalia > Rodentia > Cricetidae > Myodes > Myodes glareolus. The sequence continues at coordinate 30,203,876 of NC_142031.1, read as the reverse complement.
CCAAACTACTTCAAAAGGAAGATAAGGGCAGAAAAGGCTTCTTGTGGTGTTGCTTAGCCATTTGGACAAGAAACTGCGCTTGCATGGACTGCTTGTTAGTTTGCTGTACGAACTGGACATGCAGGACCCACATAGAAATGACTGCTGAACTTCCATAAAGGTGAGACGGTCCTTCTGGGTTTCTGCTTCGTAAAAGAGTCTGCCAGACAATCTGCAGGACACAGAGGAAAGCAACTTATAGAATTTGCTATTACAAGGTAGAACAGATCTTCAGATTTCCTGCTTCATGGAAAAGTCTACCAGATACTATGGGCCTGTAGGCTGAAGATGGATGCTCCAACAGTACAAAAGAATTTTGAGTGACTGTCCAGGCAGCAAGAGGTCTCTGTCAATTCCAGAGTTTTAGAAGTTGCTTACACTTTCTGCTTACTTAGGTAACATTATATTCTTCTGAAGTCTTTGATGGAGTTGAAGAATTGATAGTTATAGTCATATTTTTCCTTAGTTATGATAAAAGATAAAGTAGATGTAAATATTGTAACTGTAATTCTTGCTTGATAACTGTTTTGTTATATGTAATTTTACCATGTTAAGGTTAAAACCTTCCTTTTTATTTAAACAGAAAAGGGGAGGTTATGTAGGATTCCCCTCTGTATGCTGTGAATACTTTTGGTTAATAAAGAAATATAGCAGAGCAGAGCAGAATAGAGCTAGGCAGGGAAAACTAAACTGAATTCTGGGAGAAGGAAGGCAGAGTAGAAAAAAGCCATGTAGCCCCACTTTACCCGGTAAGCCACAGCCTCATGGCGATATACAGATTAACAGAAATGGATTAAATTAAGATATAAGAGTTAGCCAATAAGAAGCTAGAGTTAATGGGCCAATCAGTGATTTATTTAATACAGTTTCTGTGTCATTATTTTGAGGCTGAGCAACCGGAAACAAACAAGTGGCCTCATACAAAACACCCCAACCTGCAATCCTCAAAGCTCAGCCAACACTGTGAATGTGGGCACATTGAAAATCAAATATACACAATGATGGATGGGCAAGGGAAAACATGTACATGATCAGACTCAATGAAAAGAAGTCATTGACGACATTAAAACCAAGTACACAAAGTGGTAGGGTGTGCAGGGGGAACACTAATGAGTGCATGATCAGACTCATTAGTTGCAAAGAAAAGAAGCTATTGACGACATTAAAACACACCATCTCACAAGTAGAGATACCACAAGGAATAGGAAAAAACACTGAAAATGTGTAATTCTTCTTGTCAGACACAGTCCAGAGAACTTTCTACTTGTAGACCCCCCCCCCAAAAAAAAATCAAGTGCTAATGGAGCAAGGTGAATTAGGAGCCAGCACTCACAGGCCAAGGCAAACCAAGAGCAAATATCCATGGAGCAAGTGCACTGCAAGTAAGCACCCATGGAGCAAGGTGCACCAAGAGCAAGCACTCATGGAGCAAGATGGGCCAAGAGCAAGCACTCATGGAACAAGGTAGACCAAGAACAAATACTCATGGAGCAAGATGAACAAGCACTCTTAAAGGAAGATGAACTTAGACCAAACACCCACAGAAGAAGGTAGACCTAGAGTAAGCACTCACACAGCAAGAGGAACCAAAAGTAAGCACCCATGGAACAAGGTGGACCAAGAGCAAATACCCATGGAACAAGGTGGACCAAGAGCAAATACCCGTGGAACAAGGTGGGCCAAGAGCAAGCACCCATGGAACAAGGTGGGCCAAGAGCAAGCACCCATGGAACAAGGTGGGCCAAGAGCAAGCACTCATGGAGCAAGGTGGACCAAGAGCAAGCACTCACGGAGCAAAATGGACCAAGAGAAAGCACCCATGGAACAAGGTGGACCAAGAGCAAATACCCATGGAACAAGGTGGACTAAGAGCAAGCACTCATGGAGCAAGGGAAATTGGATGGTGACAAATATTGTTGGAAGGTAAATAGCAAAATACAAAAATATGTCAGGAGAATTGGTGAATGACAGATGGAGTATTAAAGGATTTGACCCAGTAAATTAAAATATAAGCATGAGAAATTCTCCAAGAATGTAGAAGAAAGGTGCAATTATGGTGTCTTAGAGGTAACAACACACGTTATCAAGTATTCACCTGAGTATTTTCTCCTTATATCCTTTTTATGAATCTACTGGGTTTTGAAAACAGCAATGATGGTTTTCTCTCTAGGGATATGTTATCTTTTGCTTATACATTTTATTATCTCTAACAATATAAAATCAATCTGTGGCTGGGGATGTGGTTCAGTTGATAGATCACTTATCTAGCACATACAGAGCCCCAGGAGCCATCCACAGTACCACATAAGCCCAGGTAGGGTGACACCGTCCTACAGCCCCAGAACTAGAGGTAGAGACAGTAGAAGGATCAGGTCATCCTGGCTGGGCTACATAGTAAGTCTAAGGCCACACCATTGCACCTGATATCCAGTCTCCAAACATTCAGTTTTTATGAAAATGTATCTTTCTTTGCTTGGTTATCATTTTCCTTCTGTTATAAATAGAAAAGGAGACAAAGATCGACGGAGAGGCTGATAAACTTGGGAAAAGTACAGAATAGTGCAATGCATGCAGATTGTGTATATCTATATGTACACACGAAGGTGCAGCACAGAATAGTGCAATGCATGCAGATTGTGTATATCTATATGTACACACGAAAGTGCAGCACAGGCACACATCTATTTGGGTCGCTGCTTTTCTTCTATTGACTATGCACGCTAACAAATGTAGGTGTGCCATGTGTACATGTGTGGTTCCCAGAGGAAACATAGGAACAAAGACAAACATGTGCTTTCGTGAGATGCTAGATAACTAAAGAAGAAATTTAAATCTGCTAAACGTATTGCTATAATTATGAAGGGCATCCACAGTTAGAAATGAGCCTCCCCAATCTCCAGTTCATATTTAAGAGCTTATCATAAAAGTATCACTGAGATATTATTAATGAAAATGAATCATCTATGATTCTAAACACATGAGAAGAGGGTGTTTTTTAAGCATCCGTGCACAGGAAATAGTGCTATGCAGCCAACTCAAAATGATAAAACTGTTACATGGTGCAAAAAAGAATTTACTTACGTAATTTTACAAAACAGATTGCCAAATAATATGAGTAGACTCTTTTATTTTAAGGTATTGGTGTTTTAAAGATTTTTAATTTCTTCTTTTAACTTTCCTCTTGTTTATGTGTATGAGTGTTTTCCCTACATGCATGTCTGTGCACCACAAGTGTGCCTGGTGCCTGTGGAAGGAGGTCAGAAGAGGGGATTGGATGCCCTGGAGCTGGGGTCACAGACAGTGGAGTAACAGCTATATGGGTGCTGGGTATCGAACCTGGGTCTTCTGGATGAACAGCCACTGAGCCATGTCTCCAGCACCTTTTAAAAAACGTTTAATTATGTTACGTGCATTGGTGCATAACTACATTGCCCTCAGAAGCCAGAAAGGGGCATCAGATCCCACAGCAGCTGGAATTACAGGTGGTTGTGAACTGTCTGACATGGGTGCTGGGAACCAAAGTCCACAGCAGCAAACACTCTTAGCCATTGAGCCATCTGATTTAACAGTATTTGTATATGTGCATTACACGGACATAGGCAGAGCTAGTATTAAAACTATAGAAATATTTTACTGTCATTTCTCTCTGGGAACTGAGACTCAATGTATTTGTGTTCCATTTTACTCCTTTATTTTTATTTCTAATTTCATTACAATGCACACATCTCTTTAAAAATAGGATCTTGCAGCTCCTCAGCTGGTCTCAAACTTGCAATTTGCCCTAAGATGACCTTGAACTTCTGCTCCTCCTGGGCCTTGCTACCTCCTGAGTGCTGGAATGACACTTGTACATCATCAGGACCAGTTTATGTGATGGTGGAGACAAACCACAGCTTACTGTACACTACAGCTAAGCGACACCCTCAGCGTACACATGTGCGTGCGAACACACACACACACACACACTTTAGGACTACAAAGTGTTCAAAGGTACAAACACCATGTGTAAAAGGCTGGACTCCTTGGGGTCCTGTTATGTCTGGTTATAACAGTCAGGTCCCACCCACCTCCCTTTACTCTGAAGGGTGGCAGGAAGGAGAAGGGGGAGAAACTGAGCCTTTCTGCATTCTTTTCAGTGGAACTTCTTGGCATGGGCTCATTATTCTACTGTCTAAGAGTAAGCAAACATTTGTGCTCCTGTCATTTTCTCTTTCCTTCCTACTTCAGAAGTCACGGGAACTAAGATTTAAGAGTTGCTTGGTGTCATATGTTGTGTCTTTGAGTGTCCCCCTCCACCCCTGAGTTCTACTGTTCTGATCATATCCAGCAGGGCCTCTCAAAGAAGTCTTATATAATTCAAAAGCCTTATGCGACTAAAACGTCAACACAGCTCCTCCATAAGCCCTCAGCAAACCAGTGTCAAACACGCTGGCGCTGCAGGATAGAGAGTAAATGATTTTTACATGTTGTGTGGCTTTTATTCCTTAACAAAAGCTAGGAGAGGAGATCATTTCCTCCCCCTCCCTTCTCCCTTACCCCCAACATTTTTCTCTTTCTTCTGCCTCCAGAGCCCTTGAAAGCTGCATTGAACCTGACAAAGGATAAACTAGCAGGGAGTGGGAGAAACTAAAGATACCAAGGGGTTCCGACTCCCTATCTGAAAATCTGTTTAGACAGCACCTGGGTCACCCTCCTCGGATAGCGCTTTACTCTGTGTGTTATTGTGTCTATGTCATAAGGAGGGAGAAAAGCCAGCATCCCTTGCTGTGGAGTGCTGCTCTATACAATCCCCGCGCCTTCGCCTTCCCCTTGCAGCCTCATTTTGTTTGAAGAGACTGCCTTTCCAGTTTCATCTGTGATCCCCAGAACAGTCTCCCCTTTGTTCACAGGGTGACCTTTCCATCCGAGGAAGGCCAAGACGTGTCTTGAAACCTAAATTAACTTTAGCAGAGAGGTCTTTAACAACAACAACAAAATAAAAAGGAACAGAGACCTCCACGCACAGAAATAAACACGGCTGGTTTCATTGTGATGCATGGCATGTTTCTCTTTGCATTCTTTTTGGGGATTACAAAGGACAATGCCAGTGTTCGGAAATGAATGCAACATCACAGGCTGGAGCCTCCCTGGGGTGTTGTGGCAGTCCAAGCCTGGCCTTGGAGTTATTTTTATTTCTTGGAAGAGGGTTAGGTTGAGAGGGAGTCTTTGGATCCTGCCAACATCAAGTGGTTTCAAGAGTGAGCAGCTGGACAGCCACCTTGGGAGGGAAGGAGCAGAACAGTTTGGCTCTGAGACCTGACCCCAAGGACTTAAAGTTCACCAGCATATCCCATACAAAGAGGAGAAGCCCCAGGATGTCCCAGGAGAATGGCCATATGCCTTAGTTCTGCTTTAAAGAAGATAAATAAGAATGCTCAAAACGGGGAATCAGGACCTTTCTAAACAATGTGGGACCCCGTCCTTTTCTGACAACCCCTCATAATTGTCATCATACACGCTGCGTACTTACATGCGGTGAGACCCCGGTAGAGACAAAGGCATATCCAGTGTGGATGGATGGTCAAAGGGGAGGCTTCCGAGGTTTCAGCTGTGAAAGTTGAAAGTGCAGTGACAAATCCAAGCAAAACCCATGCCCTACCTTTGCACCCTGCAGGGAAGACCTCAAAGGTCACCCTGCCCTAGGACTTGGCCCTCAGATGGGTTCACTTCTTCTTAGGAGCATAAGGAGACAACTTGGTGAGCATCCTACAGGTTTAAATGCAATATTCTACTAAGGATTTAAAAATGTGTATTGAGATTGCTAGTCAAAGGGAAATATAAATCAAGATGGTTCTATAAAACCACACTCCTGTGTATAATAGAGCGCTCTGAATAGCACTGGGAAAATTCATTGTTAGGCTTCTTTTCACCTCAAATGAGCAAATTCCACCACATGAAGAAGAGCGGATCTAAAAATATAATTCTTTTGTTAAATTCTGCAGTTCGTTGTGAATATAGAACTATTTGGTGTTTTAAAAGTGCCAACAAATAAAAAATAAAAAAGTCAAATCAACATGGCAGGTAACCCTCAAAGTTTAAGTGCTGTAAGAATTGTGAAGTTAAATGGAGAAATCACGTGCTTCATACCGGACATCATTGTGGCTTCTAAAAGTACCCTGGGCACTGATCTTGGCCAATATATGCAGACAGGAGCGAGAGAGTCCCCAGGTTATGGGGTGATAGTTATGACAGTCATGGCAGGGAGTGGTATTTATTCCTCTCATCCAGGCTTCGCCTAGAACCTGGAGAAACATGCAAGAATGGAGCTTCTGTGTTATAATGGAACTCAATGACTCAAGGCAAAGATGTTGTGTCCACTCAAGGGCCCAAGGAGTCACCTCTTTCAATACTTTTCAAAATAACTTACTTGAAAACCAAAGAGACACAAAGAGTCCCAATCACTGCAGCTGAAACCCTCTGGGCAACCATCTAAATGACAGGTTCTGGATTACAACCAAAAGCATAAACTAAACAGCATGAATCTCCAAGGATATAAACAAATGGTTGTACAAACAAAAACCAGGAGAGAATTGCTAAATCTTCCATGTAAAAACACCTCAAATAGTATACTCCTGAAGAATAGGCTCTTTGTGGCGACTTCCTTCCAAGAGCAGTATGAAGGAGCAGGGTGCAAGTATGGACGACTTGGTGGGGAGACGAGATAGATACCACCTCAGCTAAGCAATCAGGGTCATTGTCCAAAGGACTGCGTAAGGCAGGCAGCATGCACAGCTTCGTGTGTTACAATGAAAATACCAAGTGGCCTCCCCTCGTCCTTTTCCCCAAATCTGTTAATCCAGTGTGACCATGAAAAGAAAACCATCTGATAAACCTCAACTGAAGGTCCACAAGACAGTCCAGCAGGTTGAGGCACTTGTCACCAAGCCTGACAAGTTGGCCTCTGCAAATTGTCCTCTGACCTCTACGAGCATATTTTGACACACATACACGCGCATGTGCACGCACACACACACACAGATAAATAAATAAATGGAATTACATTTTTTGAAAAATCTCAGTTCAGAAGTGGTCTGAACTATCTGACGAGCGCCATGGAAAGCAAGGGCTGTGATGACTGGGACAGCCTAGAGGAGCTACGGAGATGTGGCACTTGAGTGTGTTATCATACCCTACATGTCGACAGGAACAGAAGAGAGGTCTGGTCCCATATGAAAAAGAAGGAAATCAACTGACTGACATGTTGGTCAATTTATAAATGACTTGGAGAGCCCCAAAGCAATACTTCTTGTGTTCATTTCAACTATTTCCATTTCAGAGACGCTTCTATCTTGCTTGGTTGCATAACTCCTTTTGATGAGAGTTTTTGTGGTTATTACCATTTCTGTGAAGTTGCTGCCTAGAGAATGAGAGACCACAAACCCCAGTGCTGAGGAAAAGGCTGACTTCGAGTTTCAGAGACCTTACCGTTGCTAAATAGTATTGCTTTTTTTTTTTCAGATTAAACGGCAAAAGCCATTTCTCATAACTTTTAATGTAAGTGCCTGATTAAGCATTTGGGACATTTTCTTGTCTTAGTTGTTGAATTGCTTGTACTAATCTTTATTCCTTTTTCTTCTGCTCATTTGCATTAGCTCATATTTTTAGAAGACTTTTTAAGTTTCAGTGAAGATTAAGCTATTATATATGCTATAGTTTTTCAGAAAATATTTTATTATTTGGGCATTGGATTTTACATATAATTACAACGTTTTGTCTATATGTTTTATTTTTATTTATCTGTGTAATTCGTTAGCAAGCTAGGCTTTTATAACATATAGATGATCCATTAAACTTTGCCTTGGGGTTTCTGTCTTTAATCTAGGTTTAAAACCAATCAATAATAGAAATTCCCTACCATATTTATTGTTGTAGGCTCCTTATAAGTGACAGAAAAAGATGGCTGGAGTGATGGATAGAGAGGCAGCAATGTGGGCAGAGAGCAGAGAAAGGGAGGATGTAAGGATAGTCAGTCAGTTCTGTAGATAACATGGCTGAGGAACGCAGATGGCCTCCAAGAGACGATAAAAGGCAGTTGAATTCCAGAATAATCAAATATGGTTCTCAAAAGTCACAGAGAATTTCTTACCTCAGAACCATAAGGTAATAAATTTATGTTAAGTCACATTAAATTCTTGATAATCTGATTGAGGAAAAAATGAAAATTAAGTAAACAGATGAAAGCAAATAAATAAAAACAGATACACAGATGACAGATAATAGACATATGATAGATACAAATATACATAGATAGTAAATGAATGATAGTTGGATAGATTGATGCTATATAGACCATAGTGAGATGATGATAGGTGATGGATGAAGAAGTGGGTAACAGGTAATACCTATATTGATACACAGATAGTAGCATGATGGCTAGATACTTGGTAAATGGGATCTAAATAGGTAGATATACAGACAGACAGGAAAATAGATAGATGATAGATAGTATACAAATAGATGATAGATAATAGAAAGTAGATATAGATATATGATAGATAGATAGATAGATAGATAGATAGATAGATGATAGATAGATAGATAAATTGATAGATAGACAGATAGATAATAGGTCGTAGATATATCAGACATATAAACAATAGGTAGATGATAAATGTATAGATAGATTCTATATAGAGCATAAGTTATAGGTGGTAATGAATAGATGATAATATAAAGATAGAGATGTGTAATCTATATTATCTAAATATCTATAATATCAAAAAATAGATATCTGTACACATATAGATAAGTGATCTGCAAGAAAGGGGTATGTCTAGGTGTGTGAATGTTAAATTGGGGGAGAGTGTGTGAGGGCATTCCCAGAGAGGTTTGTTTAACTTAAAGGATGGAGACCAACACTGAATTCTGGCTGTACTGTCTCATGGGACGGTGTCCTGGCTGAAAGAAAAAAAATGCTTGGAGTAACAACACTGCTTTCTTACTGCTACCTATGCCTTCCCCTCCATGAGGGATGCGCTCTCAGACTGTGAGCCAAAACAAGCTCCTCCTTCCTTCTGTCGCCTCTGTCTAGTGTTTTGCTAGGGAGATGAGCAAATTTGCTGAGATAGTAGCTAAGAGTTATATGTTACAGATGTATTATATTTTCTTTAAAATTGTTTACATTTCCTAACTTTTCCACAGGAGCTTTTGATAGGTTGAGTAATGACCTAAAGATAAATTCCAGTTGATAAAACCACCAAGTCTCCATCCCAGGAGTTTATAAATGTCATTTATTTTGGGAAGGGGATGTTATTAAATATAATTACCTGCACAAGACTGAATCCATCGATGTTCCATTATGAATGGAGAAGGGGCTAATGAGGCCCAACCTCCCTGCAGAGCAGTTACTGGTTGCTATTGCTGAGGGAGGGGTAGTCATAATCCCAGGGATGCAGCTTGTTAATATAGTGCTGCCCTTGTTAATATAGACAACTTGCACACATGCTCATGTAAGCAGCACTTATTAAATGCAATGGGCCACACACAAAGAAGTCATAAAAGTAAACGGGAAATTTCTTGGCAAGAAGTAGGGTTTGGATAGGAGATAAGGGGAGAGACAGCAAGAGGGTTAAGAGGGGATATGATAAAAATATACACTATACATTTGAAGTTGCAAAAGATTTTCCATGTTAAACTAATGCAGAGGACATTGTTTTTAATTATATAGACAGGCATGAGCCACCACTAAACATCTTTACAGAAAAAACAAGGAGAGCCACAGGGAATTAGAAAGTTAACTCTCAGCCAAAAGGCAGAGATTGCAGTGGTGAGCCTGCAACATGGAAAACCTGGTATCACCAGAAACGGAGATCAGCAGCAAATTCTCCCCTGCAGCCTTTCCAGAGAGCGTTGCCCTGGCTAGCCTGTGCTCTGACTTGAACCTCCAGAACTGTGAGGAAGAATCTCTGTTACTGTGAGCCATGGTGATGATGACGACTGGTTAGCCAAGCTCTCGCTGGATACACAACAGAAGATATTGGAACCAAACAATTTGAGCAGCTGTGAAGTCCCTGTTAGTGTTGTAATGGGAAATTACATTCAAGGCTCCTAAAATTTTCAGTGTATCTTTAAATTGTTTCTGTGCGTTTATTCTTCTGTTTATTTTTAAGTTTGCTGCGGTAATTAGGTGATGTTTATAGCCCTCATAATGTCTAGTTTTTAATGGTATAGAAAGTTATTGACTTTTATATATTTGTTTTGTAACACACCATCTTAATAAGCTCTCTTTGGGATTCTAACAGTTTTCCCTTTATTTTGGTGACTTTTTGAAGTACAGCGCATGTCACTCATAATTTAAAATAGTCTGCTGTCTTTCCAATGTTTTCATTATTTCTTTGCTTTATTTTTTAATTCAAAAGGACCAGAACAACAGAAGTAACTGTGTTAGCCAGCTTTGTCTACTTTTGGATGTTTTCCCTAGGGTCATCCTTAAGGATGCTATTGACACTTTCACACATTTTTTAATTATCCTTTCCTGAAATTTTCCTTTTTTTTAGTTTCAAAGACTTATTTTTTATTTTATTGGTATTTAACTCGCATGTATGTCTGTGTCCCATGTTCATGCAGTGCCCATAGAGATCGAAAGACAGTGTCAGATCCCCTGGAACTGGAATCATAGACTCTTGAGAGCTGAGATGCGAGTGCTGGGAACTGAACCAGGTCCTCTAGAAGAGCAGCCAGTGCTGTGCTCTCAACTGATGACCCATCCCTAAAATTTTTCTCCCAGTATATAGTATGTGTTTAATCTTCTCTCTTGTCTATAAAGAACAGACATGGATTTGTTTCTGCTCTGCTAATCTTTCCATGCTTCCTGCATTAAACTCATCTTGGTCATTAAAATAATGAATTGTATTTGTTAATATTTTATTTAGAACTCATATCACTAGCTTGGGAGTATGTGCAATTATCCAACTGAGAGGATTAAAAAGGTTTTATTTTTTAATGTCAGAAAGTATTTAATCTTCTCCAGTACTCCAAAACATTTTATATTTATTTCCTCCTTTCAAGTTATTTTTATGTTTATCAGACTTCTCTTTCACAAAACACAATTTTAATATGATATCATGCTTTCTCATTTTAATGCACTCTTCTTGTATTGATATTTTGTTTATTTGTGTTTTCTTTTTTGATATAAACACCGTAGAGAACATCCATATATCACTGAATTTGAGTATTACTTACTTTTAAGGTTTTCTTTAAACATTTCTTTAACCTTTATTCAATTGTATAACTTTGTGTCAGGGATAAAATGATTCCATAGCAGCAACTGGGAAGGTCGTTCAGGAGTAAGAAGGCTCGATGAACAAGCTTGAAGACCTGAGTTCAAACTCCCAGTGCATAGAAAAACAACATAGTGGATATAAGAGGAAGGATCTGGGAGAATTGGGGGTGAGGGGTGGATTTTTATCAAAACACAATGTATTCATTTAAAAAAATGTTAATTTCTTAAGTCAAACATAGCCGCCATGTGCATACCCGCAACTCCAACACTCTAGAGGTTAGAGACAGAAGGATCTTGGAGTTGCTTGCCAACCTGATTTCATGTTCAGTGAGCGATCTCGCCTCAAAGAATAAGGTGAACCCTGACAGAAGAAGACATCATTGTCTGCACTAGCCTCTAGATCCAAGCTTAGGCAAATATGCCACACAGATAAACCACACACACACACACACACACACACGCAATTGTTCCATTGTTCTCCTAGATAGTTGCAGTTTTCTATCTCATGAATATTAAATAGACTCCTTAGCCACAGAGGTCGCCTTGTTGACACACTATGATCACCACACTTCTTGCTAAACAGTTGCTAACAGTTTCTGAAGTAGTTTACAATGGGTCATGGTGCCAGAAGACTCTTACTAAGGGGAAACTTCTTGGATCTGTCTATTTCTTCAAAGAATGAGCACAGGGACTGTCAGCCATGTTTGGAATAGAGTTCCTGCATAATATCCCAGCCTCGGAAGCTGCCATCAACTGTTCTGCTTTCTAAAGAAGCTTCAAAAGAGTAATCCAGGAACCTCTGACCTCATGAAAGCTGGATATGTGTGTGTGTGTGTGTGTGTGTGTGTGTGTGTGTGTATCTGTATTTGGGGTTGGTCAGTTGTTCAGGTTCACAATTATATGCCAAAAGTTATTTTCTTTCAGCTGTGAAGACTGTTGAAGCCTAGAGTTCAGCTCTACTTTTGAAAATGTCATTTGATTGTCATTTACTTGTTTGAGACTTCTCAAAAAATGAGTCTGGAGTCCAAGCTTCCTTTTTTTAAACCACTGCTATTCTCACGTTTTTCCCCAAGACAGGGTTTCTTTGTGTAGCCCTGGCTGTCCTAGAACTGAACTGGCTCAAACTCAGAGATTCATCTACCTCTGCCCTCTGAGTATTGGTATTAAAGGCACACACCCAGCTAGCCACTGCTATTCTCAAATGTTACAGTAACAGATATCAGGGAGCCAGGCATGTTGCTCTAAAGGACTCTACTGGCAGCATTCTCTGTGGTCCCTTCTCAGATCTCCTGTTATCACCATGTTGGACCTTCTTCTTCACGGAGTCTTTTTTTTTTTTTTTTGATCTGCTCTGCTGTCCATGTCTTTCCTAAAGTCTTTCTCCTATCAAAGACTCCAGCTGGTGGATTTGTTCTGTGTGCTAAGTCTGAGAGCCTATGCTTCGAGGGTTCCCTTTGTATGCCATCTTCTCTCCTCATCCTCGCCTCACCTCTGGCAGTGTTAACGGCTGTCTAGACTTTGAAAGGTCAACTCAGATTTCTTCTGCTCCCCGCCCACACTCTTCCATTTCCTCAAAGGCCTGTTTTCCTAATTTGCTTTCATGTTTGTATTTTTTCTGTCTTTAATGCTAAGAGTTCGCCGTCGCCTCCCTCCAAACATTTGATATCGATTGTTTCATCTAGCATTCATGAACCAATAAAATGTGGAGTGGAGATGCTGAGGGCACAGGTGAGCTTACGGAGTGATGCCCACTGAAACACAGATTCTTCTTTTCATTGAGAGATCCATGCAATACCTTGTAGGGTTTCTCTCGAGGGGATCTTGTGCTCCAAAGAATAGTCATGATGTGTCTGGTGTGAAGAGTGGAAGGCCAGCACCTACCTAACTGCACATGTCTGAGGATGCCTGGGGGTGAGGAGGCAGGAAGCAGAGGCAGAAGAGAAAGTACCTCCTCTGCACAGGTTCTGTTTGTAATTAGGATGGCTCTGGTCTCTTTTTCCCCTTCCCCTGCGCTCTGGAATCTGGAACATCTCTGGCTCTACTTCTTGGAACATGTTTCTAGCCTCTGAGTAGCGATGAGATTTCATGTGCGATGCCCGAAACTACCCCGAGTGAGAACTTTTACCCAATCCATGCATTCTCAGCACTGTTTCCTTGATGCTATGTATTCTCTAAATCCTGCTGGGCACATCTCTGAGCATCTCTTAAATAGCCTATCATGTTGATCTGAAGATCAACTTTCCTGGGCAGCTTCCTCTTCCCAGGGCAGGCAAACTCCACCTTCTGGGTGCCAGCTGTTATTTCTCATCAATCCTCTGCTTACTTAAATCAATAATATACTTATATCAATAATAAGAAAATTTGGTTTTCTCTTTAAACCTAGGGTTATATATAAATGGGTTATTATTGTAGTTGCTCTTAATTTTAAAATCCAAAACTGTTAAAGCACTTTAATTAGCACCTTCTTAATCACCTGTAATTTTCTCATGTGATGCTAAGAGGCTGTGGCCCCGTGACTTCTGATTTGGGTCTCATCTTGAGACTTCCCTCACGATTTAGCTTCAGTGTGCTGGAATTTGGTGGAAGCAGATACAACTGCAGGCAGTCAACCACTTATCTTAAGCTAAAATCTTCTGGAACACTTTTAAGCACTGTTGTTAACAAAAGACCTGTCTTAGAAAGTTTGACAGAAATTACCCACGATACCATTTAGGCCAAGTAGTTTTTAAGAACTAGCTACATGGACAGTTTTTTCCCCACTCTATTTCTTTGATACATTTAGGTTTTATGCCTTGGGTTATAGCCTAGTTATTAATATTTTCCTAGACAATCTATTTCTTCAGTGTTTGAACATTTGCCCTGAATTTGAACTGAAGCCCTGAATGCAGCCTTGCACTACTGAGTGGAGGAACTTTGTCTTTTCGTAGATGGCCTTCGCCTGCTTTCACTTCTGCCTCTTCTGCACTTGGTCTCCTTCCGACACCTTATAAAGACACCATCATCCTTCTGCACATTATCTTCCTCGCCTCCTTCAACTCCCCATTATTTTTATTAATTCTCTAAGGAGCTCATGTTTTGCTGAGTGATTTTAATAGCTAGGTCTCTGATAAAATAGATAGACATATTTGTCTTTATCTTCTAAATTAGTCGAAATCACTGTTGTTTTTCCTACCTTTCCTATAGTTATTTTGTTGCAGTATTCATAGCCTCATTAGTAAAATGTTCCCTTTGGTTTGTAGCAGCAGCAGCTGAGGCTCTCTCTTCATGTCCTTTGTGTCACTCCGGCGTGTACAGAGGACTTGGGGAATTCTCCTCGCTCTGATAGTTATCTATAAACAAGCTATTTGTTTTTGTTGTGGTTGTTTTACTAAAGTTTGGAAGGGTCAGGGCTCTTGGGTGTTTGTAATAATATTGTGTGGTGGTCAGACACTGTGGTCTTCGTGATTTCTGGTTCTAGAATCATTTTAAGTACTTTCTTTATAATCAAAAATAGAAAGGACTTTCTAAATGTTCTATGGGAGCTAAATATATGTCCTTTCTTTGTAAAGTCTATACTTAGATGTATTTATTAAGTCACCCTATTGCTTTGCTCTGTAATTTTGCTAAAATACATGCGCCAGTAGCCCTCTCAGAATAAAAGCGATGAAAGGAGACGTGTTGAGTGTTTTAGTGTCTAAAAACAGACTTATTTTCGCACTTGATTGGTGACTGGGTTAGATAGACAATTATATATTGGGAATAATTTGAAAGCCTTGCTCCGTTGTGTTCTGGCACCCACAGTCATTTATGTGCTCTGCGTGCAGATTTATATTTGTCTTCTTTATTTGGCAATGGCCCAGAGAGGTCTTAGAGTCTCTCCAGATATTGCATTTCTGTCAAATTATCCTTGTATGCACAACAGTTTCTCTCTGTGTGTTTCACTGTAATCTTATTTGCAGAATAAAGGTTCATGCAGCTTCATTTATCATGAAGTTTCCTCTTTATTATGAAATAACATTCACTGTCCTACTTAGCATTTTTTCTGTAAATGTTATCTTTACATTTGAATTTTTTCACTTGTGTTTACCGAACTTAACTTTGGGCATTGACTGGAAATATTCTGCATCATCTTATTTTAGAAATATTCTTTTCTGTGAGGAAGAGATGGTTCAATTTTGTTCTTCAAGCAAAAACAAATATATTTTTCTTGGATGAGATTTTCCCCTTTCTGTCTGATATTCCTTTCTATTTGGTGCCTTCTCTGGCACAATTTTAAGTAAAATGATTTCAACTTTTGCATTCTAATATACCTTTGCTGGGTCCCTATTCTAATATACCTCTGCTGAGTTCCTATTCTAATATATATTTGTTGGGTCCCTTCCATTTCTTTGCATTTTTCTTCTGATATAGGTATTTAATATTCACTTAACTAAAACTGAACTTTAATATTGTTTATTCTTTTAAATTATGCACATATGCTTGTGTGAGTCCAGAAGAGGCCTCCTGGTCCCCTGGAGCTGAAGTTACAGATAATTACAAGCCATCCCACATTGGTGCAGGAATGAAATTCTGATCTTCTGTAAGAAAGGGGAGTGTTCTGAATTACTGAGCCATCTCTCTTATCCCAGAATACTGTTTCTTCCTAAGACTCTATTTGTTACATAACGTAACTTTTTAACCTTGATTCAATTACTCAACTTTGAGCCCTGAATAAAAAAAAAAAAATTCCATTTCTGTCTTATGTAGGTGTCCATGTCTGTTTCACAAATGCTATATAAAAATCATGTTTAGCCACAGCCATCAAACCCCCACCCCCAGATGTGCCTTGAGTCCCTGTGAACACTTACTGGCAGTTGTTGGAATCCTCACCACTGGGCTACAGTGCTAGACGAATCACTAAGAGCAACTTTATTGGGTTATTTTCTCATTCTCTGTAGAATAAAAGCTACAAAATTATGGCAGTTTTTACAACAAAATCACTTGCCTAAGTGCTTGCACCTGTTTTTGAGTTATTAATCAGTGTCCTGATTCATCACAGGTAATTTTCACTGGAAAATTATCTGTACTCGCCCAACCACATCTCCTTGTTTTCCATTGACATTATTCATGTGTCTATGTCACATGTGTCCTTAAGAAGCAGGTAGGCCATAATTCCAATCATCTGAGGACATCATGTAAAGCAGACATAATGTACAGATAACTGTTAGCCGTAGGAAATACTCCCGCTCTGCGAGAAGGTTTGTCTTCTTTACAATGTGTGTACTATCAAAGCTTTCCATACTACGAATAGTCTTTACTACAAAAAATTGCAAGCAAGATCATAATGTTTTTAAGATCATTTTTTTTTATTTATGTGACTGTGTGAGTGTATGTTGCATGCTTTGGTACCCAAGGAGTCCAGAACAGGGCATCGGTTCCCCCAGAGCTGGAGCTACAGGTGGCTGCAGACCCCTGACACAGATGTTGGATAGTGAACTTAGGTTTTCTATAAACAGAAAGGCCTCTTGATGCCTGAGCCATCTCTCCCGTCCTCTGTTACAATTATTTCAGATTTATTTGTTGCATTTCATGTGCATGAGTGTGCTGCCTGCCAGTATTTATGTGCACCCTGTGTGTGGCTGGACTCTGTGGAGATCAGAAACGTGTCATGTTTGTGAGCTACAATGTGAGTGCTGAGAACTGAGGTCCTCTGCAAAAGCAACAAGTACTCCTAATTGCTGAACCACCTCTCCATACCCCCTGCATAATAATTTTAGTGCATCACTAATCCAAATGGCAATTTGAACAAGGGAATGTGGATTTTTTTTCATTCCAACTTAAAGCCAGCAAGTTTCCTGCTTCTTCCAACTAAAACCTAACCTCTTGCTGATGAACAAGAGAAAACAAATCAATTTAAAGATGATCCCCAAGGATACAATGGGTTTGAGGCCAACCTGGGATACATGCAATCTTGTCTCAAAATTAAAATACATAAGTAAGCAACTGGGAGTAACGTGATCAATAATGGAAGAAAGATTGGTTATAGAAAGAGTCCACCTGAAACAAAGTAAAATCAGATCAGGGTATCAGATTTCCTGGAGCTGGATTTCCAGGAGGTCGTGAGCCAATGGATACGTAAAATTCAAACTTTTAAGTAAAATTAAATGAAATTGAGCACTTAACTGACAAGCAGGAGAACAGATCACATCCACCATAGAAAAAGTTAAAAGAGTAAGAAGACATGAAATGAGGAGCTAGCTGCTTAGTAATCATTTGCATCATCCCTGCACCAAAACTGATGGTTTTCCTCACTCGTGGAGAGCACACTCCTGTACAACACATGGTAGTGGTCAGTAGTGCTGCAGTCTCTGAAATGTCAGCACAGTGACAAAACCACCTCCCAGTGAAATTCTCAGGATGAGTCCCCATTGTTTGGCAAACATGGCTAGCCATAAAATGGCTCCACTAAAGCTTAGAGAGGAAAATGCACAAAGGAATATAATGAGAGAGTCAAACCTCCAATTGGAGTATCAGAAAAGAGAGGACAGGAGACAATTTATGAGGAGATGAGGAGGAGTCGGAGAAAGGTGAAGAGCCAATTCTTCTCAAGTAAAGGACTTAGTTGTTTCCCAACTTACACATCCAGTGTCTCACAGTCTTCTAAAAATCCAAATCCAGGAGATCTGATGTCCTCTTCTGGCCTTCTTGAGCATTGCACTCATGTACACATACCCACATGAGGACATGCATAAATCTACACAACTTAAAAACACGGGAATGATCCCAGCTAGAACCCTAGGCAGTGAAGGAGAGGGTGCCTGAACTGGCCTTGTCCCGTAGTCAGACTGATGACTATCTTGAATATCTCCAAAGAACCTTCCTCCGGTGACAAATGGTGATAGAGACAGAGACCCACATCGGACCACTGGACTGAGCTCCCAAGGTCCAATTGAAGAGCAGAAGGAGGGGGAGTATTAGCAAAAAAAAAGTCAGGATCAAGAGGGATTGGTCCACCCACTGAGACAGTGTGCCTGAGCTAATGGGAGCTCACCAACTCCAGTTGAACTGGAACTGAACGAGCATGTGATCAAACCAGACCCTCTGAATGTGGCTGACAATTGGGACAGATTGAGGGACCAATAATAATGGCACTGAGATTTGTCTCTACTGTATGTACTGGCTTTTTGGAATCCTATTCTCTTTGGATGAACACCTTCCTAAGCCTGGATGGAGGAGAGAGGGCCTTGGACTTCCCACAGGGCAGGGTACCTTGCCCTCTTCTAGGAATGGAGGGGGTGGGGGGAAGGTGTGTGGGGGAGCAGGAGGGAAGTGGGAGGAAGGGAGGAAGTAGAAATTTTGATAGGTATTATTTATAAAGTAATAAAAAAGAAATTTAATTAAAAAAGAAATAGCACACATAAATAAATAAATAAACAAACAAATAAATAAATCTTTAAACAGAAAGACAGCTATTTAAAATTTTCCTAACCTGATTAAAGACAAGAACCCATGGGTAACTCTTTACTGAGATCCTACATGTGTTTTCAGGGACACTTGAAGTCCTGGTACTGATCCCTGATCAAAAGAAGTACATATAAATTAACAGAGTTCCATGACAGTGTAGTTAATGAAAACACACAAAGAGAGAAGCCATAGCAGCTTGCCAATGTTGCTTTGAAAATTGTACAGATAGAAGCAGGGTGTAGTGGTGCACATCTGCAGCCCGAGTATGAGGAAGGCGGAGCAAGAGGATCAGGAGTTCAAAGACAACTTTGGCTGCAAAGCAGCTTACGGGTCAGCCTGATCTACATGAGACCTTTGAGACTTTGCCTCAATAAAAAAAAATAAAAATAAAATTAAAAAAAAGGTTAATAATATGGGACCAACAAGGATGATCCACAGGCAAAGACCCTTTCTGCAGAATCCCAGCAACCTGAATTTGATCCCTGGTCCATGTAAAGGTGGGAAGAAAGAAAAGGTTCCAGAAAGTTTTCCTCTGGTCTCTACACATAAGTAATGACATGAGCACACATACATCATGATAAATAAATTACAGCATATGGATTACTGGACTGCACCCGCTTTCTGTAATGTTCTCAAGAATAAGGCCTGGTTTGGACCCCGATCACATCATCACGGTCTGTGAGACAACGGAGACTCAAATAGAGTGCAGTTTCTCTGAAATCATTTGTCTTAGTGGGCGAGACAAAGCCCAGCCTCATGACTGAAGCAGGACTCCCGGATCCTTGTGCAGAAGAGTGAGCATCCTGTTGACTCTGACCCCTTGCCCCTGCTGCTTTCACTCAGTCTGAAATCAACCTTCCTGTGCGTGTATGCACCCTTTGCTTTATATGAGCCCCAACATCAGCACATTGTTTCAGAAGGCCCTGAGAATACCCAGCAATGCAGACCTGTTTTGAAAGAGTTTGGCCTGTTATATTAAAATCACTACACACTGAAAACTAAGCACAGACAGTAGATCTTCACAGGCCAAAGCTAGGGGGACAATGTGATAAGCAGTGCATCAGCTTGTGGTTTCCAAGTTGTTGCTAGTGACATCACAAGGGTTGCATGTTTCAAGGGAAAAAATAAGTGAGTACCAGGATGCCTCCCCTTTTTCCTTCTTCCAAGAAAAGAACATTTTTCTTTCTTTCTTTCTTTCTTTCTTTCTTTCTTTCTTCCTTTCTTTCTTCCTTTCTTTCTTTTTCTCTCTCTCCCTCCCTCCCTCCCTCCCTCCTTCCCTCCCTTCCTTCCTTCCTTTCTTCCTTTTTCTTTTTTAGCGCATACCTTTCCTTTCTTGCCTGTACCTCTTGCCCCTCCCTCGGCCCCCAGCACACAGCTGTTTTTATGAATATGTTATGAGATGAAATCCAGTTTTGCACCTAGGATAATGCTCAATAGTTCAGGTTTGACTTCTCCTTTTTCTCACCCCCAACAGTGTGGATGACTGATACAAGAAGAGAACAGAAAAGCCCTGAGGTTTACTGAAAGGTGGTTGGCAAAGGAACCCTCAAACATGTCAGTTTCCTCTTTCCTTCCTGGTTTCTGCCATTAATGTTCAGTATCCACAACGCACCTGGCCTCATGTCCAGAGGACACTTTGAAGCCTTTGTTCTCAACAGGAGCTCTAGGCCTCACAGAGGAGGGAAATTTCCCAAAACATGAAGGCAGTAATGGAAAGGAAACAAAAAAAAAAAAAAAAAAAAAGAGGACTCCTGACTATTCCTTCACTGGATTTAGGGCAGGAAGGTGGTTCAGTGGATGGCAGCATTTGTTGTGCAAGCATGAGGACCTGAGTTCAAATCTTACCACCCATGTGAAAAGCCAGTCATGGTTGTTTGTGTCAGTAATCCAAACATTGGAGGAGTCTTAGACAGGCATAACCTGAGAGCTCTCCTGCCAACCAGACCAGACAAAGTAATGAGTTTCTAGTTCAACCAAAGACATTGTCTCAAGACAATCACGTGGGAGAAACAACAGATCACATATGATGTCCTACTCTGGCCGCTGAATGAGTGTACTCGGGCATAAACACTAGCACACTCACATGCATGCAACATGCTCAAACAAGACAGCACACCCAGAGACAGTATTTGAAAAGCTTCCTGAATTTTAGTCATTTTCACACACACACACACACACACACAAAACACACACACACACACACACACACATTCCCCTCTCCTGCCTCCCCTCATTGTGCTGAAGCCCTTTGCAAACGCCATCTCTCTTACCTTCGTGTCTTCTGTGTGTGTGTGACCCACTGAGCTCAGTAGATATTGCTGACACTATCATGGGTAAGAGGTTATTTACTGGAGCAAGGACAACTGATATGTGCCAATACCACTGATGTAAATGGAGGTGATGTTTTGCTTCCTGACCATCCAGTGCCAAATAATTACAAAGAAGCTTAATATTGATTGCAATGTGTTAGGCCTATTGCTCAGGCTTATTGCTAACTAGCTTCTACTTTTCAGTAAACTCGCTTGTATTAATCTATGTCTTACCACATGACTCATGGCTCTGTGGTCTAGTACATCTTGCTGCTTTGGCAGCAGGCTGACATATCCTCCACTCCTCCCCTCTTCCTCTGAGTCCTCAGTTTGATTGTTCCTCCTAACCTTATCCTGCCCTGCCATAGGCCAAAACAGCTTTGTTATCAACAGATGGGAGCAACATGCATTCACAGCATACAGAAGAACCATCCCACAGCACACTGGAGAAAATAACCTCTGAAAAGGGTGAGATTTCATTAACTTCTCCTCCATCCATGATGAAATGCTGATGAGCCCAGTCCTGTGCTGGTCTTATCCAGGTATCCAGAGCTACAGTGATTTCATGAGTGCAACAGTCATCACACATCCAGAAGATGCCTTTTTCCAAAGCATCTTCCTATCCTCCAGGTCGTCCTTTCCTTCTTCCCCTTCCATGATGTTCCCTGAGTGTCTTAGTTACTTTTCTACTGCTCTTATAAAGTACCATGACCAAGGCAAACTTATAGAATGGCAGATGTATTGGCCTTACTGTTCCAGAGGCATGAGTCCATCACCAACACATCAGGAAAATGCGGCAGCAGAGCCAGGGAGCTCACACCTTAAATTACAAGCAGGCAAAGAGAGTCAACTGGGAATGGAGGGAGGCTTTCATGCTCAAAGTTCACGCTCAATGACCCTTCATTCTGCAAGGTCACATCCCTTAAACTATTCAAATAATGCCATTTGAGGACCACATCTTTAAATGTCTGAGACTGTGAAGAACAACTCACTTGAATCACCACATTGGGCAAGACAAATCTAAGCACTTGACCCCAATCTCACTAATTATGAAAATCACACAAATAAAACTTGACCCTGTGAGGCAGGAGGATGGAATGCCCCTAGGGATCCAGTGTTCTTGACTCTGTGAGGCAGGAGGCTGACATCTCTCAGATGCTTCAGCAGAGCAACCAGGGTGAGTGACCACTACCCTTCAGCACTCATGCTTTGGTGTTATTTTCTTTTGTTTAACAATAACATTGAAGTAACAGGTCAAGAAAAGACAAAGAATGGTTTATACGCTATACTGACTAATTCTTTTTCATCCAACTAAGATGCTTGGTTCAGGTTCACTCTACTTAATGACATTATTCTCTCTCTCTCTCTCTCTCTCTCTCTCTCTCTCTCTCTCTCTGTGTGTGTGTGTGTGTGTGTGTGTATGTGTGTGTGTGTGTGTGTGTGTAAGTATGCACAAGTGTGGATATAAACATGTGTGGAGACCTGAGAACAACTTCATATGACATATGTGAGACAAGCTGCCTCATTGGCCTGAGGCTACATATTTAGACTGGGCTGGCTAGCCAGAGAACACCAGTGGGTTTCCTAGCTCCATTTCCACAGTGCAGAGATGACAAGTATTTGCCAATACAGTCACCATTTGAACCAAGGTTCTGGAGATCAAACTTAGACAAACACTTCACTGACCGAGCCATTTACCCAGCCTTGATGATATTCTGAAGATGTAAAATAATCGATAAAACTTAAATGAACTCTTCTTCATGAAGGATCCTCAACCATATTGGCAGCGTCACTCAGGAGGACAGTGCTGAACTGACAAACAATGCTTTGTGTTTAGAAAAAGCAGTCTGTTTGACCCTTTTTAAATGTCCTATGGGGGTCGGTCTGGAGAGATGGCTCAGAAGTTAAGAATAAGTACTGCTCTTTCAGAGAGCCTGAGTTCAGTTTCCTGCACCCAATGCACAGCTTCCTGTAACTCTAGCTCCAGGGGATTCTGCGCCCTCTTCTGGCCTCCTCGGGAGCTGCACCGATGTACACAAGCCAACATGCAGTAATGCACATGGTACATACAATTTAAAGCAATAAAATTCAAAGTTTATTATAAAATAAAAATATATAGTTTGCTGATGGGAATTAATTATTTCAATTTTACAGGCAGAGGGAGAGAGAGAAAGAGAGAAAGAGAGAGAGAGAGAGAAACAGCAAGGATAAAATCTGTATGTGATGTCCCATCAACCTTCATCTTATAAAAAATCTCCAAAGCTTCTCAGAGAGCTAAAGCTTTTCACCTGCCATGCTCTCCATTTATCTTCACTGTCTTTGCCCAAGAAACCACTTCTTATCTGTTCCCATCTGATTGAAATGCCACAATCTCTATGAGCCCTTTCATAACCTTTCCCATGGAGTGGATCTGTTTGTTCCTTCCCCCCCACCCCCACCGTTCATTCCTTTTCTCTTCTTTCCTTGATAACTTAACTCTTGCTGGGAAGGGAAAGCATGCGGGTTTCCACCTGCTGTGGGTTTTGCGCTTCTGGGAGAGCCCCTCTCCCATGGCCAGAGAGGGGACTTAGCACAAGAACAGACACCTTTCTCTATGATTTGACAATCAAGCTGCACTTCCGCTTCTGCGATGATGTGACTAGATCCATCACCCTCTCTGGAGGCTTCATTAGCAAAGAATAAGACTTCGGAACACAAAGGATAGAGCTATAAGGCATTATGTTATATGGTACTCGTCTTATTAAGTACTATTTCCATTAATTCTTAGATATTTTCAAACATGTAGACATTGTATCTTTATCATACCATTCGCAGACTCTCCAGTGTGGCAGCTAATCTTGGTTGTGGCCAGAACATAACAGGGAAGGGGGGATCTCAGCTGAGGAATCGCTTCCACTAGGCTGTCCTGTGGCTAGTCTATGGGACATTTTCTTGATTGCTAATTGAAGAAGAAGAACTCAAACCATGGTGTACTAAACTAGCTCTAGGCAGGTGGGCCTGTGCTGTGTAAGAAAGTTAACTAAATGTGAGCCAGGGAACAAGGTGGTACACAGCACTCCATCATGGTCTCTGCTTAAGTCCCTGCCCTGATTTCCCTCAATGATGGATTTGGACCCTGAAGAATAGGACAAAACAAGCCCTTCCCTGCCCAACTACTTTGAATCACGGTGTTTATTGCAACACTAGAAAAGCAAAGTAGAGCACACCCCTCCAGTTCTCCCCTGCACCCTAGCCCACACACCTCCTCCTGACTTCCTTTCCTCCTTCTAAAAATTTTATTGTATTTTTAACTCACTGAGACCAATTAGTGCTGCCCATATGTGCAGTTCCATAGGGTTATCCACCCAGGCAAAGATAACCTGGGCCACTCTCCCTAAAGAAAAGTGGCTCTCCCTCTCGAAGGAACCATCAACTCTTCTGGTTAAAAAATAAATATATAAATAAAGAAAAGGTTGTTTCAAATACTCCAACCTGAATATTAAAGTTTAAAATTGTACTTGAACTTCTCTTTGATTTTTATGTCTAATTTTTTGAAACACTAACTAGCATTTGGGGAAAACCTGCTTTATAAATATTTTTAAGCTAATAAGCCCAACATGCTAAAGTTATAATTACAAACTGAGAGGGAGTGTGTGAACACGGGATTAAGAAGAAAGACCTTCAAAACTTCTCTTATCTACGTAAACGACTCAGACAATAGGCAAGGGTCAGTCTCAGCTGGCTCGGGAACAGGAAATCCGTGGAAGGTGTGCAGCCTTCCAGAGAGCTTTCTCCCTTAAAATCCCGGCTGAATCTAAGCCTTTTAATTGCCCTAACCTCATCTCCAGCTCTCCGGTTCTGAAATAGCCTTGAAAGTCAACAGTCTGGCAGTTTCCTTGGTGTGCAAAATGAAGCTGGAGTTCACACAAGGCCTCCAGAAGATGCCATCTGTAGGAGACTCTTCATCTGCCTGGGCAGGGAGATCACCCAGTGTGAAATGGCTTTCCCCTGGAGGCATTTGCAGGGAAGAAGTCTGTTAATTGTTTAACTTTGTGGCAGCCTGTGGTGGTGAATAATGTTGGGGCAAAAACAAACTAATCCAGAAGTCTAAAAAAGGAAGAGCTGAGGAAAGAGGTGCTCAAGGAAGCTTTGAAAATCCTAACTCAGAGGAATTCCAGGAGTATTTCAGTGATGCCCAAGGCTGTAGGTGTGTTAAGGAATGACATGAGAAGACTTCAAATGCCATTTATGGATGACCTTTAGGTGGACAGACTTGGTGAAGGCTGTAGAGATGGCTCGCAGTTAAGAATGTGCACTGCTCTTGAAGAGGCCTAAGTTCAGCTCCCAGCACCCACATCAGGCAGTTCAGACCGACTGTAACTGTAGCTCTAGAGGACCCATAGTCCTCTTCTGGCCTCCTCAGGCAGCTGCAGAAACGTGTCAGAGACTATGCACACATATTCATAACTAAAACATAAATCCTTTTTTTTGAAGAAATAAAAAAGTAATATATAACCATTTCTAAATTTCTAAACCACTACACACCAAGAACAAGAACCTCCATGGCCACACATGAAGAAGAATACAAATTGAATATAATGAGTTCAGAAAAGTCCCTAAATCAAAAGCAGCAGCAATACCACCATCACCACCACCACCAGTCCCACCACCACCACCATCACCACTACCACCATCACCATCACCACCACCATCACCACCACCACCATCACCACTACCACCACCACCACCACCACCACCACCATCACCACCACCACCATCACCACTACCACCACCATCACTACCACCACCACTCTCACCACTTTCACCAGCCCTACCACCACCACCATAAGCCCCCACCACCACCATAAGCCCCCCCACCAGCCCCACTACCACCACCATCACCATCCACCACCACCACCACCACCAGACCTACCACCAACACCACCAGCCCTATCACCATCACCACCATCATCAGCCGCACCACCACCACCAGACCTACCACCAACACCACCAGCCCCATCACCATCACCACCATCATCAGCCGCACCACCACCACCATTACCACCCACCACCACCACCAGCAACAGTAGCAGCCCCACCAGTATCACCACCACCACAACCATTACCACCACCACCATTACCACCACCATCACCACATCCACCACCACCACCATCACCACCACCATCACCACCCACCACCACCACCAGCAGTAGCAGCCCCACCAGTATCACCAATACCACCACCATCACCATCACTACCACCACCACCACCATCACCATCACTACCACCACCATCACCACCATCAACTCCACCACCATCACCCACCACCACCCACAGCCCTAGCGAAAAGAAAGACTTTTATGTTGCCAACACAACATTATTTACTAGATCAGTTATCAACAAAGGATTATAAGACATGAAAAGAATTTTTTAAAAAAAAGTGGCTCTGGAATGGTAGCACACAACTGCAATCCTGCCAGTCTGGAGGCTAGGGCAGAGAGATCTTGAGTTCAAAACCAACCTGAGCAAGACCTTTACAAAAATTAATGAAGAAAGGAGGAAGGGAGGAAAGAAGAGAGGTCAAAGACCCAAGAAAAACAGGGAAATTGAAATTTTCACTGATGAAACTGAGACCATGAACTTAATTAAGTAACTCACTTTAGATGAATTAAAATTTCCCAAATCATTTTCTTCAAACACCTGAAGGTAAGCATGAAAGTGGTATTCCATCAAATAGGAATATCAGTATAGAGGTGACAAATGTTTTTCTAAAGAACCACTGGAAAATCCTGGTGTTGAAAGTATGACTAAAATGAAAAATCCACTAGAATTGCTCACCAGCAAGGTTGGCATTCAGAAGACATTTCAACAAACTTGAACAAATATCAATGGTGATGATCAGTCTAAAGTACAGGAAAAAGAAAGAATTAAGAAAAATTAGCAAGGACTCAACAGTACCAACATGAACCATAGGAATCCTAGATGGGCATTACGCTTGTATGGAGCTGTGTGGAACTGGGGGATTCAGTCCTATTAAAGAGCCTAGACATTGTACCTGCTTGCGCAGCTAAATAAGTTATGGCACTGGCCCCTGCCTTCAGGATAAAGCCTCAGTTTTAAAATACCACAATAGCTCAATCTTAAGACAATAGGAATGCTTTAAGCATCTCATGAAAAAGTAAGTGACTTCTAGTTTAAACCTGTTCAAACAAACACGAGGAGGAGCGTAGATTTTAAGCTAATCAATCAGGACACAGAAAGGTGATGATGCAGACAAGAATGAAGGAGCAAGACAAAATGGCAAATCTGGGTGCTATGGCCTTTCTCCCCCTGTGATGACTAATCCTGCCTCTGCCAACATACTTCCTCTTTTATTAATCTCATTGTTAGAAAAATCATATTCTTGAATAATGAATACTAATATATGATATCAAACTAACAACAGACACTAAGTAGATTATAGTAGCTGTTTACTAGACTGATTTTTAATACACAGTTATCTTTGGGAAAAATTAATTTCTCACATCAACAAAGATGGGAGTAGTCACTCAATTTTCCAAGAAAAACTGTCACTTGGTCTTTATCTAAAAAGAGTTCTCCCTCCCTTTCATGCAAGTAAAGTGTCTTAGATTACATGCAACCCATGGTGATGAACAGGCATTCTACACAGGGTCATATGTGTGTGTACTCCACAGCTCTGGAGGTAGGTAGTCATACTAAGTGTCCACTCTCTCCTTAACAAATCTTACTTGTTGCTCCACCTTTGTATCTTACTGTGTTCTTGTTGAAGAATAACAAAACAAAGATAGAAAATACAGAAAGAGGATTTGAAGAAATTATGCCTAAAAATGTTTCAACCTTTAGGAAAGGTGTTAAAATACGCCTGAGAATCTCAATGAACCGAGGGTAGATTAAACTCGGAGACTCCCATTGGGGCACATCGTGAGCTATTAATAGCCCAGAGAGAAGGGAGAGCATTGAAAATAGCAAGAGAAAAACAAGTCTCTGTGCACTCGGGATCTCCAATGTAATCAACACTGACGATTGACTTCTGATAAAGATACCATGAAATTTCCTTGGAGGAAAACATAGACTTTTCAACAAACAGTACCAGAACAAATGAATATACACGCTCAAAAGAATAAAGATGGTATTTGTTCATACATTATATATAAAAGTTTTATTCTAAATAGATCAAAAACCCAATCAAAAATCTACAACTATAAAGGTCTTGGAAGAAACTGTAAGTATAAATAAATCCTGTGGCTTCAGGTTAGAAAATGACTTCTTAAGATATTCATTGCCTCTATGGAAAAATAATAGATAAATTTACCCCCCAAAAAAGATAAATACAAAGAAAAGCATAGAAAAAATTTCAAAGAAAATAAAATTATTAAACATTAAATTTTTGTGCATCAGAAGACACTATCAAAAAAGTAGTTCTTCCGGCCATCTTTCCATGCCCATGATGGTGAGCACGAATGCCCTGACTGATGCTCTTCGGAGAGTCAACAAATTTGAGAAGATCCATGCCAGGTTCTTCT
Organism: Myodes glareolus; assembly: GCF_982192425.1. Classification (NCBI taxonomy): domain Eukaryota; kingdom Metazoa; phylum Chordata; class Mammalia; order Rodentia; family Cricetidae; genus Myodes; species Myodes glareolus. The sequence goes on along the minus strand of NC_142031.1, from coordinate 30,175,322 downwards.
CCAGCCACACTCCAAAAATCAGCATCTAGTTTTTCACTGTGATGATGAATGTGAAGACACATTGGTGAAGGGTAACTCACTGGTGATCACACGTCTGGGAAAATCATCACAAACCTCACAGCAGCTTAAACAAGTATAGGTGATGAGTCCCCATCCAAAGTCCGAGAAAAATGCCACGGTGATCTGCTCCCATCACATCAACTTTTTTCATCATTCTTGCAACCTCAGCCAGTATCATGGACAACAAAGAAGCAAGATAAAAATATGCAGAAGGGAACATCCTGGGATTCTTTTTCTGAGGATGTAAAATATATGTGTAAATAAAGTACCTAGATAGGGAAAGGAAAGTAAAAGCATAATCCACAGAATGGGAGAGAACATGTGCAAATTGTAGAGTTGATAAGTCTAACAACAGATTACTATACCAAGAACTATCGCCACTCAATAGTAGGAAATGAAATTATCTGATTACAAAAATGAGTAAAGGATCTAAATAGACATTTATACAAGAAGATATAAAAATGGCCAAATAGACTCATGAGAAAAGGCACAATATCCCATTCTTAATGGAAAGTGTGGATCAAAACTGCAGTGAACTACCACTTCAAACCCACCAAGGTGCCTCTAATCACAGAAATTGGCAATATGGAGAAATTGGAATCGTCATTCTCTGCTGGAGAGGACGTAAAAAGGTAATAGTTGTTTTGCGAAATACTGAGATACTTATTTAAAAAGTTGAACACAAGATGAGTATAGGATCCAGCACTTCCACCCATAGACAAAATCTATGTGTTTTATATACATATATGTGCATATATAATATTTATATGCATATGTATCACATATAAACATATACCAGTGTTCAAACAAAAATATGTTCATAGCAGCATAAAATAAAGAAAAGTTTGGACAACCCAGTAGCCATCAGTCAGTAAGTGAGCCAATGGACTGCTAGCTGTGTGTTCATGTATAGAATAATCATATTCAGCCACAAAAAGCTGTTGGCCAGAGTACACCATAGGTGAACCTGGAAAGCTTCATGTTAAGTGAATGGAGACAGCAAAAAGGATACACAATGTATACATTCTTTTATATGCAATGTGCCTGGTAGTAAACCCTTATTTGCAAAGAGTAGACTAAGGGTCATCATAGTTCAGTGGGAAATGTAGCTTCCTTTGAGGACTGTAACGTGAGTTATGAACATGAGAAATGTTCTGGAATTAAAAGGCAGTGATGTCTGCACAACCATTTTAATATCTGAAAATACTGAAATACTGGCTGCACACTTCAAAAGAACAAATGAATCGTGTCTTAGCTAAAATAAAATAGAATAAAAATTGAATATTCACAATATTTTTCAGTCATTGTTATAGACACTTGGATTTCAGTTGGGGTATTTGGGTTTTGTTTTATAATATATATATATATATATATTTTCTGTGCCACATGCTGGCCCTTGAGCAGATGTGTGTCCTTATTCTAAATGTTCCTCTGGAGAGTTGCAGTGCAGTTCAGAAAGATATTTACATAATAATCTGCTAGCTTCAGAAGAGGAGACATAAAGAGAAGCTGAGCTGCATAGAGTTCAACCTGCCCTGGCCCAGAGAATCCTACATGGAATCAGACATTTGTAAAAGGGAGATGAAGACCTGGTGCAGGAGAATTGTCTGTATTCTGTCAATCATACTTTAAATAAACACTGATTGGCCAGGCAGAAAGTACAGGTGGGTCAACCAGACAAGAAGTAGAGGCAGGGCAATGAGAACAGGAGAATGCTAGGAAGGAGGAAGCCCATTCCTTCCATTCCTGCCCAGACCACCGAGAAGCAAGATGTGACCTGCCTTGCTGAGAAAGGTACTGAGCCATGTGGCTAACATAGATAAGAATAATGGGTTAATATAAGTTACAAGAGATAATAAGAAACCTGAGCTAATGGGCCGATCAGTTTATAACCTAATGTAGACTCTGAGTGATTTTCTTTGGGACTTGCTGGCTGTGGGGTACCAGGTGGGTCATAAACTCCAACAAGCAGGCTCCTTCATGTTACAGAGACCTCTTTCTTCATCATACAAGAGTGACTGGAATCCAAAGTGGTGGCACATGCCTGCGAGGCGGAGGCAGGAGGATCGGAGTTTAAAACTATTTAAGGTTGGTTACAAGGCAAGTTCAAGGGCATCCTGGGATACAGGCTACCCTATCCAAAATAATAAAGGATAGGCAGAAAACAATGTAAAACCACCATACTTCTTTATCTACCTCTTGTGAAAACCTTGAAATATAGTACTCCTCACATGAATCTGCTGTGGAAATCATGAAGCAAGACTTCTACAAGCAGCAGGTGAGATAGTGGGTCTATGCTTGGGATGTAGGTATTAGGGTCAGTGTTAAAACATTGGTCAATGGGTCTCAACCTTCCAAATGCTCCAGCCCTTTAGTACAGTTCTTCATGTTGTCCTGACCCCAACCATAAAACTACTTTTGTTGCTACTTCATAATTGCAATTTTCTACTTATATAAATTGCAATATAAATATGTTTGGAGATAGAGGGGTCATGACCTACAGGTTAAGAACCGCTGCTTTAAGAGGCACTCAAGATTAGCCTCAGTCAGCAAGTCTAGGCCTGAAGGAGACACAGTCCCCATTTGTCTGTGTACTTGCTGCTGCTGCTGCCTTGACCTAGTACTTCATGTGGTTAAGCCATTTGAAGACACTTTCAGAAAGCATGAGAAAGAGTTCCTAGCTCTGGAACCACAGAGGGAAGCACTCTCCAGCTAGGCAAGAAAGCAGCATGTTCTGGGATAGGACGAAAATGGATCAAGGTTCAGTAAACCAGAGGAATGACATTTTATTGTGTGATATTTTTACATGAAATCCCTTAAGTTTTCTAAAAGGAGAGAAAAACTTTATTAAATGTGAAACGATGGTCTTCTCGTCTCTTTAAAATGTAAACTAATAAAAATATGTCTGCCTCATTCTTTCAATAATTGAAAAAGTAATTAGTGTCCATGACACCAGTATTATGGAAAGCAATGCCAGAGGGTTGGGGGACAGAGAAATGCCTGTGGAGGGGAGTAGAGTAGGGACTCACTCTCCATCCCATGGCAGAACTGGAGAGTCCATTCTCCTTTTGCTAATGGAAGCAACTGGTTTTTCTATGAAATCCAATGAAAGAGAAAAATCCAAAAGAGACCTAGAGACATGGTTCAGTGGACAGAAACACTGCAGAGTGGAGTTCAGGTTCACAGTGGAGTTCATACCACATGCAATATGATCAAGCAACCTATAGCCTTAATACTATACTATGGAATGGAGATAGCATAGCTGGCCCTTTATTGGCCACCAACCTAGCTCCAGTTTCAATGAGAGATGCTGTTTCAGAGAAATAAGGCAGAGAGTGATACAACAAGGCATCAAATGTCCGAGAGAGAGAAAAGGAGAGGAGAGAGAGAGAGAGAGAGAGAGAGAGAGAGAGAGAGAGAGAGAGAGAGAGAGAAACCAAGGAGTACTAAGATTCTTGCTAGTATCAGAAAATGAAAAATAAAACCTTCCCCAGGAAATGATATTTTAAACATACTTGATTTCTTTTTTCCCACCCCAAATACATATTCTAAACAACAACACATTTAAGTCCTGATCTTGGCATGATTACTGAAACCAGGTATCCATGAAAGGGCCACCTGCCACCACCACAGTGCCGTCCATGGAGCTACTCCACATTGCTCATGACCCTGATATGTCAAGCCCGTCCTCCTTCCAGAATGTCAGCAAGGCGGCCCCAGTCATCTTCATCTCAGTTTCTGCTGTGCTGAGCACACACTGCGTACTCAGGGAAACACTTGTGGATTAAAAAATAAGTGAGTGCCCTGTGGCACCAAAGAGACCAGTTGAGATGATGTCATTTGAAAATCTTTGGGTTTTTCCTCCTTTAACTCAGAAGTGGGTTAGAGTAGAAATTCTAAATCCACCTTTTGCCTGTGTGCTTTCTCTACTTCTTCTTTTCCTTTTTCTTCTTTCTAACTTTGCCTTTGGGATAGTGGCCAACATCAAAGCATGCTTTCTCTGACACTTTGCTGTCTCATATTTCTCTGAAGTTCTGATTGCTTGCACTGTGTGGTTCTTGCCTACCTCCATGCCTAACTGAAAAGGCATGAATTTTTCTCCTTCTCCCTCCTCCCAGTAGCTACCAGAAATTAGAACTTTCCTGCCCTGTTGTTTTTCTCTCAAACTCTTGAAGCATGATTAATAAAAACTCAGGGTCAGAAATTGGAGTTCAACCTGAAGATCCAAAGAGCAAAACAGCCAGTCACTGACTCTAACCTCAACCTCAGTCTGAAATGGTGAACCTGTCTGTAGGAATCTTAGAATGAGATTGCGTGTTGAGAGCTGTTTCTTCCCGTTTTATAATCTTCACTAGGGCTGGGATCAAAGGTGTACACCATTGTGATTAAAAGCATGCACCACTCGGTTTCTATGGCAACTAGTGTGGCTATTGGGATTAAAGGTGTGTTACCATTACCTGGTCTGTAAGGCTGACCGTGAGACTGTTTTACTCTCAGATCTTCAGACAGTCTTTATTTATTAAAATACAATTGAAATGCCACTACAAATTCTAATAAAATGGTCTTTGAACTTCAGAAAATAAAAACAGAAACAGGAGATTTAAAAGAAAAACTCAAGGATGTAGTTATGCACAGTCAGTCCAGGAAACAAGGGAACCTAGTTCTATTTCCATATCCGATAAACCAACTGCAGTACCAAGGTCAAGGACTCAGCACTGAGCACAAAGTATCTGTTTGCTGTGGAACAATCTATTTGTACACCATGAATATCTGTCACTCTCATTGGTTTAATAAAGGGCTAAGTGACCAATAGCTAGGCATGTAGAGATTAGGCAGAACATATGGACAAAAAGAGAGTGGGAGGAAGAAGAGGACAGGGTGATCAGTGAGACACAGAGGAAGTGGGAAATGAATATGCCATGCTGAAAAAGATACCACCACATGGGAGAGCAAAGATAAAAATTATGGGTTAGTTTAAGTTGTAAGAGCTAATTAGTAATACACCTAAGCTATTGAAGCTATTGGCTGGGCATCTATAATTGATAATAAGTCTCTGTGTCAATTATTAGGAAGTCGGGGATTCTGACAAAAAAAAAAACCTCACCTACATCTGTTAGCTATAAATTAACAAAAATGAGGAGGTAGGACAAAAGGGTATCTAAAGAAGTCATCAGTTCCAGCATCCGAAGAGTCTCATGAGCACTCGAGTCAGTGAAGGGCCATCTTCATGAAGCATTTTATGATGGGTAGATGTTCATTTGCATATGAGAAGAATGCCATTATTTATGGTGTGCATACAGTCTAAGCTCCAAATCAGTATTAATATGCTGCCTAATGACTTAATTATGTAGATATCTAAATTAAGCATCTTGCTTACCATGCTTTGTCCATTAAGGAGACAGAGAGGCATCTGATCTCTGGTAACCTCTACTCCAAGGGCATGGGGAAAGAGCCAGTCTCAGAACAGGTTCTGTTCAAATGATACAGGGTCAAGTCATACGCTGTGCAAATGACAACAGTGGATCATTTTAACATACTCTAGATTGGGTTCAGCATATATAGTTTCAATTCCTGATGATAACCAGGTTGTCTCTTCCTTTAAAAAATGCTGATATTCTCTCTTTTCCTCTCCTTTCTTTAATTTTTAGTTTTTCTTTGCCCCTATGTTCTGCTTCTCTCACTCACTAAGTATCTCATCATTTACTCTCCATAATTTCTACTCGTGTGCACTGTTTTGCATTGCTTTTGCTCTTTTCCGCTCTATGCTCACTGATGGTTTCTTAGTAAACTCTGACCAGTGTAAGTGTATTTCTATATTTGTAGTTTGATGTTGATGAGGTTACAGACATTTGTTTTCTTCTCTCTGAGTAGTACCAGGACTGAACCTTCAAGAAATGGCTGTTCGATCGCATTGCCAATAGATACACAAACTCATCAATGAATAAGTTTCAACACAGAAGCTCAAAGACTGTGAAATGTCACAGCAATGTGACTCCTCCTAAAAAATATAGCTCAGCTATAGAACTTAAGGGTGCTGACAGGTGGAGACTACAAAATTGATGAGTAAAAATAATCAGTGACCTCAAAGACAATGGAGACAAGCAGTTGAGCTCAGTGCAGGATCTGGAGACGGAAGCTGGCAGCAAGGGCAAAAACTCAGCAAAATGGAAGGGAAAATCAACAAGTAAGAAAAGATCAGCGATAAAATTGAGATTCTGAAAAAAAACAGTACTGATATAAACAAAAACCTTAGAGAGTAAATCAAATTTTAAACACACACATACAGTGAAAGCATCATCAACAGTCTTGAGTTTTACAAAAGCAATATAGGACCATGTCAAGAAAATGTTACATTCAGACATCTGTACAGAAAAAAATAGATAATGAGCAAGACTATAATGTCCAGGAATATTACAATGTGATCAAGAGTCTAAACCTAAGATGTTAAAAGATAGAAAGAAGTTATATAAAAAATTAAAGCTTAAAAAATTATTTTATAAACTTATGGCAGAAAACTCATGGAAGTAGCCAACCACTTTCTTGATTGGATTAAAGGCCTACTCTACAAACTTAAACATATGGGGTGATGTCACTGGTATGAGGACCAGGAACCAGTATCTAGGCAGGTCACAATCCCTGGGAGAGAATCTAGCACTAACACTCTACTAAATGGACAGACTACTAAATCAGTCATTAAGATCATCATTATGCATGTAGATTAGCACTCATCCGAGAAGATTCCTGTTGTAGTAGATAGTATTGACCCACAACTGGCTGAGGTGCAGCGAATTACAGACTAAGGAATGCTCATCCCTAAAAAAATGATTTGTGTCACACACATACCACAAAGCTCAGGCATCATTGTGTAGGGGGAGCAGAAAGAACGTAGGAGCCATAGGTGACAGATGACTATAAACAAACGGTGTTTTCTGGACATTTCAAAGCAGCAGAACACAAACTCAGGGTAGCTGAGGCAGCATGGACAAGACCTGTGCAAACTCAATCCAGGCAAAATCCCAGAGAAGGTGAAGTGAGAACCAAGTCCCACCCCTAACTCAGAAACTGTTGACAATTGACAGCATCTGGGAGAAGGAAAATATATTTAAGTACACAGCCCCTAGTCTGACACACTCCAGTGGAAGACCACATGTGGTAATTTGAATAAGAATGGCCCCCATAGGCTCACATCTTTTAATGCCTGGTCTTCATTTGGTAGAACTGTTTGGGAGAGATTGAGAAGTATGGTCTTATTAAAGAAGGTGTGTCACTGGGGTAGGTTTTAAGGGTTCTAAAGACTCCCATGATTCCCAGCTCTCTCACTCTCTCTCTCTTTCTCTGCCTCATAGTTGTGGATCAAGATATGAATGCTTAGCTGTTCCTTCACTCTGTCATGGACTGTGTCTAAAACCACAAGTCAAATTAACATTTCCTTTTATGGCTTGTCTTGGTCATGGTGGTTTATAACAGCAATAGAAAAGTAATTAAAGGCACCACACAGCCAAGGACCTGTGGGGCAGCACAAATGGAACTTTGTGTGTTTAAATGGGGGGAAGAGGGGCAAATTTCGGTAGGCAACAAAGGAGGTAGAGCTAAGATCTTAGAATAGCTGAAGTAGGTGCAGGGGAAGGACATGATTAAAAGGAAACATTGCACACAATCCTCAGTGAACTAAAAAAAAAAAAACAGAAAAACCCTTACACACAAATAAAATTGTACTAAAACCTGTAAATGTGTAAAAGAAAACTCTGGTCACTGTCCACAACAATATCTAAATGAGAATAAGGAGGAGGGAGCCAGCTAAAAAGATAGAAAACAAGTGTGAACTCACACTATGATGCCCTTAACACCACATGTGTGGACACGGAACTCCATAGCAGCAAAGCCAGCTCTGTGGGAAGAGAGTGCACTGTTTCCACGTCACCCCTTAGCTGCCGGGCTCACCTAAGAGGCCTTTGGAGAGTTGACTCTCAAAACTAAATGAACCCCGGATAGAACATTGAAAAGACATGGCAGGTGAGGAAAGAGATGTGCACACAGCTGATCTTGTCTGTTGGTAAAGTAAATGCTGTTTGTTGCATGAAAAGCAATCAGACACGCAGTCGAATGCATGGAAGAACAGTAATGTTCATGGACTTAATGTTAATGCAATTTACTGTACATTATCTAGATGATAGGGTTTTGGTCATAATAATATGTTGCATTGTGGTATCAGGCCAGTGGGAAATATTAACAGAGCTATCTAACCGTGAGAGTGTGAGAAAGGCAAGAGTTGTGTGGGAAAGCAAAATTCGTTGAGGTGAACTCTAATCAAATGTAAAATTGGATGTCCTCAGCTTTGCTCCTTGTACATTCCAACAAGAAGAAACTGTAATAGCTCTCTCCAAGAAACACATGCAAAAAAGAAAAAGAAAAGAAAAAATAACACATTCTCCACCAGCTCTGCTTAGCGTTTTCCTTATGTGTTCCTGATGAGTAACTGAAAATAAAATTAGCAATGCCTAGAAGCTTACGAAGACCTTACACTTTTGTTTTTAGTGTCTGCTAAGCCAGACTTTCATTTTTCCTTAAGATAAATGTTATTGTCTTCTGGTTACAAAAATAATCCATGAGTTTTAGTCTACCCCAGCTGCTATTAAGAAAATGGCTGGCTTAAACAATGTAAGTTTAATTTCTCATAGTCTGAAAGCAAAGGTCAAGGGTCAAAGATCAAGGTCCTATCAGGGTTAAATAATGTCTGTCTTCCTGACTTGCAGATAGCTGCCTTCATAACTCTATCTATACACACTAAATGCCCCAGAGCCTCGTCTTATAAGGGTACTAATATTGGGCAAGGGTCCCATCCTTATGACCTCAGTTAACCTTAATTATTTCCTTCTCAGAGTACAGTAACACTGTGGGTTAGTATTTCAAAAATATAAATTGAGGGATGTCATGCAAAGTTCTATTTTCCAGAATTGTGTTCATTTTAGAGAATTTGGAAAGCATGAATAAGCAGATGACTATAAAAATCTTTATCTTAATTCCCACAGAGGACTGCCATTAATACTCTGTTACTTCCCTTCCAGGTTTCTTTGTAATCTACAGAAAAATAAAACTATTAATAGTATCATGTTAATGGAAGTTCCTTCTAAATGCTTATTTTAATTAGAAGCATTGAGAATTTTTAGCAAAATAAACAGTATAGACATTGCCTAAAGAAAAATAGCCAATAGGAAAACTAGCATCAGTTCCTAGATTCATGTGTCATGTGGTTCCAAACTAAAGTTAAGGAGGGAGAGGATGATCTTTAAAAAGCCTACAATAAAAAAACATTGACTCAGGAATGTTTGTAGGCCTAATTTTTGACTGCAGGGCAACATAAATTTAGTGGGGAAGATATAACTATATTAGTCAATATAACAAGAATAACTTTTATGGGGATACCCACTGAAACAGTCTACCTGAGCTAATGGGAACTCACCAACACCACCCAGACTGGGAAAGAACAAGCATAGGACCAAAGTAGTCTCTCTGAATGTGGTTGACAGTTGCATGGATGGGGCAAACTGAGGGGCCCCTGGCAGTGGCACCAGGATTTATCCCTACTGCTTGTACTGGCTTTTTGGGAACCTATTCTCTTTGGATGTATACCTTGCTCAACCTAGATATAGTAGGGAGGGCCTTGGACCTTCCCCCAAAGCAATGTGCCTTACCCTCTCTGAGGAGTGGATGGGGGGTAATTACAGGGAATGGGAGGAGGAGAGGGAGTGGGAACTTGGCTTGGATGTGTATAATGAAAAAAAAAAGATAGTTCATTTTCTTTTAAAAAAAAAAGTAAAATAAAAAACAAGTTGTAGCAGGTCTTTCTTTAGACTGCCAGCTCCCAAATAATGACACTTTTTATTAATGATAAAAGTTTGGCCTTAGTTTACTCTTCTTTATAACTAGCTCTTAAAACATAAATTAACCTGTTTGTATTAATCTATGTTCTGTCACGTGGCTCATTACTTCTCAGCACTATATATCCAGCTTCCTCAGTGGCTGGATGGCGAAGTCCTGCCTATCCTCTCCTACCTAGCTATTGGCTTTCAGTTCTTTATTAATCCATTCAGAAAGTGTTTTAGGCAGGTGAGGTTAAACAGAGACACATCTTCACACAGTGTACAAGTAGGAATTCATTCTCTCTCTCTCTCTCTCTCTCTCCCTCTCTCTCTCTCCCTCTCTCTCTCTCTCAGAATTTATTACAAGCATTGCCCTTTTGTAAGTATGGGGTCCAGGTAAGAAACCCTGAAGTCAACAAGCATGCAGTAAAGTTGTCATGTAACCAAGAACTCTATAAGCATGATTCAGAACCTTACGAAAATAAATTGAGTCCAAGGCCTAGCCTTGTTGAATCTGACCTCAGCAATGAATACCTGGCTCCTTCATCATGAAGCTGAGCAAGCATGCCTGAGTTGAGTGTCAGGAGTAACTGGAAGAAACCAGTTCAATTGCCAGCTCAGTTCCTCCCTCATACCAAAGGGTAGATCACTAGGTCAGTAAATGTTGGGATACTAGAATGGGCAAAGAGGGTTCAATTTCCTCTCTACCTGAATTGTGGAGCTCTTAAATCTTGTCTAGAGGGTTTTAGTCCCAATCCAAGAGGTTCTACTTGGACAGGGGTGATGATTCAGTGGGTAAAGTGCATGCTGCGCTCACATAAGGACCTGGGTTCTGCTCCCCAGAACCCACTTAGAAGCTGAGCACAGTAGTATACACCTGTAACTCCATGCTAAGAGGCAGACACAGGTGGATCCTATAGGATCAATGGTCAACCCTCCTATATGAAGCAGCAACCTGCAGATTCAATGACAAACCTTGTATCAAAATAAAACAAACTAAAATGAGACTGGAGAAATGTCTTAGCAGTTAGGAGCACTTTCTGGTCTTATAAAGGACCCAAGTTCTGTTACCAGCACCCACACTGGGCAGTTCACAACTCCTTTAACTCAGCTCCAAGGGATATGATGCCCTCTTCTGGCCTCCCCAGGCACCGAATACCTACCCACAAGTACAATGTATATAATTTATATTTTTTTAATCTTTAAAAAGCATGATATAGAGCCAGAGTGAGGAAACACATACCAATAGGATGAATGAAGGGAAGGAGGGAGAGAGAGACCCAAGATAGCTCTTTCGTTTGATTAGCTTGGCATCTATTAATGGGGGACTTTAATGACATCAGCAAAGTTTTCCCATAAGTGCACATAGATTAACAAACCTATGAACAACTAGAAATTATGTATTCTCAAACTTTACAAGAATGAACTCAAAATAAACCATAGATCTAAAAGTCAAGGAGAAAGAAAACACAAAAGAAACATCACTTTTACCTAGAATGAGGCAAAGAATTTTTACAAGCTACACACACACACACACACACACACACACACACACACACACACAAATGACAATCCAAAGAAGATAAGACTGGTAAGTTTGACTTTATCAACACTGAATATTTTGTGCTGCCAAAGAACCTGATAAGGCAGTGGAGCACAAGCAGTGGTTTGGAATAAGTCCTTGTAGGTATTATATTTATGTGTGCAATATCAGCTCTAGAATACACTAATCATAAAACTTAAAAACACTAAAAATTAATACATGTCAATTAAGAAATTGGCAAAAAATAAAACCTGAATTGATTCACTAAAAAATGTTTAGCGTCATTAGTCCTAAGGGTGGTTCAAATAATTAGAAACCACAACACAACTATTTGGGTAGTTAAATTCTAAATATTGACAACACACTAAATGCGGGCAAGAAAACAGAGCAACTGGAGCTCTCATCCACTGCTAACAGGAGTATAAAGTTGTATATCCTTCTGGAAGGAAAACAATTTTTCAGAATCATTTTTAAGCGTGTGTGTGTGTGTGTGTGTGTGTGTGTGTATGTGTGTACCTAAAGGTGTGCAACAAGAAATGAGAAGGTGAAAGGAGAAAAGGGAAGGGAGAGAAGTGGGGTAATGAAGCACATGTGACATTGAAGTAGACAGAAAGCTAGTTGGGTGACGTCAGCAGGGGAAGGCAGACACAGTGAAGAATTCACTACTGTTATTTTGCTTACCAGATATGCTGGCAAGCTGACCTCTAAACATTTACGTTTATGTAGATAGACTTGGGCTGCTCTCAACCTTGGTCAAAGAAGTTTCTTTTTGCAGAGAACAATAGTCAGTGCAGAAAAACATGACTGGCCACAAGGCTGAGAATCAGAGACTGGGCGCTCAGTTCTAAATTGGACATCCTGATAACCACACCTCTAAGTCAGACATCCTTATCCCCACCACCATGTGCCATGTATTGGGGAAAATTTTAGAAGTGGAGATAGAGAGAATATAAGAGCTGGAGGAAGCCAGGTGGTGGTGGTGTATGCCTTTAATCTCAGCACTCTGGAGGCAGAAGCAGGGGAATCTCTGGGAGTTCGAGACCAACCTGGTCTACAGAGTGAGTTTCAGTACAGCCAGAGATACACAGAGAAACCCTGCCTCAAAAAACGAGAGAGAGAAAGAGAGAGAGAAAGAGAAGAAATGTTCAACATCCTTAGCTATCAGGGAAATGCAAATCAAAATGACTCTGAGATTCCATCTTATACCTGACAGAATGACTAAGATCAAAAACACAAGCATGCAGCTCATGCAGGAGAGGATGTGAGCAAGTAACTTGCATAGTCACTTTGGAAAATAGTGACTCTTCAGAATATAGTGGTTTCTCAGAAACCTGGGAATCAATCTACTTTAAGACCCAGCAATACCACTCTTAGGCAAACACCCACAGAGTGCTCTCAATTGTACCGTAAGGACACTTGCTCAGCTTTGTTTATATCATCTTTATTCCTAATAGCCAGAATCAGGAAACAACTTCGATGCCCCTCAACTGAAGAATGGATGACGAAAAGGTGGTCACACACAGTGGAGTATTACTCAACTGTTAAAAAGAATAACATCATGAAATGTGAAGTCAAGTGGATGAAACTAGAAAAAAAAATCATTTTGAAGGAGGTAACCCAGAAAGACAAACATGATTGGTACATAGCAATTATCATCAGAGAGGCTTTATTCAGCAACTGATGGAAACAGATGTAGACCCACAGTCAAACATCCAGAATCCTGCAGAAGGGGAGAAAAGATTGTGGAAGCCACAGGGGCCAAGGACACCACAAAAACCCACAGAATCAACTAACCTGGGCCCATAGGGACTCACAGAGACTGAGACAACAACCAGAGAACCCCCATGGGACTGATCAAGTTCTTTGCAACTTCTTCATGACAAACTTTGCCTGGAATTTCAAACAGCAAAAATCTGTACGCAAAATTCCTAGCAGCTCCATGAATAACTACTAATACCTGGACACACTCTAAGTGCCTTTCAGCAACCGAATAGCTAAACAAACCATGTTGCACTCACACCATGGAACGCTACTCATCAAGGGCAAGGAATGGACTGATGATGTGCAGTCACTTTGATGAAGTTCACTGGCATTAAAAAGGGGAGACTTTAACAGTTGCGTATTACAAGATTCTAATTACATGAGACAAAATATGATTCTGGAACTCACAGATACTGTGGCTACAGATACAAGATCTGCACAAGATGAAGCCTGTCAGACTCCCATGATGAATGGAGGAAGAAGCCATGAGGCCTCACAGTTACCTGTGGGGGCGGGGGAGCTATTGGCTGTTATTTATCGCTGAGGAAAAAAGAGTTATTTACTTCAGTGAGGTAGTGGTGACTAAGCTCCTGTAGTCTAGTTGATGACTCCCTACCTCAGGCTCCTATATGCAACCTTGTTTAAACTCAGTAGATTACAAAGACATGAAAATGAGAGAGAGCTTGTTGGGTTTCGGCAGGAGTGGAGGGTGAGGGAAATAGGGAGTGAGAGAGAGGGATGAAGGCTGAGAGAGACTCACAGGAGTGAAAGTGACAAAAATCCACTACATACAAGCGTGAAATTTCCAAAGAGCGGTATTTTAAAAAGAACACAGAATGATCTTGATTGTCAGTGCTTCAGGTGCAGGAAGTCGGTCTGACTATGAAGAAATGCCCTAAAGGAGTGTCCTGGGGTGGCAGAATTAATGATGCTGTGTCCTGGTTTTGCTGATGGTTACAGGGATCTATTTATATGTCACAGAGCACAGAACGACACACAGGGAAAGAAATCAATTTTACCGTATGCCAGCTTTAAAAATAAAGCTGTCTAAGTTTTCAGAAGAACTTCATCTCTCTTGGTCAAAAGTTCTACAGAAACCACGGTATCCTCAACGCAAGTCACCTAAGCTCCCCCCGTAAGTCTGTTCCCAGAGGAGACCCTCTGAGACTGGGACTGACCCAACCTCCATTCAGTCCTTCCTTGCCAAGTTCTAACTTCCCAGGGTCCTGATAAAAGGTGGTATTGTAGAAATATGCCCAAGACGGGTGAGTTGCATATCCAGGAGTCACCAGACACGCCAGGTCATGATGGCCATGAGGAAGACGACATGTTGAAGGAGAAGCAGGCAAAAGCCCTCGTACAGGGACCACTTCAGCTGCTTATAATCACAAACCCTGCTCTTGTATTCAGGTCTAGAACTACATTATCATGTCTTGATGTGATTTCGGCTCAGAAGCCTATGTGCTATTTCTCTGGAGGTCAAACAAAGGGCTCACTAACTGCATCCAGAGAGGCAAGCAGTGCCACAGGGGTGAGTGGTAAGGAGTGTCTTCCCGTGACTGCAGAATCACAGGCCTTCTTACAGAGGCTTTGCCTTGTCTGTTTTATTCTTATACTGCCTGCCCCCTTCCTTGATTTGGGCTCAAGATAAGTTCGTTATGTCTCCCCTCCCAAGTCTGTCCCCTGTCTTGTCTTTTTACTTTAAACTTGCTGAGTTTCCTCATGCACGTTTCTCAATTCAAACCTCTGCCAACTTCCACAACTGCTGAATTTGTCATACGGTTTCAGGTGTCCCTTCTTGGTGTCCTTCAACCACATGTAAAATCCAAATGACCAATGACTTAAGTCAGCGTCACATGCCCTTCTTAAATGAGAACAGATTGGTCATTAATTCTGATTTATGTGAAACCATGTCCTCCAGATTGAAACATTCCCTTATGAGAGAGGAAGAATGTTCACAGGAGGCAAGAAGCCCTTGAAACTGGGGAGAATCACAGCGCTATTCCCAAAGTTGTGCAAGCAGCAAGCACTTGGTAGGTCAAGGTGCTCTTCTGTGGAGTTGTCCGGAAGCTGGGCAGCTTTCTTGAGTCATCATCATTCATGCTGGGTGCTGGGTGCTGGGTGCTGGGTGCTGGGTGCTGGGTGGGCCTTTCAGTGATGCAGCTGCCTTTGAATGGCCCATGTTATCCTCGACGCTCTAAATACACTCAGTGGTTCATTAAACTGCGCTGGGCTAGACCTGCTTCTCTGGTCTGTCCTTGGTACCCTGTATGGGGTAAAAAGGCATTTGCTCACTGCTGCGGGAATACCTTCCGCTCCTTCAGCCAATAGCCATTGAAATACCAGCCCACTGGGGCATGGTATATTTCTCTTTAAAAAAGAGCAGCAAGACTCGGCTCGGCCTCTTGGTTCCGGTGCTTGGTTCCGGCTCCTGCTCCAGCGACTAGGCTCCTTTCCTGATGGTTTGTGTGTATGTAAATTTTACCCCCCAAAATAAATACCCCCTTTAAAACCTAACTGGTGTGGAATTGATTCGCCATTGACTCACATCTCCCCGTGACAAGTCACAAAACACTAACACATCCGAAGAGAACCTGAGGATCCCACAATTAATGGCTGGCATATCCCAGAGCCACGGATAAGAATGAATTGACTCCACTTATTTAATTAGCAGTTATTTTGGGATCAGGACATAGTATCTTTCTTTACTTCTAAGATGTTATTATATCCCCTCACTGTGAACCGCAGGGTCTCTCTCTCTTGCACATGCAGTTGAGAACATATCACTAACCACTCCTGTTCTTCATCTTTCTCTAAAATCCCAACACACTAATTCAGTGGGAAGGGCCTGAGATGATAGAGATCCCACATTACAAAAAGGGTTTCTCTTCTAGATAGGAACTCACAAACAAAACCTCATGCTCCCAAGTACATAGATCTAAACACCCAGAAAGGCCAGAGAAGCAGTCAGACAATCTCATTGGTTATACATACGCAAACATGTCTGACAGCAGCACAAACATAGATTTCACTGTTCATTTGTCATGTGTGAACTGTAGCTACTCATGTTCTAATATAACGCTAAGATACCCACACTATTTAAAAGCAATATTACAGAAATCTTTCACAATTATGCATCTTTTTTCTGCGAGTAGACAGGTTTCATACACAACATCCAATTATTAAGAATTTCAAAGGAGACATTCTGTGTTTTCCAGAAAAATTTTGCCAATTATCCTCCTGCAAACAATCCAAGAGAACTTCTAGAACCAAGCTTCTCCTTCATTTTAATTTTTGACCCTTGAAGAAACTAATAATGGCTGACTCTTTTTCTATAATTTCTGTTTTAATGATTGTTCATTAGAGTGAAATTCAAAATAAATTTTGTATGCCATCAGTCATTTTTATCTTATTACTGGTGTGTCTGTGTGAACGTGAGTGTGCCTGTGTGTGTGCGGATGTGTTACGCATCTGCGTGAGCATAAGCAGCCTCACCAGAGAGAGCATATGGTATTCAGAGAACAGCTTTTGGCAGCTGCTTCTCTCCTTCAAACACGGGATCGAGGATCTAACTCAAGTCCTCCGGCTCGCACAGCACTTCAACTCCTACACTGTCTTGTTACCCCAGTGTTCCTTCGATTGCTCCTCAGATGACCTGCTCACGTACTTGGCTCGCTTTTTTAATATTCACTGTGGCAACTTCACATATCCTGATGATGCTCCGTATGACTTTCCAAGCTAGTCACTAAACTTGCGATTTCTATCAAAACTTAGTGGAGCTGTCTGTGGAAGTTGGGAGCCTAACTGTAAAATTAGTCTAGAAGAAGAAATACATAGTTAGAGCTTAAATATATTTTCCATAAAACGGAATGCTCTCCCCTGCTAACTATATATTATGCCACAGTCTTTTAAATCAGAACACTATCCATAAGGGGATCAGTGTCTTCCTTCTTTCACAGGATGTAACAACAAAAACAGTAATACCAGTGAGAATTACAGTTGAAAATGGAAATCCACACTATAAACAACATCAAAAGACAAGATAGGTTCGAAATAAACTTGTAATTTTAAGATCATTTTAGACTTAGAAAAATGTTTCACATATGCATGTGTGTGTATATATATGCATACATTATATATATATATATATAGAGAGAGAGAGAGAGAGAGAGAAAGAG
Source organism: Myodes glareolus (assembly GCF_982192425.1). Taxonomy (NCBI): domain Eukaryota; kingdom Metazoa; phylum Chordata; class Mammalia; order Rodentia; family Cricetidae; genus Myodes; species Myodes glareolus. The sequence continues at coordinate 30,157,920 of NC_142031.1, read as the reverse complement.
AGAGAGAGAGAGAGAGAGAGAGAGAGAGAAACAGAGACAGACAGACAGAGAAGGAAGCCTGTCAAATCCTCACCTAGTTTTCTTTATTCTTTCTTTTGTTTGTTTGTTTGGGTTTTTTTAAGATTTATTTATTAATTATGTATACAACACCTGCCTGCATGTATCCCTGCAGGTCAGAAGAGGGCAACCATTACAGATGGTTGTGAACCACCATGTGGTTGCTGGGAATTGAACTCAGGACCTCTGGAAGAGCAGTCAGTGCTCTTAACCTCCGAGCCTTCTCTCAGCCCCATTTTTTTTATTATTATTATTCTTAATGATGTATGTGATGGTACAAGCAGATCAGTGAAATATCACTAACTAACGAGAATTACCAGTTTTTCCACTGCTGCCTGTGTTTGGTGTGATGGGGGATCTTAAGATGTTGGGATGCTTTATTCAGACACTATAAACACTGGACTTTGGGGATATAATCCTTTTTCTCTCTGGAAACTCCTTTGTGTGTAGTGACAAGCCCATAAAAATCACCAACCAGGAAAACTTAGATCTGAACACCTCTTACACCATCTTCCAGTTCTTCCTCTACTCAAACCCAAAGTTCATGTTAGTCCCTCAGTGGTGGAGTTAAACACCACCCTTCCCCCTCTCCCCAGTGTAACCTTAGTCTTCTTCCTGCTTTTGAAGATTATCCGTTCATTTTATTGGCATATCAGAACAGGTGGTCAAATCTGCCAGGGTTCCAGCCTTTTAGGCTAAATATATCCTTATCACTGTTCTATAGATGAAATTACATGTTCATTCCCTATATCAAAAGTTAACATAGTATATATCATGATTAAAAATATGTTTCCAAACGTGTACTATTGGTGGCCAAAAACATGATGCTAGTTTCTGGAGGACATTCTTCGCAGCAATGGGTTTGAGTCATTGCTGTGTACTGTAGGCAAATGGACTTATGTAGATAGGGAGAAAGTGACAAAAAGCTAGTTCATGAGGACTTACAGAAAATTAGGTTGCTGATTTTTAACCAAAGAACAGAAAGTTAATGAAAGTAAAAGAAGTTGAGAGGTAAGAAAAAAAAAAAGAAGTTTGTTCAAAAATGTCAGGTTATGCACAGTGTTCCAGACACAAAACCCATGCTTGTGTGACTAGCATGGGTAAAGCCAGGTGAGATGAAGTGTGAAGGTCCATCCTATTCGAAACCTGTCATGGCTTGAATAAAAGTCACCCTAGCAGGCTCGTGTGTTGAGGGTCTAGAACACATTGGGCAGTGCTATTTGGGGGGTTGTGGGAACTTCAATGGGTAGGGTCTCTAGGACACAGGCTCCTGGAAGACTGTGCTTTTTTAATTTTAATGTTTTTGCTACTTATGTGTATGTGTGTTTGTCTGTGTGTATGTGTCTGTGAGTGTAGTGCTTGCAGAGGACAGAAGAGGGCATCAGATCCCCCAGGCTAGAGTTACAGGCAGTGCTGTCCAGTTCAACACCAGTGGCAGAAACTGCATTGGGGACCTCTGGAAGATTAGCAAGTGCTCTTAACTGCTTAGCCATTTCTTCATCCATGAGAGACCTTCTGAAGTGCAAATCTCTTCCCTGGCCTCTTCCTCTATTCTTCTCTCTGCCCACAAGAGGAGAGTTACTGTCTGCTATGCTCTACCAAGTGCTCTCACCACCACCTCACCATAGAGCCAGCCTCGACAAAACATGCCTTGCCAGGGTAGGGATGTTGGGATTTTAGAATAAGCTAAAGAATATAAAGACACAAAAATAATAAGACGGAAAAACACAGAATAATACCAGGAGGGAGTTCTCAGTGAATGCTGAAAATCGCCCCCATTTATTTTCCAGTGGCTTAAAATACCCCTGAAAAGGCAGGAGTCAGACAAAAAACTGCATTAACATGATACAAGGAAATGAACCCACCAATTGAAGGTTGTGGGCTATATCCATAGCTAAACATTCTGTTGCTAGAACAAAACAAATCACATTCACACCTTAGACCAAAACATTCTGTAGGCAAGCCACGTTCTGGGTAAAATCCAATCTTATCTCCTTAAAGGTAATAGAACCTTAGTAGGATCCTTAGACTTTTGTTTGAGGTAGAAACATCTACTTCTCTATTCCTGAAATACAAGGTCTGGTTACCAGCCGTACCCGTTGATGATAACCTTGAGAGAGCAGAACTACCTGTTCTAAATCTAGGTGAGACCTTTGTTTGAGATAGAAACACAATAACCTTGAAGGAATGGAGGTAAGTTCTAAATCTCTGACCTTTGGTCAAGGTGGAAATAGGCTCACATACTGGGGCCTCCACAGAGGGCTGAAATCTCTAAAAACATGAGCAGACACAAATCTCACCTCCTCTAAAACTGTTTTCTCTGGTGCTTTTCATGGTGATGACAAGTCAGACACAAGATAGTTGTGTAACAGCTTCCTCTAAGATCGAAACATTCCACTCTGCAGTGGAAGCTCTTTAAACATCAAAATAAACAACTCAAAATCACTTCAGGAAGTTGTTAAAACTGATCAGATTTACTGGGCCCCTCCCTCCAAAGAATAAACAGTGAAAGCTAAGAGTCACTCTCAGAGAAGCCAAGCTGCAAAGAAGACTCTGAGATCAGATGCCAGGTCCCTAAAAGAAGAGGAAAACAGCCAAGCTGCCTAAGAGAAGCTTTGACCAACTGAGGCGCTAGGAAGGGAGGGAACTCTCCAACCTATTGAGCCGCCTGCAGTCTGTGCAGTATGCTCCAGGTTTCCAGTTTTTGTGAACTATTAGCCACGTTGAGGTGGCCCTTGGTAATGAAGCTGTCTTTGAGTCATTTCTACACCTGTAGGTAAATCCTCACTCGTATTCCTGTAAGTAATCCCAATAAAATTCATTAGCTCATCAAAATGGATTTTGGTGATATCAATACTTTGGTCTGCTGTGGGCTCCCTCTCTGTAGTGAATAGACAGATGTGTAGTGTGCCCACAAAAAAGATCTGTCAAAGAACAAAGATCTGAGAGGTAACAGGGGCCCGAGAGATGAATGAGCCTGGGGAAGTCAGTGTTGGCCTTTATTAATTTGGCTTCTGTTTTATTTTACTATGATTTACTGAATATATCATAAGCTAAAATATAATATTTCTGACATGTAGAATAGGCACAAAAATATTATAAACAACTGTGAAGAAAATGCTGATTAACAGTAAGACACTTTATTTTCCCAGGAAAAAATAAGAGAAGGCATTTCCCTCTTCCTTTTTCTTTGAGTATTTTCTTTAGAATACTTGCAATGAAAAGGTCCTTTCTCCCCTTTTTGAAACGTGTATAAATCCTTCTGGAAACTAGATAGCTCTTTTGTCAGGTTTATGTCCCGGGCACATCTTTCTCAAGGACCTAGAAGCCATCCTTTTGCAATGTAATCATCAAGGGAGATAGAAGCCTGGTTTCCACAGACAGCTACAAGTTTAACTGTTAGGCCTCTTGCTCAAATTTTAAAACGGTCTCCTTGTGAAACTGTATTTGTTTTCCCTTTGGATACAACAAGCATCTCAATTTGCTCAGTGGATCTGGTTGAATTTGATATGGCAAATGGTACCTTTAGATCTTATTACTTGCAGGCTACTTATTGCTCAGCTTGAATACATACATGCAATGGATTGCAACTATTCACCTACAAAAAACGTTAAAATGTCTCTCTGACTTTGCAGTCTCCTAGTCGATTGCCTGTGGCATGCTCACCTCCAGTTTAAAGCTTATTCAGTAGGAAAACTGTCTCCTTCTTCCACTACCTTTACAGAGAGTTTTTCCAGGCTGGGGAAAAGCTTTGTTTCTAATTTTCTTCCTCCAACACAGCCAATACAAAGTGGCCTGCAATATAGCAGGCATCTGATGTATTTAGCATAAGGCGTGACTGTTGGTAGGAAATTTAAATCTACAGAAAACAAGAAACGACCCTGTAATACAAGACAAACGAACATGCATATGCAAATAACAGAAGAAGGAAAAATCAGCAGCAAACAGGCATGGAAGGAGGCACAGTCTTTCTAGTGATGTGAGGTGCAAACCAGGAGCTAGGGAGCAAGCAGGGAGACCTGACCTGGGGAGGTACTCCACGGAAGAAGGCAGCTGTGACAATGCCCTGACAAGGCAGCTTAAGGGCAGTGTATTAGTTACATGCCTGATGCTGTGATAAAACACCACAGCCAGAAGCAACTTATAGGAAGAATGATGTTTTAGTTTATGGATCCAGGTGGGGAGGCCCTAATGGTGGTGGGGGCAGGACAAGAGAAGGCTGGAGCAGAGGGCAGAGAGGGCACATCTTCAACAACAAATACAAAGCAGAGGGAGCAAATTGGAAAGGAGGTGAGACTGTAAGTTCTCGGCCCTGGCCAGTGATGTTCTTTCTCCTGCAAGGCTCTACCTCCTGAAGACACCACAACATCCCCTAAAAACACCACCAACCAGGGATCAAATGTCGAAATGCGCAAGCCTATGGGGCATGTTTCCTAAACCAACTACCACAGGAGGATTTACTTTACGCTGCAGTTCCAAGGCTACAGTCTGTCAAGGCAGGGAAGTCACAGCAGCAACATGGGGAGATAACTAGATACACTGTATCCATGGTGTAATAGTGCCACCATGCTCCTGTCATGATGATAATAGACTGAACATCCAAAATGGTAAGGGAGCCATCCCAATTAAATGTTTTCTTTATAGAGGTGCTTACGGCCCTGGTATCTCTTCAGAGCAACTAAGACAGAAGTTGGTACCAGGGACTGAGGTATTGTTGTGATAGGACTGACCATGTTTTGGTTTGGAGGAATTTGGACATTGGTACTTTGCATTTAGAAAACAATGGAGTATTTTAAGCACTGCTTAGTGGACCTTACTAGTAAGAACATGGAAGTCAGTCGTGTTAAGAATGATTTGTACTGGGGCAGGATAGTGGGGGGCTCATTCAAGAGGTTGCAGGGGAGAATTTTAGTATGCTGCCTAGATATCATTCTTGTGATATTTTGATAAAGAATGTGGTTGCTTTTTGCCCTTGTCCAAAGAGTCTGCCTGAAGCTAAAGTGAAGAGTATTGGATTAATTCAGTTAGCAGAGAAAGTCTTAAAACAATCTAGTATAGACTTTATTTTGTGGTTACTGCTGTTAAATCTAATGAAGATATATAAAGCAAAGGAGAAAGTAAAGCAGGGAAAATACTGAAGAAGAAAAAAACGCACCAGAAAGCAGAATGGAGATAAATTCTGTGTTCAAAGAGATAAGAAGATTATGAAATGGAATATAGGGATTGGTGATCTCAGGGCAAGATTTCATCCAACTAAATTTCCAAATTGTGAAAAGGAACTAAAGAAAAGTTTAGAGTGTGGTGAGCACAGTGAATGTGGTGGAGCAAGCCTTTAATTCCAGCAATGGGAAGGTGGAGCCTGACTGATCTCTGAGACTGAGGCCAGCCAGGTCTAAAGAGCAAGTTCAAGGACAGCAAAGGAAAAGAGAAAGCTGGTGAAGATCTAACTAAACAAGGGAGCTATGTTCCAGTCCAGTGTTCCAATAAGTAGCAAAGCTTGGCAGGCTTGGTCATGTGGTTCTGACTTTAGAATCTTAACTGTAAAGATAGAAGAAATGGTTTATGAAATTTTCCTCCACACCTAAAGAAAGTCGTTGAGGCCAGGCATGTGTCAGGAGCGTCCCTGAATGAAGGCCTAGTCGAGAGGCCATTGTGTGAAGCTGTGAAGCTGCAGCTGGCTTGTCTTGGAGAACCCATGATGTTAGAGATGCCAGAGTCATGGGCCATGGGATATCTGCTGAGGGAAGCTGCTAAGGGGAAGTGGAACCAGACCAAGAGAAAGAAGTGTGTTGCAGTAAACAAATCTGAACCAGATTTGACATCTGAAGAGCGTTTTGACATCAGACACGGAGATGAAAAGTTTGGAGTCTGCCCAGCTCATTTTTGGTCTTGCTTTGGTCCAGCTCCTCCCACAATGGATCTTCCTACCCCAGTTAACCAAGTCTAGATAATTCATTGCAGGCATGCTCGGAGGTGTGGCTCATGAGTCCAGATCCTGTGAAGTTGATGATATTAGCAAACAACAGTGAGGCGTAGGGGACAAATGGATGCCTGGGTATATTTCCATGTTAGGTTTTAGCACAGAAAGGAGGAGAGGTGTTGTACTATTGGAGGCAGCTGTAAAATCAAGAGTGCCACCGCCACTTGTTTCAAAATCAAGACGGAGCATCCCACGCGATTTTCCTATCCTACCCGGGGCGTAACCTCACAACCAGTGGGTAGCCCACCTAGCTGAAGAATGGGTGTTTTCAACCCACTTTCAGGTTCTAGGTGGCAGGCACTAAGTTATTAATTGTGAGATTTACCACAACATGAAATGATAGTCTTGCGGCAGAGGCTAGGGAGAGATCGCCTCAGCAAACCCCTGAAGGAGGCAGCACTCACACAGGGACTTGAAGCCAATAAAATCTGAAGAGCTGAAGCAGAGTTTTCTCTCTGCTGATATAATAAATATCATTAAATAAATAACATGATACTGGTGAGAAAGGGCTTATTCGTATTCTACTTCCAGGTCATAATCCATAACTACGGGAAGTCAGGAGAAGAACTCATGAGATTTTTTTGGAAATCAAAAAAGAATGTCACTTTTTACTTACTGGCTCTTACTCGGCTAGCTTTTTTGTGTAGTACAGAACCACCTACCTAGGGATTGGTGTCACCCACTGTTCACTGGGTTCCCCCCAACATCAATCATTAGTCAAGATTTATGCCCCCAAAGGCATCTATGAGTAACAAATTTTACACACAAAACAACTTGATTGCGGCAAAAAAATTGTGTCTGACTTTTTTTTAATTTAAGAAATTTTATGTGTGTGTTGTATGCATGTTTTGGTGGGAGTGGGGGTGGGGTCAGAGGTCAACATCAGATGTCTCTGTCTATCGTTCTTCATCTTACTTTTTGAGACAGGATCACTTACTGAATCTAGAGCTCACCCACTGACTAGTGAACTCTGGGTATCCTCTTGTCTCTACCCTACTGGCGCTGAGATTACAGGAATGCATGATTCACCATGTCTGTCTCTGACATTGGTGCTGGGGATTCGAACTCAGGTCCTCATAGTTGCATAGCAGGCACTCACCTTACTGAGCCATTTCCCAAATGGAAACTTTGTTTCGGTTGTACTTTTTATAGATTTGAATGTCTCTCCCCGTATGTAGTGTAATGAACTTTTTCTTTCTCTGTACCACTAGCATGTATTAGAGCAAAGCTATTCTGTTGTCATAAAAAAGGAAGAAAGGAAGGAAGGAAGGAAGGAAGGAAGGAAGGAAGGAAGGAAGGAAGGAAGGAAGGAAGGAAGGAAGGAAGGAAGGAAGGAAGGAAGGAAGAGACAGAAAAGAAAGAACAGAAAGAGTGGTCCGGTGACTTAGGAAAGAATCGTCTAGGGTTGCACAACAGTCCTACCCCTCACTAACCAGAGCCAAGGTTTTCCCAGGCATTGCCTCCCATCCATCTGGGCATGGTTACATACTGGAGTTAAACTGAGTTATGTCAATGTCCAAAGGAGCATGTTTGATGTCCTAAATGGCAGACTTCGGGGAGAAACTCTCATTCTGTTCTCAGTCTGTCTGGGAAAGCAGTCCCATGCCCACACGCACCAGTATCTATCTGTTGAGGTTGGCCTTACCAGGTCCCCGTGAACAGAGCCTCGACTCCATCTCTGTGGTATTTCAGATAAGCTGTGCTGGACAAGAAGTGATGCCACGCAAACCACACAGCTTTGATAGGATCGACCACTTTCCAAACTGCATCACTGTTTCCTCCATTGCGTTTCTATTTTTAATAGCTGAAGCCATAGTAATATCAGTTTTTTTTTTTTGCTGTGTTTTACTGGGTGTTTCTTGTGGACATTTTGTTTCATCTTTCTCATTAAGAATTCTTCTTTTCAATTTTTCGGCTAGTTCCAAATATCTCCTTGATTTATATTTTCAGGTACGGCACTTTGGTAATTTGCTTTCTGATTTCTCCCACATCTGAAAACGCCTTTCCACCGCTCTTGCACATGAATTATCTTTGTCAGATACACAGTACTGGGGTCACAGTCACCCTTGCTGCAATGCTTCATTGTCTGCTGAAACTGAAGAGTTTCAAGGGGGAGGTTTGACTGTCAGCCATGGGAGCTTTCTGCCTGGAGAAAGAACCCTCAACATATCCAAATACAGATCGTGCCCATTAACATTACCCTTCAGAAAATTCTGCATGTTTTTTCTTGCCCATACTCATGGTCAGGAATGTTTTCATATTTGACCTCCTACATATGTTCGTCACAATTCTTTTCAGTGCCTGGATATCCTGTCCACACCCTTCTTCACTCCCTCCTCTGAACCCTGGGGCTCACCTTTACCATTCTTTCATAGCAAACAGTTTCTACAAATGCACAGCCTCATAGGTAGGGAAGAAAATATTTTTATTTTGTTCAAATTCAAAGTATAGAAGAGATCCATCGTGATATTTTTGTATTTTAAAGCATGAATCTGTACTTTCAGCATTCTTTTCTTTATCTGAATGCGCTTCCTCTTCGTAGGAATAGCCTTTTATGTGTTTGCAAAAATACAAAATAAAGTTTCTAAAGTACCCTGACTACACATAGTAAGTTGGCTTCCTAGAGAGGGTTTGCTCCCATACTTCAAATCCCTTTCTGATGAAGGACTGAGATGTTTTCATCTGTCTGTTGATTCTTCTGTGTTTGTTCGGCCTTAACGTATAAGGGACTGTTGGAACCTGAGGCGGGCAGGAAGCATGCATTGTCCAGAATTAGGGAAGGGATGTTTTAGAAGATTGCCTTGGTCTCTTTGTCAATTATTTGTGGTATGTACAAGAGAAAGGAGGCAGCCTTGTGCGTTGCTGGGGTCTCTTTCCACAGAATGGAGAAGAACTGGAGGTCAGAAGAGAAAAGGAAAATGCATTTAGAGGCAGTGGCTCAAATGCCATCTGTAGCAGTTTCTTTCCCAAGTCCTCCCTGGAGCCATGAAATAAGTAAAAGACCCTGTCCTGCGCTACCATCTCGCCAGCAAGAACGACGCGGGGCACTTAGGATACTTCTGCAGTAAAGCTTTAATGCCCCTTGGGAGAGCGAGCATCAGCCAACATGGCGGAGACCCAGAATGAGGGGAACCCAGCCCTTATAAAGGAAACAGTCCTCGCTTCTGACGTGTCACTCTTGGATTGGTCCGCTGCCCATTATCCCAGATGATGCCTCGGGAGTAGGCAGGGACGCAGCGGTAGAGAGTTAACAAGCACATGCGCTGGGATTAAAGGCGTGTGCTACATCACCTTGAACTCACAGAGATCTGCCTGTCTCTGCTTCCCAGGCATTGGGACCAAAGGTGTCACAGAGGTCAATCTGCCTGTCTCCCAGGCATTGGGACTAAAGGCGTGTACTGCCACACCTTGGGGTCACAGAGTTCAATCTCTACCTTTATTCCTTGAAGCAATGGAGAATGTGGTTGCGGCCCTCCACAAGACCCGCCCTCCCTTCCTTCCCAGCTCCCCTCGCCCTGTGAGGAGCAAGTTCTGGGCAGTGCCATGAGCCAACTTCACTCACCCTGAGGGGGATCATCCAGAAAATGACAAAGGGTTTGTATAACACATTCTCCTTGGTGCCCTCCAAGGAGTGATCTTTTTGCCTCATGAAAAGATATATTTAATTTCTTTGTGTAATATATTTTTCTGTTGATTTAAATATGTTGTTCCAATGCAAGTTGGATCCACCATTGCCTGGAACACTGAGAAGGAGTGTGTGAATACCCACTGTGTCAGTCAGGGTTCTCTAGAGTAACAGAGTAACTATATATCTCATGCACACATATAAAGCAGATTTATTAGAATTACTTAAGGCTATAGCCCAGCTAATCAAATACTGCTGGCTTTGAACAAAAAGTCCAACAATCCAGAAGTTTCTCAGTCCATAAGACTGAGTTGGTCCATAAGTCTCAGTTGGTCTTCAACAGACACTGGAATCCCAAAGAAGTAAGCTCTAATACCAGTGAAGGAGTGGACTTGTTAGCAAGGCAGGAGCAATAAGGGAAACAGTGAAAGCTTCCTTCTTCGTGTCTCTATACAGGCTTCCAGCAGAAGGCATAGCCCTGATGAAAGGCTTGCCTTCTTGCCACGAGATCCCCATTAGGAGTTAAGCAAAAAGAAAAAAAAATCCTCACTGGTATGCTCTCTGTTTGGGGAGTATAGCTAATTCCAGCTATAGTCAAGTTGACAACAAAAATAGCTATTTCCGTCTCTCATGAAGGAGGCTTCGTGCCACTCGGGAGGTAAAGGATATGCAGAACACTCAAGAAGCTCCTGAAACTGACAAGATTCACAACCTACCCTGACTCCCAGTGTTATATAATCTGCAGTAATCACTGGGCAGACAAGACGTTCCAACAGCCCAGCTGACTGCAGGCCATGCAGAGAGCTCAAAGATGCTGATGGTTTTCATGAGTAATCACCCACGCTGGGTCTTACATGCTCCGGTGGGTGGCCCTGAGAAGCTCTCTGATTAAGCAAGCTGGACTTTATTTGGTCTGCTTTAAGTGTCTAATCTGGTGGAGTGGGCAGACCTTTGTTCATGTCTCCCAGAAAAAGTCACCACGGAACTGGTTGGTGCTGAACTCCTTGTGGATTGAAAAGGAAGTTAGAATTTTGCTTAAATCAGTTGAGATACAACCAAGCAGGTGCAACAGGTCTCTACCTGAGCAGAGGATTAGCTGTCAGCATCAGCCAAAACTCTATACTCTGTATCTGAGTAGGTGCTAAAGTCAGATCAGGGCTTCAAGCTGTTGAAAGAACTACAGCCCAGCCCAGTGGGATTCACCCTCAGGTGAATGCATGCATGCATGCATGCATATGCACACATGGTGAGAATGCATGTAGGTGCCTGTGAGTGTTTGTTGATACTGCATATCCCACAGCTTCTTAAGAACAGACTAGTGATGTGGGATTCCCCTCACTGTGAATGTGATGCTGTGAATATCATTGGATAACAAAGGAACTGCTTTGGGCCTATTGCAGAGCTACAGGGGAACAGAGCTAGGCGGGGAAAACTAAATTGAATGCTGGAAGAGAGAAGGGCAGAGTCAAGAGAGAAGCCATGTAGCCCCACCAGAGACAGACGCCAGAACTTTAGCCAGTAAGCCACAGCCACATGGTGGTAAGCCACAGCCACATGGTGATACACAGATTGATAGAAATGGATTAAATCAATATGTAAAAGTTAGCAAATAAAAAGCTAGAGTTAATGGGCCAAGCAGTCATCTAACTGATATAGTTTCTGTGTGATCATTTCAGGGGTAAGCAGCCAGGAATGAAACAAGCGGCCTCCTCCAACAAACAAGCTCTCCACCTCGACTCCTCAGGAGGTTGCTCAAGTCTTTGCCCAGTACAGGTTGCTCTCATCACTGCTCACACCAGTTGGGGCTCCTAGATACTGACTTCCCCTCTGGCTGGAACTCCTTCTGCAGCTGTGTGTGCAGTGCTTCTTGCTGAGAGGCCTCTGGCATGTGGAGGGCACTCCTCCTTATTCTGCATCTTATACAGAATTCTTTCCTATTTTTATTGTCTCTTGACCGTGTCAGGGAAATTTAGGATGGGAGCAGGAATTAAAAGCATGGGGTCAGTCCGCTTTCTTGAATCAGGCTTCTGAACATTTATTTTAGTCTTGTCCTGTGGATCCTGACAGCCCATTTACAGGGTGTTAAGTGCAGTTGTTTTGACAGTCAGCGTTTGAGCCGTGGCTACTGGGCCTGATTTACCGAAGAGACTATGAAGCTGAGATGGAGAGAATATAAAAGCCGGTGTTTCACAGAGCCGGGAATTAGAAAACTTGAATTCCTATCTTTGGCCCTGTGTGGGGCCATAACTCAAGGCCAGTGTCTTCATCTCTGCATTTCAGCCTCATTGCCTACAAACAGGAAAATACATAACCCAGCTGCAGTGAACATGTCCAAGCAAGCGTCCATGTAAGGGGCAATCTATGAAGTGCTGTGGACACGTGTGTCAGCAGAGGCCTCTTGCACGCAGCATGATCAGCCTCTATGAGTGAGGAAGAGCCTACCTAGCACCTGGCACAAAGGCAGCTTGCCACCTGGCGTGAAGAAGTGAAAATTTTAAAATGTTTTCTTGTCTTCAAACTTCTGTCATGATTAATGCCTCGGTCTGATAGACACAGGACACGTTTATCGACCCGTGCATTATTTTTCCATCTTCCTTCTGAGAAAGACCCAGAACAACACACAGTGGCCCAGAAGCACACCCTTCTATTGACCACATACGTCAAAACACAAAGGAACACTAACGGGAAAGGATAATTCTGGAATCAGAAATCTGACCCCTCTCTTGGTTTGAGGGCAAAACACCAAACCACAGCCTCCCACAGACCGATCCTGTCGTACGGGATGACTCCTTAGAGGCAGCCCTGGAAACAGAGCCCACATTTCTTCCCTGACGATACAGCTTGGACTCTAATCATGCAGCGTGGTCTTGTTATTTACTACTCTCCTGCCATCCCCATTCATGTATATTTATGTGGAGTCCAAAAATACCCGGCAGCAGTGATTTTCAATGATTATCTGGGTACTAATCAGAACCACTAATCAGAAAATACATAACATACTCAAATCCTATTGTGTAAGACAAACAACATCCATCCAGAGTACAGATGGGTGGGGGAGCCTGCTTTGATGAAAAGTGCTCTTCGAAGTATCTTCCAGGTTTTTTTCAGCAGTGAGAAAGGAAAATAAAGACCATTTGCTGCTGATTTCTCAAGCCTGAAAGCAACAGGCATGTGAGAAACAGGTCCTCTGGCGGACCTGGCAGCCGTGAGAAGACAGGGCGGGCAGCCGCTAATTTAGATGTGCATTCTCCTGTGTCTTCAGCCCTGAAAGTTAAATGTGGAGCATCTCAGAGCCTTTCTTCTGTCCATGAATACCAGCTTCAAAATGACACCCCAAATCCAGAAAAGCGATGCTGCCATTCTAACACGGGCATCACTGCTGACAAGGCCTTGGTAACCAAGGGTTTTCCTAATCAATCTAACTCAGAGAGAAATAATTGAAAAGAAGAATTATGGAGTTCTATTTTCAGAAATCTACCCGAACGGATTTTTTTAACCTTTATAATAATTCAGTTTGTCTATTTGATGGTGCTTTTTTTCTTCAACTGGATGGTATTCCCTCTGACAGATGTTTGCTGAGAACATCTTTTTATATGCTGCATCAAAGTTTTCTCTGGGTGTTGACAAATAGTCCCAGTTGGCCTTTATCCTCGGATGCATCCGAAATGTATCTGAGTGCCAGAATCCTACCACTTCCTCTGGCTCCATGGGGCTCTGTCCTATCTACCTGCCCCCATTCTGCCATCTGGAAACAGTAGCTTAGAATTATCTTCTCAAGATCTGGACTTCAGTTAGAAGTTGGGGGTTTTGTTGAAGAAGTGGAACACTGGCTATTTTTCTCATTACTATCACAAATGCCCAGCAAAAGCAGCATTAGAAAAGAAGGGTCTGTTTGAGATTACAGTTTGAAGATGCCCTTCTTCGCGACAGGGAAGGCATGGCAACAAAGGCTCGAGACTGCTGACCACATGGCGTCAAAGTTAGGAGCAGATTGAGATGAATGTTAATTCGAACTCTTTTTCCCCTTTCTGTTCAGCTCAGAAGTCCAGACCATGGGATGGTGCCACTCTCTCATAGAGTAGGCCCTCCCACCTCAGTTAACCCAGTCTAGACACTCCCACAGAGGCACACCCAGAGGTTTGTCTCTGAGATGATTCTGCATTTAACTTTCAGGGCTGTCACATTCACAATCAGCATTAAGCATCAGGTTGTGCGAATTCACAGTGGTTGCTTGCACACCAAAACTCTGAAACAAGTCCCCTGATGGTCTCGTTCTTCAGAGTGTCCAGTCTCTTAGTTAACAATCCAGGAGGAGACACTTTTGGAGTTGTATACTGTTCAGACAGGGTGTTGCTTGATCAACAATGTGGTGTATTTACCAGGAGTTAGGCTATGGATGGTCACATTTAGAGAAAAAAAAAAACTGATACATGGTCAAGCTGGCTCACCTCTTAGCCAATACAGTGATAAGAATTCTACTGTTTCACAATAGATACATGTCACAACAAGAAAACAGAATCATAAAATCATGGAAAACATGTGAAGTTGAAAATGAGACTACCTCAGCCCCTTGTATGCCAACATCAGTCACTGTGTGATGTCTGGAAAGGGGGGCGGTAGCTAAATCTCCCTGTAACTCAATTTCACATCTGCAAAACTGTTTCTGTTATTTTATTTCTCCCGTTGACCAGAAGCTATGTGAAACCATTAAGGTGTGAGGTCAACTATTGTTAAAGTGGCTCAGAAAACAATCTTTCCATTTAACGTTTGTAAGAGTGTCCTTCATTCCCCCAAAGACTGCCATTGCTTGTGACCCTCCTAATACCTAATACTATACTTTCGGTAGCTATCAATTCTCTAAAATAAATAACTGCACTTTTATAATAATAAATTGAGGAAATAAAAGTGCTATTTAAGAATATTATACATAGCTTCCTTTTGAAGTGGCAACTACTCAAGAAAAACAATGAGGAGAATAAACAAACAGGGAAGATTTTCTCTCTTGAGAGGCAGAACTGGAATTAATAAAGATATTTTACTATTACCATAGATTATAATATTAATATAGGCTTAAGTGCAGCCATTGAGAGAAAGGCACTCAGGAGAAGGCAGGACACCAAGAACAAGAGGTTAAGTTTCTCAAGGCAGAGTAATGGGGGGCAGGACAAAGCCAAGTGTGAGCAGAACTTGGGGAGGCTTGGGGAATGTTCGCTTAGATGGAAAGAGATATGCGGAAAGTTTTAGAATATAGGACCCCAACAATGTAAGCAAGCTGAGCAACAGGATTTTATGGTATTCTGAAAACAGAAGAGGAAGTAGAATATACTTCGGGGAGTACACCAACAAGAAACGTGCTTGATTTCACAGTTTGCCTTGGCCTGATTCTCTGTGGAAAGCAAAAAGTTCTGTTTGCTTGGTTGCTTAATTAGTTGGTATTGTTGATGCAGTCTCCACAGTCCAAGCCTTCATAATAAGTATCGGGTATTTCCAGGGAAACAAAGGCACCTCTGAGCATGCCCACGGCATATTCAGGAGCCAGTCCGCACTGTCGCTGCACAGGTGGTGACGTTGAGGGGGGGGATGCAGCGGAAAACAGCCCTGCTGTAACTGCTGCAAATAACGTGTAAAGCCATGTCAGGTCTGAACCCTGTGCTTAGAAACCCGCATGTGTTTGTTCTAAGTAGACAAGAACACTGACCCTGTCTTGTGCTCGCTACAGCAACTGTCTCCACCGTGGTTGAAAACGTCTGAACATACAGTCTCCCGGGCCCGACAAAGGCATAGTTTATAAATTGGCATTTTCAGGGGAGCAGCAAAACAAAACCCTAACTCAAAGGTGGCCACACATTCATGATTTATTCAGGTCAAAAGGGTTTCTTAGAACGTTCATGAGAAGACAGCTGGGAAGGAAGCAACTTTTCTTGAATCTGGAGGTAAAGGCCAGCAACAGAATGTGTGCTTAGCAGACACATGGCCCGAGATGCACGCTCCAGTACCAATCAAGTTAAAATAATCTGGAGAGATTTTTTGCCATATTATGCTTTTAAATATTTTGTGGGCAAGACTCACTTACTCAAGATGCTCCTGCTTGCCGCTGTGAGAAACAGCTAAGGAGCAAACACAGAGTGTATACCTGGAGCGGAAGAGACGGCCGCCAAGGAAACAGTAATAGCTTCCCTTTATGGCAGCTACCAACTGCAAGTACGGGGAGCCTGGTGTATAATCATTGAAATGAATGTCTCCTCTTCCGGGGGAACAAGAAGTCTCAAAGTACAGAGCAACGTACCAGATGCTGGGAGATGCTATGGAGGACCTGATTGTTCTCCATGCTCTCCCATCTTTAATGCATGTGTTTGGGTTCTACATATATCACTCAGTGATTACAAAACTTAGTTATGAAGAGAAAGAGAAAGAAATAGCCTCAGATCACCTTGCTCAGCCTTAATACATGGGGAAGTGTTTAGTCTTACTGCAACTTGATACGTCATGTTTTGTTGATACTCATGGAAGACCTGCCTTTTCCTAAACAGAAAGAATGGATTGGGAAATGGGAACAGAGGGGTGGGGGGAGGGGATTTGAGAGGAGAAGAAGGAGGGGAAACTGCAGTCAGGATGTAAAACTAATTAATTAATTAAAAAGAAAAAGAAATGGCCTTAGGTACCTGTAGTGGCATTTTAAATGTATTTTAATAAGTAAAGACTGCCTGAAGATCTGAGAGTAAAACAATCCCACTGGGCAGTTTTACAGACCAGATTATGGTAACACACACCTTTAATCCCAGTAGCCACCCTAGTTGCCATAGAAGTCATGCCTTTAATATAAGATGGGTCAAGACAGCTCTCAGACAGTCTCCTTCTGAGATTCCTGGAGACAGGATCGCCATCTCATTACCTGAGGTAGAGGTAAGTGGCTGGCTGTTTTGCTTTTCGGATCTTCAGGTTGAACCCCAATTTCTGACCCTGAGTTTTTATTAATTGTGCTTCAGGTACCCTCTTCTGAGAAACATCTTTTTGGTCTTAGATGCCATAATGCAATGCCATATAATTGCCGACTTCACGAACGGAACTGGCCTTTCAGAGATGTCTGGAAGCCAGGATTAAGAAGTGCTCACTTCAAGGCTTATAGCAAGCTGTCTTTTCGCCTTTTGCTATGCAAGCACATGGTCTGGTCTCTGGTCTCTCTTCAGTCTGTAGGGCATGCTTTCAGACGAATCAAGAAATCTCTCTCTCCCTTTCTTGTAAGAGCACCAGTTCCACCATGAGAGCTTCATCTCATGACCTCATCTAGGCCCAATGACCTTTCCAAAGCTCACTTCCAGATGACCACCCTGAAGGATGGAGGTGCAGCACATGGACTTGGTAGATGGCATCAGCATTCAGCCCTCAGTCAGCAAGGAAAAAGCAATCCAGAAACAAGGGATGGACTTCAGCATCATCTCAGTAGCAAGAACAGGTCCCTGTGAACCCACAGTGAAAGGCAGGGAGGTGAATAGTCAATGGAGCATGGTTCTACCTTTAACAATATTAGGGGCCTGAAATTTATGTCATGGCAATGCTGAAGCATGCATGGGCAGCCTGTATATGGTGGTTCTATTAACTTGTCCTTATTGGGTTTCGTGGT
This sequence comes from Myodes glareolus, assembly GCF_982192425.1. Lineage (NCBI taxonomy): Eukaryota > Metazoa > Chordata > Mammalia > Rodentia > Cricetidae > Myodes > Myodes glareolus. Next base: position 30,140,637 of record NC_142031.1, on the reverse strand, counting down.
CTAAGTTGATGAGGATGACTGACCAGGTCTCTTTTTCAAGAGGGCACCAGATCTCATTACAGATAGTTGTGAGCAACCATGTGGTTGCTGGGAATTGAACTCAGGACCTTTGGAAGAGTAAGCAGTGCTTTTAACTGCTGAGTCATAGGTGACTCAGCCATTAAAGGCTAGGCTCACAACCAGCATTAGGGGCATGCTCGTGAGGAAATAAGGAAGGGAAATGCTAGTGGATAGTTAGGGAGCAATATGTGTATCCTCACCCAAGTCAACTTATTTACCAGTTCTGCGATTTCCTTACACCACTGACACTGATTATAATTATATTATCCTAAAAGCTTGCAAGGCTGGAAAGTGGCTCAGGTGGAAGAGTGATTGTCCAGAGTGCATAAACCCCCACAAGCCTGGCCTGGTAGCACACCGTGGTCCCCACCTTCAGGAGGTGGAGGCACAAGGGTGAGAAGTCAAAGGCATCCTCATCTACCTAGCAAGTCTGGAGGTAACCTGAAATGCTTGAGACCTTGTCTAAAACACACAGGGTGACAACAAAAGATAGTAGAACGACATTAAAAGTTTCTGAGATGAGACAGGAAATAATCTTTGAGCCGCTAAACCCTTCCCACAGCGCAGTGTCCCTCTAAATGACCATCACTTTGAACTGTGGGACCCTTCTCACAGTCATCAGAGAGACAACAGCAACAAAAATATGTATTGGTCTTAAAGGTTCTTAAGCAGTCTTGATGCCATCAATTTTGCTTTAGCTTGTTGAATTTACAAGCTTACATCAAGAGGCAGAAGAGGTGTTTAATAAATGCTGCATCTCAGGGAAGCAATAAACTATTTCTCATTTATAACGAGAAGAGTAGTGTTGATATCACAGCTAGCACTGGTCCTTTTACACTTACATTTAAACTCTGCTCCTGGGAATTCTTTCAGGGAATCCTAGAAAATATCTTTCCAATTCTAGGGTCAAGGAATGCAGCTAACATAGGTTACCTAGGAGTTCTGTGAACCTGTTACTGCATGTGGGTGTTGTGCCCCAGGGGCTGGAGTGAGGCATATCTTACTGCGTCTGGATCGCAGTCTACATAACAAGCAGCTGCTTTATAACAGCATCCACTTTGATTTTTAGATAATCTCTGGGAAGAAATAAAAATAAATTTCAAAAGTGGAGTTTTAAAAAATGGATCCTGTCATGTTTCCCACACATAAAGCAGAGCTGAGGGTGTGCTTCCCAAGCTCCTCCTGGAACATTCACTTTCGCTAGTCCTGCCGCATCTGACCCGCGGGAGGGCTTCTTAGATCAACGTCCTCATGAGCACTTGTGACTTCAGAACAAGTTTCTCCATTCCGTCTATTCACAGATACATCTATTTCTTTATGCAGAAAACACGGCCTGTGCCTTCGCTGAGCAGCGTCGGTGCCGAACCTAAGACACAGAAAATGCAGATATCGTGTTCACGTGGTGCAACAGACACGTGACTCACTCTACAGTTAATTATCTCCAGATACGATGACTTTCCAGAAAAAGTTCTGCCCTCTCTCTCTGAGGAAGGTCTAACTTTCCAAGAAGTTCCTAATAGGGAGCCTGAGACGTGACTCAGAGGTTAGGAACACTGGGTGCTTTTTGAGAGTACCCGAGTTTGTTTTCCAGCGCCCACATGGTGGCTCACAACTACCTGTAGATCCACTCCAAGGGGTCTAACACTCTCTTCTCTTAGGCAGTGGACACACATACAGTACACAGACATACACAAGCAAAACATTTACGAACACAAGACCCATTTTTTTTTAATTTTTTAAGACAAAGTTCATAATATGTTTGTTCCTAACTGATATTCAATGCTACTCAGGTAGCATTCTGTCAAAGTCTTGGATTTTGCTAACTACACCCTCTAGTAATAATTCTAGACAAAATCTCAGTAAAACTGGCCTCGGCATTCTGCTTAAAACCACTTCTAATTAAATATGAAGTCACCCAGGTCTCTCTGATATAAACAACAGCTAATGAATTCCCCTGAAGAAGAATTCTTCTCATCTCCCTCACGGTTAGCATTCTGTCTCAAAGACTGACTGATTCACTCACTCATTTATTTCTTTTGATATTTATTTATTTTATATCTTGTATTTTTCCCTGTGTGTCAGTGTGGTGTGGTGTAGTGTGGTATGGGGGGAGTTGCATGTGTTGGTGCACATATGTGTATGCTAAGATACATGTGTATACTCATTTATGCAGAGGCCCAAAGATGCCATCAAGTGTCTTTCCTGGTAGCTCCCCACTTTGTTTACCAAGGCAGTCTCTCTGTTGAAACAAGGGGCTCACTCACTGGGGTCCCTGTCTTTGTCTCTCAAAGGCTGGGATTAAGAGTAGTAGCAGGTATGTGGCCTGGGGGTAGGTGAGGCCTTGAATAGGAGGGATCAGGTGTGGGAGGATGGAGGGAGAGAGTGCTGGGAAAGACAACCCGAGTCAGGGGCATCTCTGGGATGAGCTAGAAAGCTCGTGCATGGAAACTCCCAGGAATCTATGACTCCTAGGGATCTAAGACTCCTAGCAATAGTGGATACAGAGCCTGAACCAGCCATCTCCTGGAACCAGGCAAAACATCGAGTGGAGGAATTGGGAGACCAACCCAGACACAAAACCTTCAACCTAAAATTTGCCCTGCCAGCAAGATGTGCTGGTGTAAAGGTGGTACAGAAATAATGCGAGTAGCCAACTGGTCCAGCTTGAGTTCCATGCCAAGAGAGGAAACCCACCCATGACAGTGTCTAGAAGTCCAGGAACCAGAGTCTGCATAGCCCAGAGATCTAAGATAGAACCAAATAGGAGTGGGGAAAAAAAAGTCAATTAAATGATTCCTAATTACATTCTGCTATACCTGTGGACAGGAACCCCGTATAAGTGGAATCAGAGAGGCTTCATCCACCAACTGTTGGAAACAGATGCAGAGACCCACAGCCAAACACGAGGCAGAGCTTGGAAAACCCTGCAGAAGAGGGAAAGGAAGGATTATCAGAGCCAGAGGGATCAAGTATACCACAAGAAATCCCGAAGAGACAACTAACCTGGGCTCATAAGGTCTCACAGACACTGAACTGACAATTGGGGAGCTTGCATGGGTCTGACCTAGGCCCTCTGCATATATGTTATGGTAGTGTAGCTTGATCTTCTTGTGGGCCTCCTAACAGTGGGAGGAGGGGCTGTCTCTAATTCTTTTGCCTGCTTCTGGGACCCTTTCCTCCTACTGGATTCCTCAGCCAGCCTTAATATGAGGGCAGGTGCCTAGTCCTTACTGGAATCTTCATATATCACGTTGGTTGATATCTCTAGGTCAGCCTGCCTTTTACTGAAGGGGAATGGAAGAGAAATGGATCAGGGAGAGGGAAGGTGGGAAGGTGAAAAGGGGAGCTAGGGGGAGAAGAGAAGGGGGAACAGCAGTTGAGATGTAATATATAAAAAGAGAAGAAAATTTTTTAAAAAAAATGTAAAAGAGGAGTATCAGAGAGAAATAAAAAGATGAGAAACGACAGAAGGAAGAGTCTGAAGGTTGAAACTGATCAAAAAGCTAGAGATGAGCTCAGAGAGCCAGATGGGGTCCTAAGGTACACCCTCCGTTCTTGCTAAGCTACCACAGGGTCAGGAGTCTTGTAACAGCCTGCCTTATTTTATTATTTTATTATGGGGTCTGGGGATACAGACTAGGAGCTCTGTGCAAGCTCTTCCCACTGAGCTATCTCTGGCCTCAGTTTTTCTATCTTCTAAGTGTAGTAATAAGAATGGCAGCGGGCTGTGTCCCGGCTGCCCAGCTCCTGGCTAGTTTACACCCAAAATAATTACACGGAAACTGTATTCACTTAAACACTGCCTGGCCTATTAGTTCTAGCCTCTTATTGGCTAACTCTCATATCTTGACTAACCCATATCTAATAATCTGTATGCCACCACGAGGTAGTGGCTTACCGGCATGATTCAGGAAGGGAATCATGGCGTCTGCCCAGCATTCTGTTCTGTCTACTCCACCCACCTATGTTCTGACCTATCAGGCCAAGCAGTTTCTTTGTTAATTAACAAATGAAAGCAACACCTAGAAAGAAGACCCACCTACATCACTTAAGTCTGAGGCAAACCATTTGTCTAACTCTTAATTGTGGAGTAGAGGAAGGAACCATAGAGAATACAAAAAGAAACAAGCTTAGTGGGTTAGAATTGGAAAAAAAAAAAAAAAAACAAGGGAAAAAAACTAGATTATGAGCATTGTTACTAAAAATGTACATAAGTAAAGTAAGCAGTCCCAGACGTGGGCTGCTCACCTATACCAAGAACCTCACTTTTACAGAATACGCTCAAGAAAAGGGCAAAGCAGCAGAAATGTCAGTGCACAGCTGGAGTGGGAAAAAGCTGTCTCATCCGTCATGTGTCTCTGGCCTTTGTTGTGCCCTTAAAGCACACCTCTAAGATGCAGCGCTACCACACTGCTTTTCTGACTGTGCAGGCTCAGGACTTCAGAGGATAACTTAGAAGTGGGTGGCAGCCTCCAGCTGCGAAGGGCAGTGACAGAAAGGAAAATAAGAAGTGACAGCTGAAAGCGTTGACAAACACGAGGATTGAAAACTGATCAAAAATAGACGGAAGAGCTCAAAAGAACACTCCAGATGGGGCCCCAGGACAAACACCCTTCATTCTTGCAGAGTCCCTGTAGGGCTATGATTCACAGGGCAGCCAGGCTTATCAGGAACAGCTTGAAAACTATTTAATACTTTGTTAACACAGGAGTCTGTGACAGTGCGGATCCATGGGACCTTGAAACACTGTAAAAATAAGAAAGCTGTCACACGACCATAGAGGAAGACTGGGGTTTGAGTCAAGTTTCTGGTCCGCCCATTAGTGACTTGGGACAAGTTAAGTAACCCCTCTGAGCTCTACTCTTTGCTTTGTCAGTTTAAATTAGCATATCAATAGGTGGTTCCTTCAGCTCTTAGAGGACCAAATAAATCAAGGCTAATTACAACCCTAACACCAGGCCTGGTAATGGGGTTCTCTTCACTTCCGTTAAAAGGGAGACTTGTATAACAAAAAAAATGTTATGCCAGCAGAAGGGCCTGATTTTGATTCCGGCATGCTTATAACCCCAATGCTGGAGATACAGACTGCTGGACACCTGAGGCTTGCTGGACAGACAACCCAGCTAAGTCAGTGAGTTCCGGGCCAGGAACGTTTGAGAGTCTGTCTCGGGAACCAAGATGAACAGCTCTTGGACAACTAACAACACTCAAGATTGGCCTCTGAACTCCATACATTTGCACGCATATGTGTAGACACACACATGGTCACAAGCTCACACACACACATGAAAAAGAAAAAAAAAAACGTAGCATCTTAAATCCAATCTTGAAGCTGAAGAGGCAATCCGGCTTAGGGAATTCTGGCCATTCCCTTGCTTAAAACCTTCCAGCCCCAGAAAAAGTGAAAAATCCTCTAATTCTCTAACACATGCATTTCCCAGGATATCTCTTCTTGGTCTGTAGGTGTGACAACCGTCTCGGCATGCTGAGTGAGGTGTCCAAAGTGAAAACTGAGGATCTGCAGATGGAGACAGTGTCACCTCCCCTGCTCCCTCTTCAAACTTGGTGACACAGTACGTTTTGTGTGGACTAATTAAGTAGACCTAAGTATCTTATTATGTATCCAAATCAACTCTTACAGAAGAGACAAGTCACTTTGAAAGATCTCTACAAAGAAACTACAAACAAAATTCTAATCACGAAGGACGGAGTGACTAAGAAGGACACAGTGGAGCTGACCCTTCCTGCCTCTAAAGCAAGAGCCCTGCATTGAGCTACTAAATGAAACAATGGTCATCTAAACAGGTTTGACAAAAAGTCAGCTCAGCTCAGTCAAAACCCCTAAAGAGCCTATTTGGAATACAAAATTTGCATCTTCAGTCATTTCTAATAAAAGTCACCGCATGTGGAGTGTGCCAAGAAAAGCTAGGAAATTATTATAGTCTGAAACCATGATGCTTACCAAAATATTTTAAGCTATAATAGCTTGTTTCAATTTTCTCAGTCTTTTACTTCTGTTTTGGGTCATATAATGTACATAATAAATAGAATGGTATGCACCAACCTAATACAGAATATGAATGCAAACCAATCCTTGTATTTCCCCCTTCATCCACTGTTTCACATTCCAAGGCTTAGTTACCTGGCAGTCTGAAATATCCAAAGGAAAAATTTTGAAATAAACAACTCACACCTTTTAGAATATACTTTTTTTGAATTAGAGTTACCTAAAATTGTGCTTCCTCACCTAGTCCCACAGAGACACAGATCCTCTCTTTATCCAAGCATGTACATGCCCTGTGCACGATCCTCCCTCTGTTCCTTGCTACCAGCCATCTTGGATATTAGTCAGCTATCTTAGTGTCTGTAGGAGCGGCGGGCTGCGTTCCCGCCTGGATCCTGGCTAGCTTACCCCCGAAATAATTACACGGAAACTGTATTCATTTAAACACTGCCTGGCCCATTAGTTTTAGCCTCTTCTTGGCTAACTCTCACATCTTGCTTTAGCCCATATATAGTAATCTGTGTAGCACCAGGAAAGATCTTAACCTGTGTTCATCTTGGAGAGGACAGCTATAGCGTCTGCCTCACTGCCTTCTTCCTCCCAGCATTCTGTTCTGTCTTCCTCGCCTACCTATATTCTGACCTATCAGGCCAAGCAATTTCTTTATTAATTAACCAATGAAAGCAACACGTAGAAACAAGGCCCACCTACATCAAGTGTCAAGTGCTTGCATTCAGGAGCCACTTCACTTATGCAGAACCCTAAAGTGCCAGGCAAGTGAGGCAAACAAGGAACTGACCAGAGCAATAAACATGGAAGGACAAATGCAGTCTGGTGACCTGTGGCAACCACTAAGGGGTACTGGAAATTACACAGTGTATCCAGGGCTCAAAATCACCCATGGTTTCAGTTATCTATGACAAATCTTGTAACAGATCCACTACTGACAGACAAGGAGGGACTCCCATACACAGATAAGTGAAAAACTTTAATTTTCCTTTCTTTTCCTTTCTTTCTTCCTGGCAGGGTATGTGATCAAAGAGTGTCTATACCAACACTGCTGACGGCGAAAGCATATACAGAGAGCCTCAGTCTAGACATCTGTTATTAATCTTTCAAAAGCCCAGAGAACTCTGACAGGTTTACCAAAAGGAGGTCAGCCCAAACTAGGAACGCCCAAGCAAGGTGCGACTTCTCTTGTTCAAACAAAGTAGCTGGAGTCTTCCTCTTGAGTTTTCTTTTTTCTTTGTATAGCCAAAGGGGGGAGGGAGTTTTAGGAGTCTTGGCTTTAATCATTATTACCTGTGAAAGAGAATTACATTTTGAAAACCAAGAATATTAAACACAGCTGAAAACACACTGTGAAGCAGAGATAATTTTTTGAAGTTTTCTGAAATGCAGTATATTGTGTTAAAGCTGAGTTCAAGTGGAAAAACAATAGCAAGGACACAAAATAAGCTAACTTACCCCTACCTTAACACTCTTAAGGGGCAGTCCCAGCTACACTGCTATGGAACCAAACAAACCAACGTTTATATATTTCCTGTACAAAAGAAAAAATATCTCTGGGGATAGATTATACTGAGAGCAAACATAGAAGCACAGGACATACACACACAGAGACAGACACACAGAGACATACACACGTGTTGAGCACCTTCTACGTGGCTGGAATCTTGCAAGTTTGCAGGTCTTGTATGCATCAACTCTGTACTTCACAGATGAAAGGTGTCAAGGTGTGGAGGACCAGCTTCAACAAGTATACCACTTACCAGGGCAGGAGCGTGAGGATTAGAAAAATGTGAAGCAGGAGGAACAGAGATAAAAAGGAAACACTAAGACATAAGATAGTAATGGGAGGTCAACTTAGCAAATGCTGAATGCAGAATTCACCCGTGTTTATTTTTCACACACTTTTATACCCCAATACAAAAAAGGGAGGAAGACAGAAGGCTGCTTTAACATGATACAAAGAACAACTAGAACAGTTACTTAATTCAATACTTGAGATATCAAGTCATTAATTTTTGATGAAAGCATTCTGTTGTAGGTGGGTCTAAGGTGGATTCACCTTAAGGTAAGCATCCTGAAGGCAGTCACTCCCTAGGTCAAACCTCCTATTTCAAAAGAAGAAGCAGAAGTATGCTTGAATTTCCTGACCTTTGGTCTGGCTGGGGTGGATGTACCTACATAGACCACCTTAATATCAAAAACACCAAGTAACCACACCCTACGTTAGAGTGCGTAGCCACATGTTGTCAACAACTTTGAAGAAGCTAAAACTCGCTGACATCCAGACAAGGTAGAAACAGGCTCACATTTTTGGGCCTCCACAGAAAGGCTAAGGCTGAGAAAGAGCAGCCGCCTCAACCAAGGTCACACAACATAACTGAAGTTCTGATAGAGTTCTATGAACCCCAAGATGGTGTGTAGGTACAGATGTGCCCACACAAGGGTGTGAATGCATGTGCACATGTATGTGTGTGCTTGTACACACCTTACAGCACTGAGGAGAATCTGACAGTCAGTTCTTGAGTGTCATCACCCTCTGTTTTTCAGACAATATTCCACCAAATACCCTAGGTTGTCTGGTTAGTGAGCCCCACATATTCAGCTCCTCCACAAGGGTGCTGTGAATACAGCAGTGAGCCATTATAGTTAATTTTTTTAGAACATTGGGTTCTGAAAGATTTTCAGGGCCAAGTGACCCTGTCAGGTTCCATTGCATGTGGGAGAGGCCATGGTGGATGGGAGACAGACAGATAGACCTTGCAGATAGAGCTTGAATATAGAGTTTATTTAGTGGGTACTGGGAGAATGTAAGGATAGGAGAATTATGGAGGAGGTAGAGAGATATAGAAAGAGAGAGAGGGACAGAGAGGGAGAGGAATGAAGAAGGGGAAAAGAGAAGGCAGAGGCTGCCTCTTCAGAAGCAGAATAGAGAGAGAAAATGGAAGAGAAGAGGCATGAGATCAGCTTGCCTCTGTGGGAAGGCAGAGATTGGGAGTGGGCAGAGCTTATCTCCTAAAGGGATAGGATACCCAGGTAACAAGGCAGGCCAGCATAATTATAATTATAACTGGTTCTATGGATAGACCTCAGGTCTTAATGATTGCAAAGCAAACACGTTACCTATTGAACAATCTCCCTGATTCCTATTTGTTGAGCTTTTCCCTCTCGAACAAGACTCTATGTCATGGCTGACCACAACTCTATTTAACTCCTTGCATATTTGAGCAATGAAAGCAAGCATTTGCTACTTGCCAAGCACAGAATTACTATCCCTACATGTGTTACTGTTTAATTCTCATAGCAACTTCAAGATACAGGAGCTAAGACTTTTTCTATTTCACCCCAAGAGGCAACAAAATGGAATAAACCTGTTTTTTTGTTTTATTGCAAGTCCCCACTGAATCTTTTATCTTCTATCTATTAGAAACGGGTGTGTAGAGGTCTCCTTCCTTGAAATGAAGAGAACAAAAATATCCTTGACTTGACTGAGGCATATATAACAAACAGCCTTACTCTTACTATGAGCGAAGCCACAGATGGAGGATCCTTCTGTGCTGTACACTTGAAGTGCACGTGTGTCGGGGTGAGGGGTGTATGGTGCCTGTATATGCATTTGTGTATGAGGGGTTGTCATATATGTGCTTGTGGAGGTCGGAAGTCAGTCTCTGATGTTGTGCCTCAGACATTGTCCACCTTGTTTTTTGAAATAAGAACTTTCATTGGCCTGATGTTAAGGAAGAATGATCTGGCTGGCCATGAAACCCCAGAGATTGTTCTATCTCCTCACCAGCGTGGGGATTATAGGCTCACACCACCATAGGTGACTGGGTTTTTGTTTTGTTTTGTTTTTTCACTTTTTTGACTTCAGTTAAATGTAAGGCTATAACTCAGATCCACCTAAGCCCTTGAACAGCTAAGCTATTTCTTCAGCCCTGCACAGTAGAAATTCTACTGAAAAAACAATTCAACAGGAACACCCTGCTACCTCACCCCCAACCCTCACCCCCCATGCCCACCCCCTGTGCGCCCCCAGTATGTGTTTGAGCTCTGTGACTGAGCCTACTCACACACTGGTACTGGGACTTTTACATCAACAGCCAACTCCATCCCCCGAGCCAGGCAGATATGTTTCCGACAAAGCTTCAGCTAACACTGTGTCTCATTCAGAAGGCTGCAGCCTTGCAGGGGCTCCTGTAAGACACAGGTCATTCTGGGTATCTAACTCTCTCTTGCTCTTCTTAATTAGTGTTTCAGGTTTAATTCAATCTTTCTTTTGTTTAATTTGCAAACTATTTTTTTCAGACTTTTGACAGCCTGACATTTCAAGCAGACTTAGGTATTTTTAATTTGCTTTGATCTATACAAAATTGCCCAGTACCTCTGAAGGAAGCAAAATAAGGCACAGTGATAGAGTTGTATGTTTCCCTAAATGTCATGGGCTTTCTCCACTTTCATCTTTCATAGCAATCTTGTCATTAGTGCAGCTAATACTTTAGGATTTGCAATTATAGTCATGCTTTTGAAACTGACAGAGTGAGATTAAGTAAATCACTGCGCTTTACAGGTAGAACAAATTGAAAAGGGAAAAAGGGGGCAATTTCATTTCTCCCCTCCAGCAGCAAGCCTTAATTCAGCATCTTTGGTACACCCACTCGAAGGTAAGTGTTTAGACCTAGTGGAAACTGTGACCTAATAACTAATCCTGAAAAAACTACTCAGTTAAAAATCTTTTGTTCAATGATATTTTAAATGAACAGATGCAAGGAATGGGGAAATGATGACAGGACTCTAGTCAAGATGAAAGGCCATATAAACTTCTGCCTTCTGAAAACTTAGCCTGAAGTCTTAGATCCTTCCACGTGAAGTTCCATTGAGTAAGACAGGCTGCCTCAAAAACTCATGTGGCCAGGACTAGAGAGTCAGCTCAATGGTTAGGAGCACTTCCCACTCTTGAAGAGGCTCTGGGATCAACTCTCAGCACTCACGTTGAGGCTCACATCTGCCTGGAACTCTAGCCCCATGGAATCTGACACATGATGCACTTGGAGACAAACATTCAGATATATAAAATAAAAATAATAATTTTAAGTGTGCACGGAACATAAGGAACAACACCCATGACTGTCCTTCACACATGTATGTATATACACACGTACATACATATATTTCCACATACTCCCAATGCTAGAGATGCAGAGACATGTGGGTCCCTGGAGCTCCTTGACCAGCCATCAGTTCAACCTTTTGGGTAAGCTCTAAGTCAGTAGAGATCCTCTATTTAAAGAAAAAAACCATAGATCGTGCCTGAGGGACACCCATTGAAACTGTCCACAAGTATGCATGTGTAGCTACCATACACAAACGCGAACACACTCAAGGTGGAGATAGATGGATCCTTGAGATTCACAGGTCAACTAGCCCAGCTTACTTGATGACTTTCATGCCAGGGAGAAACCAGGTCTCAAAACAGAGGTGGACAGTACCTGGAGAATGACAATGAAACTGTCCTTTGGCCTCCACACTCGTGTGCACACATGTACATGTGCACCCATATCCACACATGCCCATATATGCATACACATACACACACACACACACAAAGACACACATCTACGACAGACTGTCATCTCTCAGTGAATGTTCACATATTGGTGTTCCCCTCACCAGTAGACTGGAACTAGGCTTTTCTGATTCCATATTAATTTTTCTGCTCGATGAAAATCGCATGTACAAACTTCCTCTTTTTTAAAAATTGCTTGTCCAATGCCTTTTGTAGATCAAAGTAGGCAATCTTACATGTCTTTTTGTCCTGCAAGCCTCAAAGAAAACTTTCCCAACTTCTGATGAAACTAAATGAGCGACGGATGGTCTCTGTGTATCCTCACATTTAAATGAGTTTAACATGAAAATGGTATAGTTAGCCGTTCTTTCTCTTTAATGACGCACCATTTATGTCTTGGGTTCTGGGCATTGTCCCCTTTACTCATCGAATAAAGTAGTTGGGAACTGCATGAGTTTGTGGCCCTTTTAAAGATGTTCTGGTTCTGCTTCTCAGAATCCTTTGATGCTTCTGTCTTCCAAAATCATAGAGAGGTTATCATTACATTTTTAATTCTACAGAAAAAATAGCCCCCACATTCGCATATGCATGAACATGGCCACAAGATAAATACATGCAGCGAGCTCCCAGTGTGTCCTCTAACTACACACAAGCACAGATATATTAAGCCAAGGCCAAATGCATGTGTGGGTGGAAACACTTACAGTTTCTTCCTCTCTTGAGTCATAATTAGATGACAGAAGAATTTGCTAAAGTCCCTAAGAAGTTTAGTTCCCCCAGACTTTACCATGTGTAAGAATTGTGCTGCATTCTCACTAACAGAGGAACAGCCAGGGTTCCACCAGGGAAAGTTCAAATGTTTTTCACCTCTGGGACGCTCCACAATGAATGTTGAATATGTTTTTTAAATAAACTACCAAGGTGTTTCTCCTTGTTTCCACAGGCTTTTTATACTACATGGAGGAAAACATGTAGGTGTTCTTGTCGTTTGTTGTTTCTTTATTTTGCGGTGGGAGTTGAATCTAGAGTTTTGCATATTGCAGACAAGTGCTTTACCCCTGGGCTGTACATCAGATAGCTTTTGACTCCTTTGTCCTAAGACAGAATCTTACATTGAACTCACTAGTCCAGAATGACCTTGCTCTTGAGGTACCTGTGCCTGGAAATTGAGTCTTGAAGATGTTTTCCTACATGTCAAGAACATCTGAAAAGTCCTATTCAGTCCTCAAGTCCAGTCCAAACTTGGGGAGACCATTCAATCTGTACAGTGCCTACCACACTAGTGTGAGGACCCGAGTTCTATCGCCAGAACTCATGTTTTAGAAAGCCCAGCATGATGGTGCAGACTTGAAATCCCAAGGCTGAGATGGCTGAGACAGAAAGATTCCTGGGGCTCACTGGACAGCCAAGTCAACTACCTGGTCAGTTCTAGGACAGTAAAAGACTGTCTCAAAAAGAAAGGCAGGATACCAGGCATTCTGAGCTCCTTCTCAGACAAATTATTTTCTGAACTACATAGTACTGACATTCTCAAGCCCCACCTTAACATTGGAAATACATCAGTTGAAGGAATATAGCTCATAGAAGTGAAACCAAGTGAAGAATTAATAGCAGATGCATAAATCCCAATGCTGTAGCATAAGCAGCAAGAATAAAACAACATAAACTCCTTCAAACAATAACAATTCCATAGAATTGGCATCTAGTGAGAGAGAGTTGGCTGAAACCCAAGACAGAGAACTAAAACTAATAATTCTATGTTCAAAGATACAAACACCTAAGTGAATTAAGGAAGGCAATGTTTTATATAAAATAGGAATTCCACAGTGATAGGAAGACTGAAGAGAAAACCATTTGAAATGCTGGAAATAAAAATGGTGAGTCAAATAAAAAGCTCCATGGAAGGTCTCAGCAATAGAGTGGACCAGGAGGGGACAGACTAGCGGAGCCTGAAGACAAGGTAGAGGAATGGGACAACCCATCAAAGTCGAAGATACAATAGTTAGAAAGTACCCATGAAAATGCCAAGATAATACAACATTCTGAAAAGACAAATGCTATGGCTTATAGGCATAGAAGAAAAGGAATCTTGTTCTAAAGACATAGAATATATTTTCAAAAGAGCCATAACAAAAGATTCCCAGCTAGGAAAAAGGATACCTATCCAGACCCAGGATTTAAGACACCAAACAACAAAGTCCAGAAAAGAACCCTTATCCTCAAATTGCAATTAAAATATCAAATACAGAAGATGATATAGAAAGTATATTAGAAGCAGCAAGGGGAATCATCAAGCCACATATAAAGGCAGGCACATCAGAATACCAAATTACTCTACTGGGATGATGTATTTCAAGTTCTGATCTCTGCCAACCCAGAATGCCCTACCCAGCAAAGTTATCAGCCATTATTGAAGGAAACAGTAGAGTTCTTTATGAAAAGAGACACAGAAGGAATGTATGACCACCAAGGCAGCTCTGGTGAAAAGAAAAAAAATCAACCCACTGGGCCACATGAAGGAACGAACCACAGTAGAACAATACTTAGCCAGAGAAGAAGTAGAAGAAAACAGAACAGCAACCACTATGAAGGTGACGAATCTCGGGGATCATCTTTCAGTGATGACTCTGAATGTTCATGCATTCAGGTCTCCAAAAGACACAGACTAGCAGACAGGAGCAAAAAGCAGGAGCATTTTTGTTACCTCCCAAGCAATTCACCTCACTATGAAAAGCAGAAACTACATTTAGGAAGAAGATTACAAAAATGTTAATACTTTTTCAAGCAAAAGGAACTAGGAATCAATCATGTTTTTCTAATATTTGATAGGATTGACATCAAACCAAAACCAGTGATAAGAGATAACAATGGTCAATTAAGAGAGTAATCCACCGAAAGGGCATTGCTATTTGAAACATACTCGCTCCAAACAAATGTCATCGCGCTCCTCATCATTTGCCTGAGAAGCTTTTCATTTCAGTGGTCAGTAGTTAGCATGAAGACATACCGAGAAGAAGTGTTTACTAAGAGATCAGCTCTAAATGAGATTTTATATCACCACCACCACTCCCGCAGCCCCAACACACGCCATTTAAGGCTTAAGCAACATCACTAAGTATTCGTAGTCACACAACGAACTTAGAGGATGATTAATTAGCCAAGATGTATCTATAAGCTAGATACCAATAGCTGGGCAGTCTAGGTAAATATTATTTGATCTGTATAAGTTTTTAAAACTCTGCCTCTGGAGTAGGACCTTTGAGAAGTTAAGGCATCTTACTCTGTTCTACCTTAATTTCATCCAAAACTCCAGATCCTCTTGTTTAGAGTCTAAGATTGGCCACTTAGGCTTGAAAGATGACTCAGTAGTTAAGAGCCCTCTGGGTCTTGCAAAGGACTCAAATTTGATTACCAGCACCTACATGGCAGCTTACAACCATTTGTAACTCCAGTTTCAGGGGATCCTATGCCATCCTCCAGCCTTTGAAGGTGTCATTTATGCCTGTAGCACACAAACATACATACACGATGCAAAACACTCAACTGCATAAAACAATGATAAATAATTACTTTTTAAAAGGATGAGTCCTATTTGAAAAGGACCCTGTTCAACTGCTACTACATATATTCTGTGAATTATTCTTCCCAGGCATTTTTGCAGCCATTTTCCATGGTGAATGCTCAATGGAAAAGGGGAAACAACCTGATCGTCTGAAACTTAGTTCAGCTTAGAGTCAATGACCACTCCAGGTATTCAACACATTCCCATCACCCACCTGATCAGAAGGGCACTCAGTGATCCCAGAGGAGCATGATGGGTTGACTACTTTATGTTGACCTTCCAAATTTTTATTATCAACAGTCATGCTAAAGAAATGACCAAAATCTACCATTTCTCTCTGATTCGCAAAACATTAAGCATTGTAATAAAGACCAGTGGGACACCGGGCATCCACTGAAACCTGTCACAACTCAAAGCCAGGCCAACAATATGGTTCAGCAGGTAAAGGTGCTTGCTGTTCAGCCTAATGACTTGAGTTCAGTCCCAGAACCCACACATGGAAAGAGAAAATCAACTCCAATAGCTTGTCCTCTGACTTCCACACATGCCCCATGGCCTGCATAATCACATACATGTGCATGTACACACACACACACACACACACACACACGCATGCACACACATACACACACAATTGCCTCCTTCCTTAACTGCTCTACTTGACCAATCCAGATTCTTGGACATTATCCTAAACATAATCAAATAACAACTTCACTTTTGGGTGTTAATAACAAATATGTAGTCTATTTCCTGGAGAAAGTTGGCACAGAAAATGCATTGCTGTCTCTACCACTTACCAGTCTTGGTTTACATGGCAGGAACAACAATACACATTCTTTACACCCCTGTGGATGATGTTAGTTTTGCTGATTTCAATCATAATCCAGGGCTCCTTGATCTTGATCAATTGGACATTTCTCATATCGCAAAGGTCTGCAGTGCTTGGCTGAGCTTCATCTGAGGGTCTTCAAACACTAGCTCTTCTGCCTCATCTTCCACGTTTAAAGTCCTACAAAATCATACCCTAATAACTCACGAGACTCCACTGGGCATGCTCAGACAATTCAAGTTTATCATGTCTTTCAAGTTTAGCCTGTGTTGCCTCTGCTACCTCCATTCCCATTTAGCAAAGAAAGTAATATATTCACTGCTTCTGGGGATCAAGATATGAACATCTTTGGGATGCAAATCTCCTGTGTACAGGAGGACCTCACAACCTAGAAAACACAACATGATGTTTGAAGATTTCTGTGGCAAATTACAAATGCCTTAAGAAGGTTCTGGAAATTTTAGATTAGAGAAGGAAGATTAGAAGAGGAAGACAAAAGTCTCTGGGATTAAGGTACTTTTTTCTCTTTCATATAACATTCTGAGCTTCTGCTTGGCTTGGAATCCTGCTGCAGACAGAGTGCCTGAGCAAAGGCCGCTGTGGGTTCACAGAGTAGACCCAGTGCTGTCCTAAATACAGAAATCACCAAGTTGGGCATGCGCAACATATCCAAGTCCCAAACAGGAGTCGGACTGAAAGGGAGCAATTCTTCAGGCACAATTAAGCTTTCCGAAACACCTTCTGCGCTGTTGCTTCTCCCTGCCCACAAACATTGCCTTCTGGGGTGTTCCATGCTACCAGTTGGCTCTGCAAGAAATATCTTGGGTCTGGTTCACAGATGGAGCTATGTGACATGCTGGCACATACAGGAAGTGGAGTGCTACTATATGGCGGTTTTTGAAAGACAGTGGGGGCGTGAAAGGCTCCTAAATGGAAAGAACTTCAGAAAGTATATATGAATGTCCATTGACTAGACAGCGAGAAAGGCCTGCTGTGTGGAGTGAGACTGAGTCCTGGACCAGTGATTCCCTATTGGCTGAACGGGCAGTCAGAAGTTTTGAAGACATGAACTAACTTGACTGGTGATAACCAGGTGACAGGAAGAGTAGTGTGGTTCAGAATAGGCACCGAACAAAACGAAATGTGTCCTCCCCACAGAGCCGCCTCTTCCTGAGCAGAAAGAAAGACACTGCTGTGTGAACTTTGCCTGACTCCCACAAGATGTACTCTTTCCCCAGAGAGGGTACTGGGGGCACACCAAAGAAAGATGGCCACCCACGGGCAGCTTGTGAATAAACAAGTGTAAGCGGGTGTTTACAGGAACATGGGCAACTGAGAGCAGCTACACCACTGAAGAAAATGTCTTGGAGGGACACACCTCACGAGACTCTTCCCGCTCCCTTCCTCACTCTCTCCTCCCACTCCGCTCTCCCAGGTGCCCATTTTAAGATGAAAATAAAGACTGGCCCAATCTTGCACAGGTTCCCTGTGGGCAATCACAGCTCCTGGCAGTTTATAGGGCAATAGCTATGCATGCCTAGAGTACAGCGTTACACATTGGACACGATAAAAAACGTGCTGTAATATCAGCCAGTCCTATTCTTACACATTGCAGGGTTTGTCTGAAATATAAGCTGGACAGTATAACAAGAACACACAGACCTCCCTTCTCTGAGGCTAACCAAGTCATCACTACTAAACAGCCCACTTACTAACATCAGAGGACAATGTGGATCCCTCAGCATGGAGTCAGCTTTACACACGATGGCAGACGTGGGACAATGGATTCTCTCCAACATGGTTTATTTACCATAGGCCTAACTTGAAGTACACTGTACAGCAGAAACCAGAAAGACCCTGCCTTCACAAGGAAGGATGCAAGAACCAAATCCATCACATGTGTAGTAGTATGTACACACCTATCCATATGTACTTAAACACTCACACAAATAGATAGATAGATAGATAGATAGATAGATAGATAGATAGATAGATAGATAGATAGATGTTTAAAGCTTGCTTTAAAATGGGTGTGTGCTGGTTAGGTTGTATTTGTTTGTTTGTTTTGTTTGATAAACCGGGTTATCTGGGAAGAGGGAACATCCACTGAGGAATTGCCCCCCCCCCATAGCTTGGTTTGTAGGCAAGCTAGTTGATGACTGATGACTCGGGGCAGCGGCTGGGCAGAGAGGCCTGAGTACCATGATACTGCAAAACAAGTAAGCCACAGAAACCAAGCGAGCAAGTAGCATTCTCCATGGCCTCTGTGTCAGTCCTTGCTTCTAGATTCCCGCCTTGGCTCAGTGAGGGACTATGAGCTATAAGAAGAAATAAACCCTTCACAAGCTGCTTTCCTTTGTGGTGTTCATCACAGCAATAAAAAGCAAACCAGAATAGAAGGAGCGAGAGCGTTTTGCTTACCCTGCCGTGTGAAGCTGAGTAAGTTACCAGCTGTGAGCCGCGAACAGCCTCACCACTTATTATCCAGTTTCTGACACCATGACCTTGGCCACCTCCACCTCCAAGACTCTATCATCCATTTCTACATATAAGTTACCCTATCAAGAACTTTACTATCACTGTAGTTTATAGAGCCGTATGGATATTGGTTCACTGTTCACTCATGTCATCTTTATAACTAAAATATTAAATGGTGTCATAAGGCAAGGTACGTGCCTAAAATTAGCTTAGAGCTAGTTGCCTGTCCCTCAGCTACACACAGTCTTTGTTTAGCCTGTAAGGTAGTTTTTCAATAAAACATGAGGACTGTCAAACCAAACACACTGAAAATCATTTCAAACTCTGGACTCCTACAAGCTGGACAACTTACAGATGCAATTCTGTCTCCACGGAACTTCAATGTGGATAAATCTGCATTGAGTGGCATTTCTGTGAGAAGAAAGAAACAGAACAAAGCCAACCTGTTAGCACAACCAATATAATTACAGTAGCCATCACAGGCATTAGTCAAGCCTCATCCGCCATCCACCGTTCTCTCAAGAACCAACACGGGGTGGTTTTCATTGTGTCTTCATGATGACCGTTTGTGAGGCAGAAATGATATCAAAATCGGGTGCCAGAGAGATGACTCCAGAGGGGCAAATGCTGGGTGAACAAGTCTGATGATCTGAGGTTGATATTCAGAACCACATAAAGAAAAGGGATATAGCAACATGCGCATTGGGAGATCACGATCCAGCCAGCCTCATACATGCTGCTCAACAGAAACAAGAGAGGTCCTCATCTAGGTGGAAGGTGCAGACCAACTCCCAAGGAACTATAATCACACACAACATATAAAAATATTTTAGGAGAGCAAAGAATTTAGAGGTTAAGAAAACAAAAACAAAACAAAAAAAACTAGAGTTGCTGGGGGAAATGGTAGCTTGGTCACAGATGATCTACCTGGATTCCTTCTAAGAAGCTTACAGAAACACAGAGATATACATCCCTTATTGAACTTGAAACATCCCTAAATTAGCGTTATCATAAAGGAAGAGCTCAGTCTCAGTAGACGCACTTCACAGCTCTCCATCCTGAGACAGCATCCGTACTTCGCCCTCTTCTCTCATTAGGAATCATCCTAGCAGCATCCGCCCACGAGCATCCTTAATTTGAACGCTCAAGCTCTGAGATAACAACGAGGCACGGGACAAACGCGGACCGAATCTCTCAAAGCTCGCAAACCCTCCTACAGAGCCTCTGCAAATGTGAAACAGAAAATAAAACCCTTTAAAGAAAAAAATAGGGGGCCAGTTCAGAACTCTCCTTCCAGAGAATGTTGCAATCCGGAATATATCGGCTTCAGATTTTTCTGTCAGCGATGGCTCCTCTGATCCCGCTCACTTTGTCCCGGAAGCTGCAGCTGCTGTGGCCTGTTTCCCGACTGTTTCCCACCATACACCTGTAAATGTCTTCAGAAGCTGGAACTGGGCAGCGCTCTCTTAGTCACATAATCTTTAAATATTTTTCTTTTTACTTTCAATACAAGTATATAATGTTTTTGATCAAGTCTGCCCCAGTTTTCTCCGCGACCATTCCTCCCTAAGACACCCCTCCACCTTTTGTCCCTCCCAACTTAACGTACTCTGCTTTATTAAAACACACGGGATCCGTTTAGCTCTAGCTGAGAGAGCCTGAGAGCAGAACTCCTCATTGGGGCATCTACAGCCTCTCCTATCCTGCCTCTCTTCCTCGCTCAGCATCCATCAAGAGCCCAGAGCTCCTCAGCTAAAAATGGAGAGGTGTAGCTTCCTAACCACCTCCCACGTCCATGCTGGGATTTTGTCTGCCTCGGTCCTGTACAGGTCTTGTGTGCGCAGGCACAGTTGCTGTGAGTTCATTTGCGCAACTACTCTGTTGTGTCTGGAACACACTGAACCCTTGTAGCCATGGGTGAAAGAAAGGGGACATGTCAAAGGGGACATGAAAGACTGCCCGTCAGTCTATTATCAGAAACTGTCAGTTATAAATTTATGGGATAATAGAAATTGTAAAGGCTGATGTTTATTGGATGTAACAAAGTAGAAGCTCTAAGAATTAATAATATCTTATTTCTTTACAGTTTTATTTGTTTCACTTCAAAGTATCAGAGTGTTTAAATGGCCCTTGTCT
This sequence comes from Myodes glareolus, assembly GCF_982192425.1. Taxonomy (NCBI): domain Eukaryota; kingdom Metazoa; phylum Chordata; class Mammalia; order Rodentia; family Cricetidae; genus Myodes; species Myodes glareolus. The sequence continues at coordinate 30,119,996 of NC_142031.1, read as the reverse complement.
CCCTTCCGTGACATAATTTAATTTATCAGCAGGTATCTTCTCTGTTCTCTGGTCACTTGTGCTCTTTTTTTCTGATGTATAATTTAATATTTTTATATTTTAAGTTGCATACATTTATACAATGTACATGGATCATATCTATCCACTCATAACTCTTTCAACTTCCCTAGTGCCCGCACCCTAGTTCCCTTCAAACTTAACGCCCTCTTTTTATTTCTTTATTTTTTAAGGTTTTTAATTTATTTTGATTTTGTGAGTATGGAGTTCTGCCCACATGTGTGTATGAAGAAAGCATCACATCCCATGGACCCGGAGTTACAGTCAGTTGTGAACCCCTGTGTGGTTGTGGGAGCTGAACCTGGGTCTTCTGCTGAGCTATCTCTACAGAACCTGTTTTTGTTGCTATGACCCCACGTCCAATTAGTGCTGCCCATTTGCAGATGGACATGACCTTCCATCACTCACATCTGCACTTTGCTGTGGCAAAAATGTGAAATGATTTTTCTTCAGTATCACCTCCTCCAGAACGTTGTCATCCACCCTTGACATGTCAGGAAACTGGGCATACTGTTCTTTTTTAAAGAATATGATGATGGGATGATGTAAATTCCTCAGTCAGTGTCTCTAGAATAACTGAAAAGCCCATTTGGATCTACACTGCCACCGATGGGCAATCCTTCTGATATTCCATGTATGTTTGATCTACAAGCTGACTCGTTTACTGTCACTAGCGGGTTTTCCTGGCTACGCTTTCACTTTTGAGCTGAGCCGCTCTCAACTACTCATTCTGGTATAAGATGAAAGGCAGGGAGCCTGCACAACTATGTGCTTTATAAGACAGAAGAGAAGGAAAAGAAGGTTTCCATGATTGTGGCCAACGCATGTGGACAGTCATCTTTTGATGAACTCCAATTTCATGTGATCAGTCACCTAATCCCAGGATCACACTTGACCTTGCCTGTCACAGAAGCAATGCCATCAAAGGGCCCTTCACGACCATGATTGTTTCATCTGGATAATTCATATTCTATCAAGGCTTTACCAGAAGAGTTTGGTGACAATTTTAAAAAACATTAAATTTCAAATTTAGTAACCCCAGAATAGTCTATAGGTTGCACAAATTGGACTCAATGGGTTTCGGTTTTGTTTGTTTGCTTGTTTGTTGTAAAATAAGGACACAAAGTTGGGTGTGTAGGGAGAAAGTGGGGCTAAGGAGAGTTGGGTGAGGAGTGAATATAAAAAACACACATTGTGTGGAATTCTCAGAGAACCAATGAGAAGCAAGGGGGCGAAACTCAAACTAGAAAATAGGCACAGGACAAAAATAATTTTTAAGCACAAATATAAGTTTTATCAGCAAGCTTTTCAAAACACCCAACCTATCACTCAAGCCAATGTAGTTAATGAAGTAAAAATGAGTCACCTCTATTGTCTAATAAAATGAAATAATCCTAATATGCATTGCTTCTTGTTGTTCAACATGTTCAGAAAGGGTCCTTCTTGCTCATTGCCCATGAGGGTACAATCTGTATAGTTTATTAAAAACAATTGGACTCCCTTCTACAGAGTTCCAGGACAGCTAGGGCTGCTACACAGAGAAATCCTGTCTCAAAAAACAAAACAAAACAAAACAGCAATTGGGCATCTCTAAAGGCCTTAAATATGCACAGAGGTGTTGTGATCCAGCTGCCCTCACTCCCCCTGACTGACAGCGGAACTTCCTTGTGGTCTGTAATTGACAAGGATGTTTGTGTTCTTTCTGGAGGGTGGGGTCTCCACTGAGGGTAGAGGTATAAAAGCTTGCTGTTCTTCTACCTGAAAAGAAGCCGCCAGTCTCGGGATCCAGGCTGCACTGGGCACGGCACAGAGGCCCTGGAAAGACACTGTATCAGTTAAGAGTATTTGCTGCCATTGCAGAGGACCTTGGTTTTGTTCCCAACATCCACATCTGGAGGCTCGCAACCCTCTACATCTGGAGGCTCACAGCGTTCTCTATAACTCCACTTTAAGGGAGGGCTCAACACCTTTCACTGAATGCACATGGTACACATGCAGATAATAAGTTACACACACACACACACACATACACACACACACACACTGAACATCTACCCAATTGTAAACTCAAGAAAGGTAACAGTCAAGAATTGTCTATCAGCTCTCTCATCAGACACCAAGTCTCAATCATTCATCCCCAAAACAACTTTTTTTTCTTTAAATTTATTTATTTTTTGAGACAGGGTTTCTCTGTAGCTTTGGAGCCTGTCCTGGAACTAGCTCTTGTAGACCAGGCTGACCTCAAACTCACAGAGATCCGCCTGCCTCTGCCTCCCAAGTGCTGGGCCCGGCCTCCAAAACAGCTTTTTTTAACATTCACTTTGCTTCACTCTAACTACTTTACCCCCAACCACTGTCCTGTTGTCCCTGTACTCCACAATAACTTCCCTAACCTGCTCCAATCTACCCTACCCCAAGGCCATGGCAGCCTTGATAACAAAGCCCTGAGACCTTACCAGCAAAGAGGAAGGAGGAGATGAGAGCAAAGTTAGATCTAGAGCAGTGCTTCTCAGCCTTTAATGTTGTGATCCCTAAGTGCAGCTCCTCGTGTCTGTAAAATTGCATATAAATTATATATATACACATACATATATATTTTGCCCTTCAACTATAAAATTATTTTTATTGTTACTTTATAACTGTGCTTTCCCTACTGTTATGAGTTGTGATGTAAATGTCTGTGCTTTTGGATGGATTCAGGCGACTCTTGTAAAAGGGTTGTTCAACTCCAAAGGGGTCTGCAACCCACAGGTTGAGAACCCCTGGTATAGCCTGGTGGTAGTGGTAGTGGCACAAACCTTTCATCCCAGCACTCAGAGGCAGAAGCAGGAAGATCTCTGTGAGTTTGAGGCCAGTCTGTTGTACATAGCTAATTCCAGGACAGCCAAGGCTACACAGAGAAACCCTGTCGCGAAGAAGGAGATGAAGAAGGACGAGAACTGCTGGTCTAGATGTTGGTCCCTCTACCCTTCTGGAAGGAAGAGCGGAGAGAGGAGAGGTGTCATAGGCTGGAACACCTGGGTGGCCAGCCTTGCCAGGATCTGAGTTAGAAGAAAACACATCAACCCCATCATCACAGAGTGTACAGACTTACTTGTGCCTCACTAACTCAAACCCATTCGTAAGCCATTGTCCTCTTTCATGGTACCCTGCTTAAACAATGAAAGCAATTTGCAGCTCCTACCTACAATATTCACTTTGTAAAGAATCTTTCCCAAGTCTGCCAACTTCCTTTTGTACAGGTCGGCCAGAGTCTTGGTCGACTGCGCTCCTAGACCATGCTGCGCTCTAAGTCCACAGAAAGCATTGTCTCTGCAGGGGATATGCCTACTCTACCCCCATTAACAGTAATGGTGTGAATGACCATAAGCCATTCATTTTGATGAGATCAGGTCTGCGCCACCTCAAAAAAATCAACGGAAGCCACAGGAGAGGCCGACGACGGCTCCCCCACTTTGCTTGCTTTAATGAATAAAACTGTGAAAGCAGTCACAGGCCACCTGACAGCCAGACACCACAGGCCCAAGGAAAAGTTCACCCTGTCAACAGCTACACGAGAAAAGTGCCAAGGAATTAGAGCATTAACGCGGCTAGAGTCTAAGAACCAAAAGATGTTGGTAAAAAACGCTGAACGCACCAGGCAGAAATTACCCTCAAGTCCCAAAAAGGCTTTTTTTGGGGGGTGGGTGGGGGAGGTGAGCAATTTTATTTCTTAAGAACTTTGCAGTATGGAACAAATTATTATTTTCAGGGGTCTGCAGTTACCCTGGAAAATATAACAGGACTCCTGGTCTCACGTAACCACCATGCGAACAACATCTCTCAAAATGAAGGAGGCAGCGAAGATGTCCAAGGAGCTCTCATAACTCAGGAGCACATTTCGCGCTTCACTCCTCATTAATATTCAGTCTGGTTCTATCTTCTTTAGGTATTCGGAAGCATCTAGCACTTAATTTGGGGTGTCTGCATAGACTGCCCCAACAAAAGGTGAGATTCATGGCTTTCTTCCCACGGTGGGGCGGGGGGAGGCCATGAATTCTGCCTTTCTGACTTGCAAATGCCTCGTAAAGGGGAACAATCATAACTCACGGCCCCTTACATACAGAACGCCCCCAACGTGTTCCATCTTGGCAGTGTAAGCAGTGAATTTTCGGCTAAATACAGCAGATCCAGTCGCTATATTTATAAAACAAAATGCATTTCTATTCTGAATGTGGAATGCAATCTCTGGGTGCAGCAACTTCCAAATTGGCATTTAAAAAAGTATGTGGGCTGGGAGACTGCTTGGTGGTTAGCGGGAGATGCACAGACTCAGCTGGAAAAATACAGTACCTTGATGGCTCTATGGAAAGCTGTCTGGGACAGCAAGGCGGCTCCTCTGGTAGAGTCACCTGCTGCCGGGTCTCAGAGTCTGAGTTTGATCCCTGGAACCCCCATGATAGTCAAAGAGAATTGACTCCCACAGTTGTCCTCACACACACACACTGGACAGATATAAAACCAACAGAAAATAAAAAAACTGTCCGGTAAGTAAAATAAGGGACCACACCAAATATACTATATTATCATGATTGTTAATTATTATACATTCTTAGTCCAATGTAACAGAAACTCAGTCTTAACCTTTAAAAGATCTGCTTACCACCCCCAAAGCTTTTTTTTTTTTTTAATGATGGTTCTATCACTGCAAGAAAAATAAAAGGAAAGAAAGAAAAGAAGGTCCAGGGTAGAGAAAAGTCACCTTGGTTTCAAAGAATTTAGCTTCAGCTAGTGCAAACAATGGCCCCTCCCTGAGGACTTCCTCCTCAGAGGCTCCTGCCAGCCTGCACTCAGAGCACTTCAGAAGGAAGGTGTTGCCTCATCTGGCTGCGGTGAGGGAGTTCACCCCCAGAGTGGTTACATTTGGCTGGCACTATGCTGGTTAGTTGTTCTTTAACTTGACATAAACTAGTCTCCTGGGAAGAGGAACCCTCCACTAAAGAGTGACCCAGATCAGACTGGCCTATAGCCGTTAATTAATGACTGATGTGGATTGCCACTCCAAGACAGGAGTCCTGGCTGGGATCAGCAAACTGAGAAAATCATAAGATCAAGCCATGAATCAAAATTCCTCAGTATCCTCTACTTCAGTTCCTGCCTCCAGGGTCCTGCCTTGAGATCCTATTCTGACTTCTCTTCATAATGAACTATATAAAAATACACAGATATGTATATATAATAAGTGCATTTATTTCACACATGATGGAATAAATAAACCCTTTTCTCTCCAATATTGCTTCCCTCTCCAGGGTTTCATCATTAAAAAAAAAAAAGCAGAATCAACTGGAATGAACAGCAGGAGACATCGTGGGTCACCTGTGCCAATCACTCCACTCTTCTTGTGTTCTGGGGAATCTTTTAATCAAGGAAGTTGCCATTAAGCAGACCATGAAACACTGGGAAATGTTTAGTCTGGAACCCAAAACAGGGCAGTGTATCAAACCATCATGCTTTGGCCTGAAAAACAACAGAGGTGCTTAGCTTTGAGTTTTTCAAATGAGAATGACTTAGTGTAGTAGGAGGCCGCTTGTTTGTTTCCCGGCCGCCTAGACTCCCGAAATAACCACACAGAAACTGTATTAATTAAATCACTGCTTAGCCTATTAGCTCTAATTTCTTATTGGCTACCTTTTACATCTTAATTTAACCCATTTCCATTATTTTATATTTTACCCCAAGGCTCATGGCCTACTGGCAAGGTTCCACTGACAGCTCCATAGTTTCTCCCTGACTCTGCCTCCTTTCTTTCAGCATTCTGTTTAGTTTTCCCCACCTAGTTCTCCTTCACCCTATCACAGGCCTAAGATAGTTTCTTTACTAACCAATGGTATTCACAGAACACAGAAGGGAATCCTATATCACCTTAGTCAGCAATTCAACTCCAGAATCCCAAAAACCTGCCTTTTCATCATCATACACTGTATTCTATGTCCCCATCCACTGCCTCTATAATCTAAGCAGGAGGACTCTAGAATGGGAGGAGCTGGTGTTGGGAACAAGAAATGCCAAGGTATCGGTAAGCAAAACATTCTAGTTTATAACCTCACAACATACACACTAATGAACCCACAATGGATGAAAGACTGTCCTACTTAGCATTGACTGTCAATGGGCACAGCCAGAAATCATCCCAAAAGAGACTCTTGACTGAATAAGTGTCTTTATCAGCTTGGTGTGTGTTCATGTTTGTGTGGCACAATACCCTGAGCTCGTGGTCCCGGGCATCATAAAGAGCTAGTTAAGCCTAAGCCTGTGAACGGTCAGCAAGCAAAGTTCCTCCATGGTTTCTGCTTCAAGTTCCTGTCTGAATTCTGATCTAATAATGTAAGCCAAATAAACCCTCTCTTGTTGGACAGAGTATTTTAGCATAGCCACAAAGAGGAAAGCAGAGCAAAGACCTAAATGTGAGAGATAAAACTGTAACAGTCTCAGCAAACACAAGTATAAATCTTTGTGACCTTGGATTAGGCCATAGTTTTTAAGATATGATACTCGAACCACAAGAAACCAAAGAAAATTAAATTGAATTTTATTAAAGTTATGTGCTTCCAAGGACATGACCGAGCAAGTGAGAAAATCCACAGAGCAGGGGAAAACACATAAATCTTGTCTTGTAAAGGCCTAGTGTCTAGAATAAGCAATGTTAGAAACATTACAACTCAACAATATAAATAAAATAACAAAAATGGCAAAGTATCTAGATATACATTTCTCCAAACAAGATATATATAAACGGTTGATGGAAGTCTGGAGAGATTCAGTGTACTGCATGCCCTGCTCTTGTAGAGGATCAGTTCCTAGCACCCATGTTGGGCAGCTAAAAACTGCCTTTGGAACTTCAGTTCTGGTAGATCCAATGCCCTCTTCTAGTTTTTCTGGGTACCTTCCTTTACACATCCTCAGATTTGACATGGGCACATACATATACACATAATGAAAGTAAAATCAATATTTAAAAATAGCTAATTAGCAAACAAGAAGTTTGCTATCTTGTTTCTAATTGGAACTGCAAATCAGCTGCAGTGAGGAATAACGTGTTCAGAGAAAGAGACTCAGGAGCACCCAGTGCTCCGTGGGATGTCCTTGGCAAATCTCTCCCACAAGGCTCAGGGAGCGCTACAGAGAAGGGGGCAGAAAGACTGTAAGAACCAGAGGGTGTGGATGACTCCAAAACTGTGCCATCCAGACCTGAGTGATGCTCAGAGGAACTCGCGGAGACTGTGGCAGCCTGCAGGAGACCTGCACTGCCTCAATCCAGACAAGATCCCAGCATGGAGAAGGGAAGGTGAACACAAAGTTCCGTCTTGACCAGTAAGCTGTTTACATTCATTGAAGCCTGCTAGCAAAGGGAAAATCAGTTTTCTCAGGTGGTTTATCAACAACATTCCAGGGCAGGCCCCATGCCCTGGAGTAGTTGGCCAACAGGAAACAGACTCCATGGTGGGTTTGTAGGGTTTTTTCAAGGATGGGGGTTGAAATTTTTGTCTTATTTTCCTTCCTTCCTTTCTTCTTTCTTTCTTTCTTCCTTTCTTTCTTTCTTTCTCTTGTTGTTGTTTCACTGTATTGTTTGGTTTTGGGTTTTTTGTTGTTGTTTTTGTTTTCCTGTTTTGGTGTTTTGTTGTTGTTTGGTTTGGTTTGGTTTTCTAAGAAAAAGAGACCATAAAATTGGATGAGTAGAGAGGTAGGGAGAATCTGGGAGGAGCTGGAGGTAGAGAAAGAAAATGAACAATATATATTATATAAGTACGTGTGAAAAAATAGCTTAAAAAACCACAATGAGCTATAACTTCACACCGACAGGACACAATAAGATAAGAAAGACATGGACTGGAAACATGTCTCATGCTATACAAGCTTAAGGACCTGAGTTCAGGTCCGCAGCACCAACATAAAGGTACCTGTGATCGCAAAGCTGAGGAGGCAGAGATGGGAGCCTCCCAAAGGCTCTCTAATCAGACACGTTAACTGAACAGATGACTCCAGGTTCAGTGAGAGACCTAACGCGAAAAATAAGGTGTTGAGAAATGTAATAAGTCGTGTATGTTGGCTTCTGCCCCCCACACAAGCATGTGCGTGGACACACAGGAACACATACACACACAACACAAAAGAAAAGGTACACAGAGCAGGAGTGCCAGCAAGGGCGTGGTGACCTCAGAAGCCCCGTGCATGGCTTTAAGGAGTGAAATAGTTCCGCTGCTTTGGAAATCAACTCAGCAATTCCTCCAAAAGTTGGGTTTGTTTAACATTTGCTCCTAAAATTCTAGCTCAGGTGTGTGCACAACAGGATTGGGTAAAAGGTTCAGGTTAGCCTCTCTGTGAATGTCCTAGCAACATTGTTCATAATAGGACATGAAGTATAACTAATTCAAATGTCTCTCAGCTGACGAATGAATAAAAACATAGACAGTCAAGAGGTGAGCCTGGTGGGAGAAAGCAACCAGAGATGTGCGCTTGCTTGGGATATTGGGACCCCAGCCTTTTCTGCTTTCTCTTTACTCCCCAGCCACCAATGTAGGTCTAGGTATCAAACTCAGCCCTCATGATTGTGCAGCAAATACGTTACCAGTCAAGCTATCTCCTCAGCCCACGGTTAATGTTTTTTTATTGCAGCTAGAGACAATCAGTACTAGGTGCAATCCGGGGGCAACAAGCACAAACATTACTGACTCTATAATCTCTCCATAATTGCAATCACATCTGACTTGACAACGGGGCTACATTCCAAACGCCTTCCAGCAGACACAGCTCTAAATTCCACTTCGAAGGTTGAAGCACACTGCCTCACGATGTGTGTTGGAAGGGTTTCACCTGGTGGCAGAAGGCACTGAGCTTCTGTTTCCGGCAGGTGACCAGAGCAGAGAATTTTAATCAGCCCCCAGGGGGTCCTCCTAAAACCACTCAGGCTTCTGGTACTGGGAAAGCACTGTGGTTGTCACTCTTGACACTTTGCTGAGGAAGAAAGTCTCATAAAAGAACATGGAATGCAAACTCACACCACACACACACACATATTTGACAGTGTTTTTGTTTTTGTTTTTTTTTTTAAGGGAAGAAAATACATGGCAGTTGGACTCGCCCAAGCATAAATTATCTAGTATGGCAAGTCAGCCAGCAAGCACAACAATAAGACAAGGGAAGTCTGGGGACAAAGTAAACATCTGTCAAGGGCCGTCTTTCTCAGACACAATGCAGGGGCAGGGAGTGGCTGAGCTTTGTACAAGGGCATCCCAGGAAGCTGTGCGCTCCTGAAGCAAGCTCCCCCAGGAAGCCAGAGAAAGCAGTGATTGTTCCTGGATAAAAAGAATGATTCCTAACATCTGAGCCACGTGAGCAAGCCAGGTGTCCTGCTTCGTCCTTGCCCCTCTGCAGTCCACCCTCCACCAGGAACAGGATGGTGCTATCCACATCTGTACCAGCTCATTTCTGTCAGAATAGCACAAAAGCCCAAGTCATTACTGTGATCAGTAGACTCCAGCTTAACCAGGCTCCAGGCCCCTTAGCCTCTGTCCCCTCAGTCCTTGCTACATTTGAATCTCTCCTCCAATGTCACCTCCTCCAGGAAGTAAGCTACCCAGTGCCCATATGTTAATTGTTTTCTTTCTTTCCTTTTTTCTGGTTTATTATTATTATTATTATTATTATTATTATTATTATTTCTCAGAGCTGAGAACTGAACCCAGGGTTGGCACTTGCTAGGCACGCGCTCTACCACTGAGCCAAATTCCCAACCCCTTGTGAGCTTTACATTCCATGAGGACAAGCACCTTGACTCCTTGACTTTTGTATCTCTAATACCACAGACTGTGCTTTCTCAAGACAGACCCAAGCTGAAGTGGAAGTCACAGCCAAGCATGACCTTCAACTCCAGATCCTCCTGCCTTTATCCTGCTGGCTAGAGACACTGGCATGCCTCTCAGTTTGTGTGCTGCTGCTACAAATCAAACCCAAGATGGTATACATGGTAGGCAAGAGCAGAACAAACTAAGTTACACACTGTAAGTTCAGCCTTTCACATTTGAAATAAACAGTGGCATGATTCAACTCAGTGCGTGTGTGTGGCCTGCCACGCAGCTGTAGTCAACAGCGAATCTAATGATAAAACACGTTTGAGTCAGAAATCTCCCCCAGAGGACATGAACTTGAACACCAGGTCCCCAGTGGGTGACATTGTTTGAGAAGATTCTAGTATCTTGAAAGGGTGGAGCTTTGTAGAGGAGATCTATCACCACATGTGGGGGGGGGCGGTCTACAGGTAGCCTGTTCCCACTTCCTGTGCCCTCTGCTTCATGTGTGTGAAATGTAGTCTCTCTGCTTTCTGACTGCCAGGCCTGCCCGGTCCCCCTGATGCCATGCCTTCTCCTCTATGATGGTCTCTGTCCCTCTGGAACTGCCAACTGAAACAGATTTCTTCTTCCTTAGCTGTTTTTTCTCGGAGAGTTTTTATCATGTAACGGAAAAGCAACACACAGCCTTCCTCAAGCTGTTGCAGTGTGCCGCTGCTCACCAGAGGAAGATCAGCACCCTCAGCTCCCCACCTCACATTCGAAAGACTCCCAGCAGTCGAGGCCACTGCTCCTGCTGTGAGTGCCTGGAGGAAGCAAATTACAGAGAAATAATTTGGAGAATTCAGATGATGCATAATTGACTATGTCATTGCCAAGGAGCAACACCGAGAAAGAATTAACTCAAATGAAGTCTACGGTTCGGGCTGCCGGAACTCCAGTCCTGGTAGCTCTGCTGAGGGAACATCCTCTGGTCCCTGGAGTTCCCAGAATGTGACAACGTGACATTTGGGATCCTTTCCCATAGTATCTCAAGCTTTCTACCTGGAATCACCTGTTTCCCTATCCCTGCTAAGACTGACGTTTCTTATGCAAGACTCCCTGGAGAACCTAGGGAATGTAGTCTGTCTCCATGGAGAGCATTTCTGATGTCAGGTAGGTGTGGGTGGTGCTGTTGTCACATACAGTATATTATTTGGGACCCAGCAGATAACCAAAAAGGAAAGAAAGCTATTGGAGATAAGGTTATTGAATGGAGCCTATGGTAAGTGTGGGAATTTGTGTGTCACAGGTGAGCTACAGGTGTCACAGCAAGCCAATGCCACGACAATAGAGATTCATGTAGGGGAGGTGAAGAAAAATGCTGCCGTGGCGCGAGAAGCAGTTGGGACCTTGTTCTGAGGACAGGGGAACTTGGGAGTTATAAATTACTGAGACAGGAACGGATCTGAAAGGAACTGACCATCTTTCATATGAAGGAAGGACTTAGGCTCCAAATGTGGGAGCAGAAAACATACACTAGATTGTTTAGAGAACAGCTGGTTGCAGAACCAAGAGTACTGCAAAAAATCTGTCTGAAAACCGGGTGGGGAGAATCTTAAGGTCAGCGACATCCTCTGCTACACGTCAAGTTCAATACTATCTCACAAAAGGAGGAGGGAGAGGAGGAAGAAGGAAGGCAGGGAAAGAAGGAAGGAAAGGAGGAAGGGAGAGGAGATGTTTTATGGGCCAATGCTTACATAACAAACAGAGTCTAGAGACCGAAAGAAGGGGAGTGAGGACAGAGAGGAGTCTAGTCTAAATTCTCTGCTTTTACTCTCCTGTAAATGAAGATGATGTGTATAAAGATTAGGCACACATACATCACTCATAAACACACATATATACACAAAAATGTATGCACATACACACATGCACACATATATTCACATATACCAAACTCAACTTATACACATATACTCATAAAATGAGTGTTAGATTGAAATATTAAAATCCTTGCATCTCTTCCAAATTTGACTTCTCATACAGAATTATGATTTATGAAATCAAAAACCCAATGTAAAGTCTTGCCTAGTTTTCTAAAAGATGGTGTGACCTTGGAGTGACCGTGTCCTTCTGAGACTCAGGAAATTTATTGGAAGAGATAGAGAGCCGTATCACATCAGGGTACTGAGGCTGCTCTGTACACTACAGTGAAAAGTATCCAAGGTTGGGTCTAAGATTAGCAAGAAAGGCTTGCACTAAATTGACAATGTACGCCATAGGCAGGAGACTAGGAATGCTAATCACTTGCCATTTCTGAACTCCTCAGCTAGAACATCCCTAGATTCAATAAGTTGCATTATCATCCTGCCACACAAGATGCCTTCGGCCCAATAAAATATTCTATAGTCATGCTTACCCCTTATTGAGTCAAAACCTCCATCATCTTTTAACTGTGGAAACGGGATCTAGTATCACTACTTCTGTGGTTTTCCTTTCAAACACAAGGCTTCCCCTCTCTATTTATTTCTCTAATAGGGTTCCATATGAATCATAGCATGTAGGAATAAATCACTGGTTGTGAAAACCACCTTCATATATTTGGAAATGCATTATTTAATGGCTACACCAGGATTAAACTGTACACAACATTTTAAACTGGAGAAGTACTTGTTTTATTTTTTAATATAATATTTTTATTAATTCCTTGAGAATTTTATACATATAATGAATGTATATACAATATAGTTGGAGCACATTCACCCTTATTCATTCCCTTAATTCCTCCCAGATCCAACCCCTTCCCACCTTTTTAATAACCTAACAAGTCTGATGTATACTGCCCATACACGGATGTGGAGCCATTCACTGGAGCATGATTGACATGATAGGGGACACCATTACACAAAACTGTCTCTCCTTCCTCCAGCAGCCATCAACCAAGAGCAGGGACTGGGGATCCCCTCCACCTCCATGCCAGAACATTGGCTTGTTTTGTGCAGGCAACCACAGCTGCTCATGTCCATGTGTGCAGTGATCCTATCATGTCCAGTGGATGCTCATTCTGGTGCTCCTTCACCTCTGCCTTCTACAGTCTTTCTACTGCCTTGGGCTCATCTTTAAACCATGTATGTTGGCTGCTTTGGCTGGACTAGAGTATATGTTCACAGCATCTCTAACCCCCAAGACCCATCCTCTAGTCGGTATGTATTGTCATCCAGGTTCAAGCATAAGAATGCCCGCCCAACAAGCAGCTGCAAACCCAGTATCTTGGCCACTTTCACAGTCCCAAGGGCTCTTCTCTTCTAGCTGGCTTCCATAATATAGTGCTGTGCACCCTGACCTTGACCTTAACACATGACATTTTTACCTGCTGTCCTGTGACTTTGGTAATTCCATCTGTCCATAACACTGTTTAGAACCTCAAGTCAAATGGAACTGAAAATATGTTCTGAATGCCTCTTCAGGGAGCTGTGCCTCTACATGGTATTGTGGCTATTTTTAATCTCACTCGCATCAAGGCCTTAAATTGAGAGAGATGAGGCCATTTTATGACCACACGTAAGACTAACACAAGGTCAAGGGCCAGAAAAGGAATCCATGAGACTTTAAACAAATCACATTCAATCTAACTTGTAAAAATCAAAGCCAGGAGGTGGCTTCGTGGGTAGGAGCATTCTCTGCACAAACATGAGGACCTGACTTTGATATTCTCAGCACCCACATAAAAACCTGGGCATGGATGTGCATGTGCCTACAATCCTTGTCTTAGTTCTGTTTCTATCACTGTGATGAACACCATAACTAAAAGCAACTTGGGAAGAAAGGGGCGTATTTCAGTTTATAATCCTCCTGTCACACACACTCCTTCCCTGAGAGACATCAGTGCAAGAACTCAAGGCAGAAACCTGAAGACCAGAACGGAAGCAGAAGCCATAGAGGAATGTTTCTTCCTGGCTGTTCCTCTGGGCTTGCTGTGTGACCATTAGTATTCCTATGTCAATCACTAATTGAGAAAATGGTCTACAGGCTCAGCGGGGGCATTTTCTCAGTGGAGGGTCCCTCTTCTCAAATGAGGCTAGCCTGTGACAAGTGGGCACAAAGATGATCAGGACCCTTCAGCACTGTGGAGGGAGGATGGAGACAGAATTGTAGGGGCTTTCTGACTGCTCAGCTAACTCTGGGTTCAATAAAAGACCCTTTTTGAGCAAAGTGAAGTAGAGAGTGACAGGGACACAGAACATCCTCCTCCAGCTTCTGAATGCTGCATACAGGTAAATGCACCTAACCTGCTCACATACACTACATAGAGACGGCACAGTCACACATGCACACACACACATACACAAATGAGATCAAATGCTTTCTTTCACATGCTTTCGTGTGAACTTTGCATTACTATGAAGACACAATGACTGAAGAAAGAGTTTTGGGAGGATTAACAGGGAAGGACCCATGACCATCATGTCAGGGAATGTGGCAGCAGACAGAAAGGCATGGTGCCAGAGCCCTAACTGAGAGTTTACACCCTTATCCACAAGCAGAAGGCAGAGAGAGTTAATTGGGAATGGCATGGGCTTTTGAAACCTCAAAGCCCACCCCCAGTGACACACCTCCTCCAACAAGGCCACACCTCCTAATCCTTCCCAAACAGTTCCGCCAAATGGGGACCAAGCATTCAAACATATGTGCCTATGAGGGCCATTCTCATTCAAACAACCACACATGTGGATCCTGATGCCATGTGTTATTTTATGTAAATTATACATAAAATCATATGTACCAATGACATACAAGGGGAAGCAAGGGTATCTGAGGGAAGGCAGGGGATGAAGGAAGAAGAGGAAAGGGAGGGCATGGAAAACTGACATCGTCAAAGTACCTGATGCAGTGTCATGAAAATGAGTTGCATGTAAGTGCCCCTGTGTAGCCAACACTGCACAGCAACAACAAAATCCTTTCAGATTCCCAAGGCAGTGAGCCAATGAGTGTTGCCATTCATACTCACCATGAGCCAGTGAGCACTGCCATTAATATCCCCCATACTAGAAGCAAGCATTTTTTAAATTTGCAAGAGAGTTGCATTTAATGTGAAACCTTGACCCTTGCACTGCCTCTGTCCCCCCACTCTCTCTACACCCCCTTATCCATTTGCCTGCCCCCCAAGTGATGACCTGCTAATCGGAGGCTGTTGGTGCCTTCTGAGGCATGCACAGGCCTGTGTGCCTCACCCCTACCCCATAGCCCCTCATCAGCCCCTCCCTGCCACTTCTATTTCCATCTCCTCGCCTTCTCTCAGGATTCAGAGACTCTCTCACGCTCCTTCTCCACATGACTGATGTAATTCTTTACATTAAGAAGCTGGGCTTCTTACTCCTAATACATTTTAGACATTGCCAATTCATTTCTTTTATTTCAAAGCCATCGTGCGAGTTTCCAGGCGGCTTCTTTTTTGATGTTTGCCTCCCCGTGAGCATACTTCCTCTTGCTACTTATTGTCTTATCCCATCTTTAATCTCATGTTTCCTAGAATACAGGCTTAATTGAATTTTACTGCAAGGACAAGCAGGCGCCGCTTTAAGTTGCTTGTACTTCCCTGCAGTATGTCTTCCCTCAAGTGTGGTCCTCCCCCCCCCCCCCCGTGAGCTCCCTTCTTCCAATCTTGATATCCTGTCCATGGGACCCACACTGAGATGTGCACATTTTCCCTACAGCTACTCATCTTCAAAAATGAGAATTCTACATGGACCTGAAAACTCCGCCAAGAAACAGGTATAATGAGAAGCTAAAAGATGCTGTTCTTGGCTTTGCCAAAAGTCCCCAGTTTAATAAGGACAACCAGGACACCTATGTGGACTGCGGCCAGAGTGAAAAGTGCAGGGCCAGCCAACATGTTCCAAACTTTCCTACAGCCCAAGATGGTAACAGGAGTGTTTTGGTACACTCGGAGAAAGGCTCCCTGCTGAGTAAGGAGCCCTGTGTCCATGCAAACACAGCATGCCCACTATATGTCCAGATATGGGGGGGGGATCAGCCCCACCACTCACAGCAGGAGGCTGACCACAAAGCAGGACTTGTGGGTGTAGGTATAGGGCATTTTCAACCTTGTAACTCCCACACTGTGTTAGTCGTTGTTATCACACCCGGATGAAAACACCTGCCAGAAACAACCCCCATTCAGAAGAGTTTATGTTGCCTCACAGATTCCCTGAAGGCTCAGTTTATCTTGAGAGGGAAGACATGCGACTGGACTGAGAAGGATCTGACTCAAGCAGAGCAGGAAGCGGGAATGACACACAAAGGCCCTCCCCAGTGACTGACTTCCCCAACCAGGCCTCACCTCCTAAAGGCTCCAAAGCTTCAATACAGCACCGTCATCTGGGGAATGATTGTGCAGAACACCAGTTTGAGACGGACATTTCCACTCTGTAACACTCATCTATAGGTATGAGATGTAGATGCTGAAGGGGAAGGCCAGAGACTGGAACTCAGGCACGTTATCTGGAGCTATTCTTACAGCCCTCTCCTCAGAGGACACAGCTTCAATGGAAAGACGTTTACCCAGGGAGGAGCTGTAAGCAGGCAGCAAAGGGGCAGCCCATTCTCATCAGAGACACCCAAGTGAGTGCCCCCAGAGAGCTAGTCCTGAGGCATGCTGAAGTATCCTGGGAAAGCCCTCATATGGGACCGGATGTCTATTGAATCAAAAGAGTGCCCAAGATCATGTGGAACCGGAAGATTATAGGGAAACACAGAGTTGAGGGAGAGGCAAGAGAACAAGAAAGTGGAGGAAAGGAGATCAGAGCCAGGCTAGAGGGATGGCCAGGTGAGTAGAGCTGCTGTGCTCCAAGCCTGAGGAACCGTGCTCCATCCTGGGACTCCCAAGGGTAGGAAAGAACTGCCTCCCACAAGTTGTTCTCTGACTGCCACACATGCGCTGTGGCACCTGCACAGACATACATGCATGGAAACACACCACATACACACACAGACACACACCCAAATGAATTAAAATATAAAAAGTGAAGGACCTCTAAAATTTAGAGTGCAGAGTTTAGCAGCTTTTGTTGTTGGTTTCCTCAAAGTGCTTGGAATCAAGGCCCCCAACACCAAACATGTATTTTAATAGAGGGGTTTTTTTCAAGGTGCATTAAATGTTAAAAAGGACAGAATGAAAAGGGAGAGGACAGTGGAAAGAGTGTGGGGAGAGAAGGGGAGAGGTGTGAACAAACCTCCCAGCACACGTCTGAAAAAAATTGATGCCCTCAAGAAGATCCGACAGCATCATCAGAAGAGAGTCCTGCCAAGTGCTGCGGTTTCAGAAGGCCACAGACCTGTGCATTTTCTCCCCCTAGACGCTTTCCAGAGAGGCAAGGGCTAGAGACAAGATACAGCGAAACTGATGGCCTTGGCCCCATTGACGCGCAGCCCGATGGGTTTGTATTTTAGTCGTTAACAAAATAATTCTAAAAACAAAGCTTGAAATCTCAACAGCCTCGTCAGAGTGAGGTTTCTGCGCATCTGCTCGGTGTGTGTGAACTAAGCACTGTTACAGGAGTCAAAAAGTTGACTAATTAAATTTATTCAAATATTTTAATAAGGGTTAGAGAGATGGCCACGTGCATCGGAACTTGCTTCATAAGCATGAGGTCGACAGTTTGAATCCCAGAAACCAGTATGAATGCCAAGCAGGTGTGGTGACCTGCCTGTCACTCTAGCCGAAGGAGGCACAAGTGGAAGATTTCCCCAGTGCCAGCTGGCTACCTAGCCAGACCATCAGTGGGCTACGAGTTTGACTGGCCTGCCTCCCTGAACAAGGTGGAAGAGCAGTCAAGGATGACTCTCAACACCAACCTCAGGCCTTCTCATGCACACGCATGCAAACATGCACACGCACGCATGCACACCACAAACACACACATGAAAATAGAAAAAAAAAGTTGAGATAAGCTCAGATTTATTTTTGATGAAGAAAGAAAAACATGTGATAGCATCTCCTGAGCATGCAGTGCTTATGAAGGCCAGAGCAGGGTACAGGGTGTCCAGGCCTTCAAAGTCACTCAGCATCCACTGGTGAGGTCACCAGAGCAACAGCCACCCCCACAAGCTCCTGCAACAGGAAGCACTCTGAATGGCTTTACTATTTTTGCCTTTAATAGCACATTTTTACTCTACCTTTTCTGTTAAGACACATAAATAGTCAGTGTTGTGTTGCAACTGCCAAACATGGCAGGACAATGATGGGATGAACATGTATGTAACCTACAAGAAGCATGCTAGACCATATATCCTTGGCATGAAGTGGGCTAGACTTTCTAGGGGCTGTGATTGCAGCATGTTTGCATGGTAATGACATCACCGGATAGTGCATTTCTCAGAAGGTGTCTCTGTCTCTCGAGAGAACACAGCTGTGTTGGAGAGCAGTTGCCCTGGCTAGGCTGCTCCCCACCTGCCAGAGGAAGAATGACATCCTGAGCTTGAACACAGCTTTTTCGTATCTGGGCCTCACCAATGTCTGCTTGTTAAGCATACAGTGTCCGGGGTTGAGGAAGCTCTGAGTGAGTGTGTAAAAGGCAGATGAAGTCCTGAGCGGATATGTACTATCTGGCACAGGCAGGGGCATGTGATGGACCAATGCCTCAGACCCATAGGAACGGGAATAACAAGGCTAGCTAACTCCTCCCTCTGTGCTGTGCTTAATAAAGGCACTGAAGATCCAGGTTGCTGTGGTAGTTGAGGCCACTCCATTAGAGTGTACATGGCCCACCTGAGCCCAGCTTTCCTGTACATATGTCTGTCGTGTCTTCACTACTTCAGTGTTCCAGTCTGAATTCAGGGACAAGCGGTGCTGGTCACTGCAGCACAAGGTATGTGGGCCTTCCCAGGTACCTCTTGAGTACTGGATAGAGGATCCTTCGGGGGCCTTTAGATTGTTCACCATTGACTGTTTTGTGATGCAGCTTCAAGGAGAGAAGGAGGGATAAAGTGTCATGTACTTCTCAGTCTCGGGGAGCTTCAGGGATGATTCTAAGGGGACATCCACTCGGCCACCTCAGGAGACAGCTTCTGCTGTCCATCATACCTCTCCACCTGCCAAACCAAACTGTCCATCATCCATCACAGAGTCCCAGGAGTCCACTGGCCTGGGAAGTGATGCTGCAATTGACCACCTCAGCAAGAGCTTCCACTAATTCTGTCACAAAAATCCAGATGGAAACGTGTGGTTGTCCATAGACTTTTAGCTGTTGAGACTGCACACCACTGTGGAACCCTCCCTCAAGGTGGCTTATCTCAACTCTTTTGGGTACTTCCTTGACCAAGAAGTGTCTGCCACATCCTGCCCCTCAACCCACTCTTCCGTCCGTCCCAATCCCTTCTACTCTGAGTTAAAGCCACTGTGATGGTTGGCTTTGACTGTAAGCTTGACAGGCTCTAGAATCACTTGAGAGACAAGCCTCTGGTATCCTGGACTACCTACCAAAGAGAAAGTAGGATGACCAGCATTCATCGTTTCCTGCTTCCATATTGAAGATGTGGAGTGACCAGCTGCCTCAAGCTTTTGCCACAATGAATCAGACTCTCAAACTCAGATCCACAATAAAAAAAAAAAACCTTCCTTCCTTACCTTCCTTAATTCCTTTTCCAAAATATTTTATCATAGCAAAAGACAAGCAGCTAGGATGGCCACTAATTAGTTGGCTTAGATCACTGCATCCCAGGTCTGGTTATATATCAGATGGAAGGGTTAGGGTACTTTTTTATACTTATATATTTTATTGAGGAGGACAGATGCCACCGTGTGCACATGGGAGTCAGAGGACAACTTGTGAGGGGTCAGTTCTCTCCAGCCACCATGTGGATCCCACATGCCGAACTCAGGTCTTCAGGCTTGGTGCCAAGTGCCCTTACCCTCGGAGCGTCTCACTAGCCCTGAGGAACTCTTAAACACCAGTGACTAGGATTTCTCCAGAACCAGATACCACAAAACAACTGGGTAGTGAGGCTAAGACACCGACTTTCCCATTCCTCTCCAGGCAATTTCAATGTGCAGCCGGGGTGACACAGGCAATTCCACTCTCGGTTCAATTCAATGTCATGCTGCAGAAACCCCTCACAGCCTTTGGCGTGTGGGTGACAATGTTTCCCATTTTTCAGTGCTGACATGAGCGGGTTTTTCATATTATTATATTGAGATCAATTCACATTTGTCTGCAATGCAAGGAAGACTCTCCCAACTGTCAGTGTTAGGAAATAACTGTCTAACTGAAGGGAAATATGAAATCTTTCTCCTCAGAGCTTGTAAAAACAAGCTAAGGCTATCTTGTTTTCTGCAGCAGTTTATATGGTCAGAGCCTGGGCCCTGGCCTGTTTAATGCTGCGGGTTGACACCAGAATCCTAATCAATCATGAAAGACTTTTTCATCATTAAACATTCTCTGTGGGCAATGCTTTCTTAGCAAACTGGCAGAAATGAAAGGTTGTCCCTGTGAACAATAAGTAAATATATCCGGGCATCTTTGTGATCCAAATCCTGCCATCCCTCCAGACCTGAAATACCTCATTGATTTTTTTTTTAATTCGAAAAATGCCTTGCTTATTCTAAAAGGCAGGTGGAAGGCTATCAGGAAAGGTGTAACTTTTCCCAGAGAACTGAAACTGATCTCGATGCCTGTTTCGTGAAAATTTTAGCCTGCAGGGAGTGCAAATTGTACGCCGGTATTTTCAGTCTCCAAGTTATCCTTGTCCACAATCTCAATGTCAGCAATTGTTGTCGCTCCAGTTTAACGAGACCTTTCACTTGCTCATGTGTGTGGACGTGCAGAGACACACGTCACGGCCCAGGTGGAGACCAGACAGCAACGTTCGGAGGTTGGTTCTTTTCTTCCAGCTTAGTTTTTAATGAAGTCTCCCTTGCTCTTTCTGCTCCCCTGCTCCTCTGCCTCCCAGCTCCTCCTTGGATCACATATGCCCAGCACAATATCGAGCTTCTCACGTGGGCTGCACAGAACAAGCTTATGGTATTAGGCTTGCGATGCAAGTACTTTCACCTGCTGGGCCATCTCGCTGGCCCCATTTGTCCACCCTTCTAGTGACCAAACGTGTGTTCCCTGTATAATTCCCTTCACCTCTGCTCGCCGTCAGAGTTTGCAATGGGAATGGCACACGCTGTCCCAGGTATCTGGCTTCTTCATGCAGGCCTTCCCAGTATAACAAACAGATGGCTCCATTCCTGCCCCATCCCTTGCCAGCCACACAATCCAGGTGCTGAGCACAGAGGCATTGAATAAATGATGAGACCAAGTTTTAGCTTAGAGCTGGTTGTGTCCTATTTGCATAGGCATAATGTCAGATTCATTATTCATGAGCATATGCTATAATGACCCTCCCCTTACAGCTCAGTCCTGTGCTGCCTCTGAGTCTCGGGTGTGCAAGATAAACCATCTCTCCTGGAGCTTGCAGCAATTTCTCCTTTCTGGGTACACAGCGGAGTGACGGCTCTATTTTTTATGCAAGTGTGCCTCCTTAGATGCATAACATTTACAGCCTCCCATAAAATAAACGGAAGGTTTTGATACTGAATGTCGAAAGCATATTGGGTCAACAAAAAAACAAAATTAAGGAGAAGCCAACAACTCCCCAAAGAATTCTAGTGAGGGAAAGATCTGGTCTACCTATAGCCAGAAGAGGTGAAACAGGAAGGTGTGTTGTAGGTCATGTTGCAAAACTTTTCTTAACTAAAAATGTCTCCCCCTGGGAGTTGGTGAGATGGCTCAGTAAGTAAAGATCCTTGTCACCAGGCTTGGTGACCTGAGTTCAATCCCAAAGGCCTACATGAGAGGAAAGTAAGAGCTGACTCCCAAAAGTTATTGTCTGACCTACACACACACAAACACACACACACACACACACACACACCACAAATAAAGCATGTAAAATCTCTTCCCTAAATAGAGATAATAGTTACTTTTATATATCAATAAGACTGGGGTATATAATGTCCACTATCTGAGAAAGCACTGCTTCCAGAGGCTATAGCTTTAATCCTACATGTCCCCCATAAGCTCAGGTTTTGAATACTTGGTACCCACCACCTTGCAGAATTATTTTGAAGCCCATGGAGCCTTTAAAAGATGGAATCTGACTGACAGAAGAAAGTCACAAGGGCCAGGCCTTTGAAGTTTACACTTGCTCCTGGCTCCTGATTGCTTTCTCTGTTTCCTTATCCTCCACCAGGTAAACAAACTGCCACCATATGCCCCTGCCAGCACATGTCCCCACCATGCACCAAGCTGCAGTACCTCACTCTTCCCACCATGATGAACTTAATCCTCCAATCACAGGGGCTAAAACAAATCCTACCTCAAGTTGTTGCAGTTAGGGGTTTAATCAAAGCCAAGAGTAAAGAACCTGATGCCGTGGGTATGCCATGAAGACGCTGTCCAAAGAGACTGGAGCTTGAACTGATGGACAAGTGATGGAGACAACCCTTCCCAAGTTGAATGGGCATTATTCAATCTCTTGAAGATATAAAATTAACAAAGGATCAGAGGAAGGGCAAATTTTCTCAGTATATTAATTTTCTCTATATATCCATCTTCTCTTGCACTCAGAAATTTCCTGGTTCTCTGACCTTCAAACTCAAAATTTTCTTATGCACCTGGTTTTTTTTTTTTGGATATGTTGATCCCCATAATCACTTGAACTGATAATTATAGCTTTGTTACTCAGTTATGTATCTGGAGCTGTAAGGCGGCAAGATTTCATGACGAATTAAGTTCCTGGATAATTTTAGTAATGATATTGTTAACTAGATACATGTTTGTGATGTAGAGTAAATATAAATATGATGACTATACAAGTAGGGGTGGGGTTGGCAGAGTGGTTGGCTATGGAATTAGTGGCATGTGATCCTTAGAAGATGAAAGCACAGATGTGGGCTAGGGATTGCAAAAGAAGCTCAGAGAGTCGCAGTTAGATCAACATTCAGATCCTGCCCTTGCTGCTTATTGTAACATGACAGTCAGTTGGAGTCATCAGGCCCCATTTCTCTCCTCCAAAGAACAGGGGAAGTAGAAATACAGCAACAGAGGCCTTGGCAAGACTCTAGCAAGGTCAGGTCAAATAGCAACAGTAAGAATGCTTAACAAGCCAGGTGGTGGTGGTGCACGCCTTTAATCCCAGCACTAGAGGGGGTAGAGGCAGGCGGATCTCTGTGAGTTCGAGGCCAGCCTGGTCTACAAGAGATAGTTCCAAGACAGGCTCCAAAATGTATAGAGAAACCCTGTCTCGAAAAAAGAATACTTAACAAATAATGACTTTCTAAATGTTTTCCACACAGATGCAAAGTCAGCCTGAGTGAGTGGCAAAAATCTTTGTTTAAGGAGGAAAATTCAGAAAAGTTCTGGGCCTTTCCTATGTACAGCTTGCTGTCCTCTTACTTTCCAATAACCATGATAGCATTACATCACCCACTGTGGTGTTACATTGTCTGCTACAGTGTTTACATCATCCATTTGTCTCCTAGCTTGTTGACAGAATTACTCTATTTGGTAGGTCCATACTACATATCTGTGCTAACAGCCAGAGGTTGGAAGTTCTCAGTTCTCTTCTGTGGCTATCACATCATGAGTGAGGGATGTTCTCACTGTATCCAAGACAGAACAAGTCTCAATTCTAAACACAGAGGAAATGCATGGAGTCAGAGTCTGCAGGATCATGGTTGAGGCCCTACACAATCAGAGGGTTTCTATATATTTCACAGACTTGGGATTTGCTTGAGAGCCTTTTTGGCAGAATTACATGAATGATGGGATACGATTTATTTCAAAGGACTGCTGGACCCTCCAATTCAGGGACCAGATTATCAAACACCCCAGCGAAGACCAACATCACGGTGTGATGTTTGTACTGCAAAGCATTTATTCCCCTTCTAGAAAGTGCAGCTGGTGCCTCTCTCACAGCAGTGTAAACCAGAGCTCGGCTACTCCCGTCAGATCCAGCTCTAAGTATGAGAGTCATGAGGAATGATCTACCAAGTCAAATTCCTATCCTAGTTTTCATCAAAGATTTGAGGGCGGAATTAAATTCCCCACCTATTAAATCTTCATCTGTTGAGCTTTTGGCCATGTCCTTTCCTCTTCTACCAAACTTGCTGGCCAATAATCTCAGTTTTTGTGAATTCTTTTCCATTAAAGATATCCTATTACTTCATTCACCAGTATTTGAATTATACGTCTTTGAGGGCAGCATGAAAGCAAAGAACAGAAAAGGCGTTCCTAAGAACAACTGAGAGCTGGAGAGATGGCTTGATGCTGAGGAACGCTCTCGACATTCTGCCAATCCACAGTCCCTGAGATGGGTGGCTCAGAACTGCCTGTAACTTCAGCTCCAGGAAACTCAGTGTCTCTGGCCTCTGCCAGAGGAGCCTGCGCTCATGTACACATACTTCACACACACACACACACACACACAGACTCACACAGACACACACACACACACACACACACACACACACACCCCGTAAAAATAAACAATTT
This sequence comes from Myodes glareolus, assembly GCF_982192425.1. Classification (NCBI taxonomy): domain Eukaryota; kingdom Metazoa; phylum Chordata; class Mammalia; order Rodentia; family Cricetidae; genus Myodes; species Myodes glareolus. Next base: position 30,095,596 of record NC_142031.1, on the reverse strand, counting down.
TTAAAAGAAAATACCATACGGAGGAAAGAAATGCTTTCTACTCCTTGCATATACATTTCAAAACATGAGATTCTTGCCAGGCAGTGGTGATGCGCACCTTTAATTCCAGTACTTGGGAGACAGAGGAAGATGGATCTCTGTGATTTCAAGGAGGCCAGCCTGGTCTACAGAGAGGATTCTAGGACAGCCAGGGCTACAATAGAGAAACTCTGTCTTGGAAAAAATCAGATTTTGAATCATAGGTATATACAATTATCATCAATTAAAAATTCCAAATTTCCACAAGGTATCTAATCTCCTTTACTTTTTAATTTATTCAAAACTTTTGATTAGATGGTTCTTGCTGTTGTCAGAGGACCTGGTTTGATTCCCAGCACCCACTCAGCAGCTTAAAACCTTTGGCCCCTTTTAAGAACTTAGTCCTTCCTGAGACCTTTTTATTCTCTCCTCCTATTTGTCAGCAGACTAAACACTGGCCCTGTGTTTGGACCACATGAAGTCACTCAGGACTTATATTTTCCAAGATAAGTTGGCCCCATAACCCCAAGGTGGTGATCTTGTGAGTACTGGGTGTTCCTAGGTATCTGGGCTTTATGGAGCTCACAGTTAATGCCGAAATATGTATGAAATACATATCAAAGAGGCAATGGTATTTCCACGTATGAGCAGAACTCTGAAGCAGCATGTTAAGTTGGTACAAGTGCTGGCCATGTGTGTAGAGACTCAGGCCTCCCATACCATTCTCACTGTCCTGATGTGCACTGCATACTATAGTTAGGTTTTCCAATCTCATTGGACCCAGAGCTCAATCTTGGGAACTTTATAAATGACCAAGTATCTTGCCCTTGAAGAAAGTCCTTCTTCTTTGGTGTCCTGGTTTCCCTATCATCCCAAAGCAGGAAAGCAAACTGTTATCTGCATAGCAGCTTCCTACAGAATCAGAACCCCACAAGTTGTGGAGGGGCCTGAAATCCACAATCCAGGACTCAGGGGAGGTGACTCAGTCAGGAAAGTGCTTGCCTTGCAACAGAGATATAAGTTTGATCCCCAGCACCTCTTTTTGTGTGTGTACACATGTGCCCCTCACATTAACACACATACACAGGAGCATACACACACACATGAGCATATATGCATGAATATACACATGTGAATACACAAACTTACATAACATGAACATGCATACAGACATGAACACACATAAGCCAAAAATAAAGTCTGTGTTCCATAAAAGAAGTCCCACCAATTTCAACCTGCTGCAATTTCTTGCCTGTTCTTAGTTTCCTGGATACGATAGCAGGTGGTGTTTCTCAAAGATTTCTTAAGACCCTGTCACATGTGCCCTTTTGTTTCTCTCCCGTTGAGGAAAGAAGTTGGACTGGGGTTGTTGCTCAGAGGTAGAACACTTGCATAGCACACACAAGACCCTGGGTCCATCCTCTTCATGAGAGACAGAGACAGATGAAGAGAGACTGCGTCTCCACTTTCTTGAATCTCAGTGGGCCTTGGGACTTCTCTCAGTAGTAAAAAAGGTAAGTGAAAGAGTGACTTCTACCTCAGAGGAAGCCTGGAAGCTTCTGCTTCTGCTTTTGCATCTTGGAGTGCTTGCCCCTGCAATAATCCATCTGTGGGAACCTACCTGCCCAACTGACAAAAGTCCAAAGCACATGGCACAGCCCTGAGTAGATTTTACAGTCTGTGGGGCTGCTGAGATCTGAGCTAAACTATCAGAGAAGACAGCCATCAAGGGCCAGCCCTGAGAGTGAGCCATCTCAGATGTCCAGCACACAGGCCATTAGGAGACTGGAGCTTCAAACGTTTGGCTGCCCTCCTGTGCAAGACCTTAAATGAGGACCACCCAGCTGAATCGAATCAAACCACAGAACAGCTACAGACAATCAGAAGTTGGTTTCAGCCACTGGGTTATGAGATGCCAAGTAAAGTTTACCTCAGGTTGAAAGTGGTCACGCCCACCTTGCCATAGAGCAGTCGAGATGACTCACAGGAGAGTCTCATCTGATTGGCTGTCTTCATATTACTTCTTGCAGGAAGGAGGAAGGTTACAGGGCTCGTAAGGTCCCTGTCCTCAAGACCGCCCCAACAGTGACAACTAGTTGGGACTACACTCTTGAATGGCGTAGTCTGTGAGTTGTCCATTCTCCTCTAAGTAATCCCTAAAATTCTCAGTGGCTCACTGGTCTTTTTTAGACTCCTTTCGGGGGTCTGCATGACCTCTTTAAGTGAGTAGATTTTTCTTGGTCTGTTCTAGACAAGTCACATGCAAACCAGAATTAAGTCATCTTTCTGCATTAAAAAAAAAATCAGCCCCTTGTCCCCAGTTGTCCATGCACGTAGGACTCACATAGGAAGTTCAATAAAAATACATAGGTCCTGGTTCCGACCTGCATGAATTCTCATGTGTGCTTTCCAGAACATGGTTGCCCATCATGAAGGGCTGCCCGTTGTGTTACAGTATCCTTAGCAGTCTGACTCCTGTCTCCCATGGATCAGCAGCACTCTCACACTTATGACAGTCCCAGTTGTCAGCAAATATTACCAAATGTTCACTGGGGTGGGAGGGGATGATTCCCAGATGGGTGTCAGTGGTCTAGCCAGGGCTAGCCTGAACACTTTAAGACTCATCTGCTGATTCTGGGATTACCAAAACAGAGGTCTGATGATTTTAATAGGCTTGCAGGCTTGCTTCTCAAATAGAAGGAAGTTTGTGGGTCACTTTAATGACCTTGACATCTTATCAAGCCCCAGATTGTGATTCAATAGAACTAAGGTGACCCAAGTTTCTGGATTTCTAGCAGGCTCCCAGTGGCACTGCTGTGGCCCCCATTACACCCACTGGATGACAGCAAGAAAAGAGACTGATTCATTTGCCTTAGGCCTGTACTGATACCTAGAACCTCCATCCAGGAACCCCCAAGTACCTTCTGTCAATCTCCCCTGCCCCAGAGAAAAATGGCAACTGTTGATCATCAAAACAGAATATCCATGTTCTCCGCGGTTGGCCCGTAGGCCTGAAAACACGGTAGCAGGGAAATTACTTCAAGTAAATGACTTCTTAGGGATCAGTGTGCCGCAGACAGCATCTTGCACTGCAGTGAGGTAGAAGCGTCAGCAGATCAAGGGAAACCGTCCCTACAGTTTGCTGCTTGCTGTTGCCAAGGTAGAAGGCCAAACAATGCAGTGAGCTGCCAGCCTTTTTCAATAATGCCCTTGACACTGCCAGGCGAGAGGAGCTGTGTGGGGGACCCGGAGCTGTCCCTGGCTGCCTCAGCCCACCGGCAGCGTCACAAAGTCCGTACTTTCACCATATGTCAGAGGGGTTAAACAAATAAGCCAGGAGAGCACATTTTCAGTTTGAGGAGGGATTTCAGGGAGTCGATTCTGCTCCCTCCAGGATGGAGGTCAAGCTGCAATGGTGGCAGGATAGACTAGCCTTCTGGAATTTACACAGAACTGTGGAAAGGTTACTGCTCCCCCTGCTCATGACTGGGGAGCACAGAGGATTCGGATGACTCGGTTTTGCTCTGGCTTTCATCCAAGAAAAACGTCTTATTTCACTCTGCTGGTATTTGTCTGCATAGAAATCCCTCCCGAAGGATGTCCTCTCCCACCTGCAAATTTTGCCAGAAACCGGAAGAAGCGAGTAGTAGCTAAGGAGTCTTCGGGGCACGTTATTTAAATCCTACTGGCTCCAAAAGAGATAGATGGTGTCTAGGTATCTGGTCATCTACAATGAATGACCTGTGGATGTGTCCAAGTCTCCAGCCAGTGCCCCACCACCATGCACAGCCTAACACTTTTCTACTTAGGTTTCCTCACCCAAAGAAGAAACGAAAAGCCAGCAAGAGTGAGTAGGTTGAGACTGTCCAGAGAAACAGTTCTACAGATTGCTTCAAGAGATTTCTTCATCAGATGCATGACAGCAAATCCTAAGGGAACCCCATAAACACACACACTAATTAATTCTGAGCAGATTTTCTGCTCTGAAACATATATGTGGTTCCTCAGTACAGAATGGAGGTTGATAAATGGCCTTTACTTCTTCCTGGGCTTCTGGGTGCTCCCTGATTGACCGTGTCAGGGCTCTGCTCAGTAACTCTCTACCTAGAACAATAGTGACTCTGGGTACAGGAAGCAAGGCTTGTATAGATAACAGCCATCAATCAAACTCATGGTGCCAATAACAGTCATAGACAGAGTCCAGGGATGCCGCTAGATGTCCTCACAACACGGGATGATTCCCATGACGAAGAACTTGTTGGCTCAAAAGGCACCTGTGAGGAAACACTGCCTTGGGATTTTTTTTTTTTAAGCTCAAAAACTAGCTTCAACTAACAGCTGTTGGAGACTGCAGGCCTCATCGCATAAATTCTACTACTGCATGGAAGACAAGAATACAAAGAGAAAGAACACCACCCACAAGTGATTTCCTTTCTCTTCCAAATAGGACAGAGATTCCTTCTGGAGCCTGTCTTTGGTGGCTCGAATGAGAAAGGTCTCTCATAGGCTCTTTTGTTTTAACACTTGGTCCCTAGCTTCTGGCTCTGATTTAGGAGAAAGAACCTTGTTGATAGAAGTGAGTCCCTGAGGGCCCTGAGGTTGTGTGGCCCATTCCCACTTCCTGCTCACTACTTACTCCCTGAGGGCAGATTCAATTCAAGCAGGTACCTTGCACATCTGTGGCCAGGCTCTCTCTACCACAATGGGCTGGTGAGCCAGAGTAAGCCCCTCTTCCCTCAGTTGCTTTTTGTCAAGTATTTCTCACAGTAATGAGGAAAAAGAATAATATACTCTCAGCCCAGAGGGAAGCAATAAAAGACCCTCAGTGAAACCTTAATAAGTATTTATCAAAGCACAGTGACTTTGATTAAAAACACAACAAAACACAGTGGCTTATGCATGCATTCTCAGCACTTGGGAGGTTATAGTCATGAGTTCAAGGACACCCTGTGATATATAGTGAGTTTCACAAACCCTGTCTCAAAAAGAAAAAAGAAAAAAAGACTAGATTAAGACTCAGCTCTCAGTTGATTGATAGCCTTATATAGGAAAGAAAGAACAATAGTAGCTGAGAGATTAGCTCTCTGTGGGCAGCCTGGGCCACTTTGTATTAATGAGCATGTGAATTGCTAAAAATGTGAATCTGGATTCAGTGGGTGTAGGAGAAGGCAAGAAAGCCTGTCACCTGGGTTCCAAATGAAGCCTCACAGTGCACAACCCACAGAGTTAGAGCAATTGTAATCTCAGTGCTAGGAGGCAGAACCAGGAGGATCCTTAGCAACCAGCTAGCATAATCTAGGGGTGAGCTCCAGGTCAGTGAGAGAGACCTCAAAAAACCAAGGTGGATGACTTCTCGAGAGCGACACCCAGGGTTGATCTCTGGCTTCCACATGCATACCCACTCTATAGACCTGCACACACACACACACACACACACACACAGAGAGAGAGAGAGAGAGAGAGAGAGAGACAGAGAGAGAGAGAGAGACAGAGAGAGAGAGAACATTAACCAGCCATTTCAGCCTCTCTGGCCTGCTATAGAAAACAAGAAGGATGCCAAAAATCTCATCAATGCCCACATCAAAACCCAGCAGACTTAGTAAGTAAAAAATAAATTTTTAATGTTTCCTGACATGGCTTTATTAGGGATTTCAGATATCCTATCTACTAACTTCTTTTGTATTTAAATAAGAAAAATGCTTTAGGATGTGTTACCTCACCCAAGGTCTTGCTGATGATTGATTGCTGTAGAGACTGGACAAGATCCCTCACCCTGCCTGCCCATCTAGCATCTTTCCCCTCTTAGTTCTGGCTGCAGCAGTCTGCCTGGTAAGCAGCACTGCAGATCTGGATGTTGTTTACTTGGCTGTGCTTTTCCACAATGCTGTTGCATAATGGCTGGCTAAAACCGAGCCTTTCCATTCCTCCAACTTTGCCTGCCCATCCATCCACAGATAGACCACATCCAGTCGAATGGAATGGCTGGGGACATGGCCCAGAAATCAACTGTTACACCAGAGTTGCTCCTCTGATATATGAGAAAACAGAAAGCAAGAGAGAGAAGAGGGAGAGGGAGAGAGAAAGAGAGAGAGAGAGAGAGAGAGAGAGAGAGAGAGAGAGAGAACACCAGCCAACAGCATACACTGAGCTAGGACTGAACTGAAACCCATTTTGATTCCCTGTGCACATTCCAAATCTTTTCCGACAAAACACAGCCCTTCATGATTTGCCAGACCCTCATTAGCCCAGCAGCCTGTTATCTTAATACCAAAATCCTGCTCATCAATAGCAATTTAGATGAAAGGAAATTATATTTAAAGACAAACATCCTGTCACATATAGGTTCAGCTTAAGCCCGCTCTCCAACAGTTTTGGAATAATCTTGAAGCTGCTTTTCTTTTCCTCTTCTTCTCCTGCAAAAATATAGTACTGCTCTGAGACTTCAAGTTGGATTCCCGTCCTGGGTCTTCTTGCCTCACAAGCAAGGTCTCCCTTAAGGCTCATGGATTTTAAGCGCCATCTAGTGGTATATTTTCAAATGTCAAAATTAACTTGAAATTTAACTTAACAAGGATAATTGGAGGGTATATAGCTCTAAATCTAATCTGATTACCAGAGAATGACCATTGATCAATTATATGAAAATTGTAAATATTTAAAAGTTATAAATACAAATTCAACTAGTCTCAAATAGCAATGTGAGCACCTTCTTATGAACCCCCAGGTGACTTCTCCATCAAAAATGGGAAAGGCTTCACAAAGACGTTTTCTACCACATATTAGAGACCCAACATTCTACAGGGTATTTCTAATTTGAGAGATTCTTAGCACTTCTGTTTTCCACCAATTTGCTTTGACAGATCTACTCATTTTTTTTCCACTATGGAGAAGAACAATGACTCGGGATTTTACCCCAAAGAATAGCGGACTTCTTTACAGTCAGATCCTCATATAGACAGGTTTCAAAAATTGCATCTTTAACTAAACATGTATGTGCATGTACTTTCCTGTGTCTTTATTTTCTAAACAATTCAGTATAGTCATTTACATAGTAGTTACATTGACTTAGGCATTATAAACATTATAAGTTGATGGATGTACATGAGAGAATGCTATACCCGTCTACTGATAGGCTTTGAGCATCCTTAGAGTTGGGTACCAGAGAACTGTCCTGGAACCAGTCTCCATAGATACTGAGAGGCAATTGTGTTTGCAGCTTACTCTTCAGAACGGAAGGCAAGTGAATGCACTGGTTCTCGACCAGTTTGGAGTCTCACATCGCCATCACCTGCACCTTCATCAGTGAAGCTGATTAAATGACTTTATGATTTCAGCTTCTCTGCCCTTGTTCTGTATAACAGCAGACACACCAAGGTGAAGAGAGAGAAAAGGAAGTGTTTACAGACCCATCCCCGGATCCTACAGGATTGAAGCGCCAGATAAATCCTGTGGACGGATGATGCAGTCTCAAGATCAAAGGGAAGTCGGGGTAGAAGTGCTCTTGTAAAGCTGACTCCACATAGCAGTCTGAGAAAATATGTACAGATGAAACGCTGCCAGGAGGTGCTAAGATGCATATCCCATCTATCGCATTAACGAAGAGTTCCGCCGCGCTTTCATTTAACATGATTAGCTGTCCTTGAGCAGAAGCTACCGTTAAATCCCAGCTCACTACAACCTCCTGGATTTGGGTTTTGATAATATTTATTTTCTGAACAAAGGTGTTAACCAGAGACACATAGACAGAAGCATAATATAAAACATAAATTCACCTTCAGCCGTCCTGTAGACATAGCCCTCTTAGAACTCTTTGGGCAACTTCCCTGTATTTGCCGAGGGATGAAGATTAGGATCATAAATATATCAGGCTTGTCACCTGACTTTTTTCACCCAATATGTGTGCCTCCTCATGCCATTCAGTTTATGAATATATTTCATAAATTAGTGAACCAATTCTTATTGGAAGGCATTAGATCGCTTCTAATGATTAATCTTATATCTAAATAATTATGAGATTAGCCTCCTTGCGAACAAATAAAATGACATAAATATTTCTAGAACTTGAATTTCTGGACCCTGGACATGATGTGTTGAAGTTTTATGATGCACAGCAACAAATTGAGAGCAGAAGTATGCAATTGTTAACATTCCTGCCAGCACCGTATAAGGTCTAATGGTGGCACCTTCTTTGAGGAGGGAGGCTGCCATCTACTGTCCTAACCGTCACCTCTTTAGGGAGTCTCCTCCATACTGTCAGAGTATGAGGGGCCATCTCAAACTCTTAATCCTGCAATTTGAGGGTGCGGACCTGTGACCTTCAAAGCTTCGTGAACATCCCCAGAATCCATCCAAGGACATACACAACTGGACATAAGCAATACCAAGTACAACCACCGGTCTCTCAAACATCTTGGAGAAGTGCTAATTGATCTGTCTTCTACTCTTCTAAGTTAAGTTGTAAAAAATTTTGCGTGCACTTTGCAATCCCTTTCTACTTCCTTTCTGTTGTAGAACAATTTCCACAAAAAAAAACCCTCTATGACCCAGTAATTTCTAAAGGCATCTTGGCAAGATTTGAGATTTTCTGACGAGACTCATTAAGATTAGGAAACAAATAATTCAGGAATCTCGGAAAGTCCCTGAAATGGACCAGTTGCACAAGGTCCCGCCATCCTTTAAGGTTGTATAATCAATCAGTAAAGGCTGCTGTGGAGACAGAGACCAGCCCAAGGAGCCTGGGAGTGGCAGATCAGCCAAGATGCCTCGAAGACAAATGTTCAACTGCCAAGCTGCCGGCAAGTCATTCAGCCAGTACCAGGGTTCCAGTTTTCCCACGCTGTCACCCATGCGCTTGCGGTGTTCCTGCTCCTCTGAGCAAGGCCCATCAGGTTCACTCGTTCACCATGCAGGAACTGTGGTGGTACCCACACCTTGTTCTGTCACTTGATCCATATCTAGGGTGAGTAGAAATTTGTTCATGTCTCCCAGGAATAGCATCACACAAAACCTACACACACGTTACTCTGATAATTACCCAACACTAAAATTATCCTCGCTTCTTTGCTTCTTTCTTCCATCTGGCTACAAAGGAGTTCATGAAACTGCTCAGTTTCCCAAACAAGCTCGTATGAGAATACTCGCCTTCTGCAAACCAGAGTTTCTGTGGACACGGCCACCTGGAAACAATAGTGTTATGTTTTGGCTTGCGGGGTTTTTTTTGTTTTGTTTTGTTGGGTTTTTTTCTTCTTCTTTTTTTTGGGGGGGTGTGGGGGGGGGTATTGTTGTCTCTCTTACGGCGCTGTGCTTCCCTATGGCTCCATGCATGCTAAGCAGCTAAGCAGGTGCACTGCCACTGAGCGGTGGTGCCCACCCCTGCCTGATAACAATAGTAACGGGGGAAACAGACAACATGATTCCGAGACATTACAACTGAATTCATTGAATAGAATATTCTACAGTTGACAGATTTTAAAACTACAATTAGACTTCCCAATTTCTTACATCATTCTTCTTTTATGCACCATATATACAATCCTTTTACTCTCTTTAATAAAAAAAAAAAAAAAAACGGAGCAGGCAAGATATGTCTATGGGTAAAGTTCGTGCCACAAAGTCTGATGACCCGAATTTGATCCCTAGAACCTGTGACAGAAGGATAAAAACCAACCCTTAAAGTTGTCCTCTGGCTTCCACATATATACCACGGCACACAACAATGTCCCATGCACATGCGCACACATCACCCCATACATAAGCATACACACTAGGAGTAAATAAAATCTTGATGTTTTAAGTCAAAAAAGCAAGAAAGAGAAAACGTCTAAAAATAGGTATAAAAAACCAATACAATTGATACATTTTACCCTTAAATTGCAAGCCTAACAACAACAAAACGAAACAGTTCCATGCTGAGGTTTCTTTGTCACCCCTGTATAGTTACTTTCAAAAGCAGACCATTTATGGCATTTGTCACTAATCAGTGGCTTTGGTTGTAATCTCCAGCTCTGCTCCCCAAGACTGTCTAAAGAAGTTCTAACTGTAAATGTTGAGGACGGCCGTATCCAACAGACCAACTTCAAACTGCCAATCCACGGCTGGACACAGCACAACAAGCTTCAGTTATCTCAGTGCTCTCCAGAAACGGACACTTTGAGTCCACAACGCATGGGATTTACACCCTGGCCCCATCCATCCTCTCCTCCACCATCTTCATTTCCTGGGTCTGTTACAAAATAACTAGAATGAGATCAAAGAAGACTCCCAGTCATGACAGATAAACTGGAAGGGAGAGTCCACGCCTTAGATAAGCTTAGAAAAGAGAAGTCCATATTAAAGATTCTTGCACCCCTTCCACCCCCTCCCCAGTTACCAAGAAAGGCATTGGGAGACCCAGAAATACCCAGAAAGAGAAGCGGCTTTGGCTGGGTACTGCAGGAAGTGGGGACACCATTTCATTGTGAAGCAATTTTTGTGTTAGCTCTTTGTGTTAGCTTTTTGGTATCTCCTTGTGTTAGCTCTTTGGTACCTCCCTGAGTTCTAGATGTTAACCACAGAGTGACAGGACAAAATGGTCCCTGGAGGAAAGCCTAGACTATCTGCCCATAGCAGAAATGGTTTAATTCTACTTTGACTAGTAGACGCAAATACCGGGTAACTAATAAAACAAATGGATTCCAGTAAGACAGGAGGTGGAAACTAGAAATGAAGAAGCCAGTCATGTTGCCAGTGGAGGCTACTATACATCCTGGAGGTCTTGCTGCAAGAGCCCTGGAAGACCCACTAGGCAGATTTCCCCAAGAGAAAATCACTTCCATGTGTACACATGCGCACTTGCGCGTGCACACACACACATCACCCATCTCCCATTGCTGGCTGGGAATCCATAGCACATAAGAATAAATTACAGACAGGAGAGAGTGAATGCAAAGACCCCTGTTCTCTCCGCGATGCTCTAAGAGTCAGTGAGAGATGAGAAAGCTGGACTCATGACCTCCCACTATGAGTGCACCTAGATGCAGGTCAGGCATGCTAGAAATCGCATGCAATAAGACTTGGCTGGATTGAGTTTCAATATGTATAAGTGACCAAGATGTAGCTAAGAATCAAAACAAGGAGACAAATCAGATTGTGGATGGCAATGTATGGAGAACTGTGCTTCATACTGTGCACACCAATCACAGACCACACAATGAGCCAGTCACATTGTACCTGGACGACTGATGGGCCAAGTGGAGTTGCTGGATCTCTGTAGCTTCATCTGGCCCAGTTCAGGTTTTATGGGATAATTGAGTTCAAAAACAAGTAATCACTCATCTCTATTGTAATGGAGAGGAAGAACTCACATTTGGAAAGAGAGCATGTCACATCAGCTAAATAAAATTTGCAGTTTTGTTTCAGCTCATTCCTGTCAAACAGAATGGCTAAGAGCAAAAACTACACAGGCCAAACAGCATTATCAACAGCTCCAAAACACATTTGGTTGATTTGATTGCTGGGCTGTAGGCATGTGAACAATCCCAGGAGAAAGGACCTGCAACGATGGCTCAATTGGCCAGAGAGCTTACAATGCATGCATGAAGAATGGAGTTCAGATCTCAGAACCTACAGAGAAAAAGAAAAGACCCATGTGGATGTGAATGCCTGTAACTCCAGCGCCCTGTGAGGTGGAGACAGGATTCCTAAGACTCTCTGGCCACAGTGCAGTCTAGCTCCGGGGCAAGGATGAAGCAGGACACCCACCCTCTGGCATCCCTGAAAGAAGGAGGGATGCCGACATCCCCACTATGAAGGTCTCGACCCTCTGGAACTGTGAGATAAGCAAACCCTTTGCTTTGGTCATAATAGTTTATCACAGCAGCATATAGAAACTAAGACAGCTGCCATTCCCAATCTGATTGCACGAGATTGTAGACACTGAAGCCAAATATCATAAGGCTACACTACTTCACACAGCAATTCTCCGAGGTTGCAAAAGGTTTGAACCACTTTACAAATCTGGCAGAACCTCGTCCCACCACAAGGTAAAAGTCAAAGGACATGATTTACTCATTATGAGAGATGTGTCTTTTGTTAGAATCATTAAATCCAAATATTATTCTCTCTAGGCCATTAATTTGGAAATTTTTTCTTATGAATGTTAATAACTTAGCTTCCTATGAGACCTTGTAATGATATCAGTTATTTTACCTTCTTTGCCTTGAGCATTTAGGATCTTGGAGCCTAATATCTCTGGAAATTTACGAAGCTTGTCTAAAGAGGTGACCATGGTGGTTTAAGTTATGTGTTAAATAGCAACGGCATTATGGTTAATTCTTCATCTCTGTAGAACTTCCTGAATTTCAAATTGTCACATATCTACCAATTTCCTAAGACAAATTCCTACTTCCCAGACATTTGAAACAAGTATGTCTCTTCAAAGCAATTTTAAAGTTCAAATATCACACATTTATAGCCATCTGCTCCTACAAAACTTCAATGGATATTTCAAACATTTTCTGTCTCCTGTAGCTAGAAGCAATGTCTGCATGCCCCTTGCATAAGGTAAGACTTCTACGTGTTCAGCAATATATAAGCAACAAATATGTGAGAAGGGCATGGAATTTACAAAGTGTTTCTGAGACAAAATTTATAAACCTTTTTCTTGAAATTCAAGGTTTTCATCCTATCTGTATTAGTTGCTTTTCTGATAGTATGGTAAAACCCTACGGTCAAGGCAGCTCATAGCAGCAAGAGTTTATTTAGGCTTATAATCCCAGAGTGATAAGAGTCCACCATGGCATGGAGGCCCAGCAGCAGACATGACATCAGGAGCAGGAAGCAAGAAGCAAACAGAGGGAACTGAATGTAGGGTAAGGCCCAAAAGCCCTTACTCCCTATAGCAAGGTCACACCTTTTAAACCTCCACAAACATTGTCACCATCTGGGAAGCATGTTTCCAAATCCCTGAATCTGTAAGGAAACATTTCTCATTCAAACACCACAGTATCTCATAATATGCTTTAAAAAAAAATAAATAACTTTCAAGAAACCATAAACAGAGTGGGAGAGATGCTCAGCTGTTAAGATCACTTGCTACACTTGCAGAGGATCCAGGTTCAGTTCCTAGCATCCTCATGGTGACTCACAACTACCCATACTCCAGCTCCAGGGGATCTAATGTCCTTTCTGACTTCTTAGAAACCTACATGTACATGGTATGCATAGATACAAGCAGGAAAACCACTTTTGCACATAGAATTTAAAAACAAACAAATCTTTTTAAAAACATAAGATACTGAACTAGTGTTGTATGCATCAGGGTCCCTCTTGACTGTGAGCAAAGGTCTGGAAGAAGTAACCTAAGGGAGAAAGGATTTGTTATGCTCACGGTTCCAGAGAACTGAGTCTCTGCTTACTTGGCCCCAGGCACATGGTAAAAATAGCATGGTTGCAGGAGTAGGCAGTGGGAGAAGTTCCTCAGCTCTCGATGGACAGAAAGGGGCCAGGGCAAGACAGACCCTGCAAAGACACACCCACAATGGCCTACTTCCTCCAGCTAGGTCCTGTTCCCAAAGTCTCCAATATCTTCCAAAGTCTGCACCGCTCATTTAAAGACAAGCCTTCAGCACGTGGAGGTGTTTCCTGTCCCAACCATCCCAGTAGCACCTTGAGGACAAGCCGTCATCTGGTGCTGCAATTGAAGAATACAAAGCCAGCGTTTTGCATTCCTGGGTCTCTCTGCCTAGACACAACAGACTGTGCGGATCCTGTCAGTCTTTATGCGAGCTTCAATTAATAAGATGGTGTTTATCTATGAATGATTTCTAATTATAGTCTTTCACTAATCTAATTCAAACGGGTTTCTCCTTTAGTACGTACAAAATAGCTGTGTTTTACAGCACATGGTGAATCAAGGCTCAATCCACTGCCCAGAGAAGCCCAGAGCTAATGTTTGTGGGACCGAACTGACCTGAGCACTTTTCTGTGGCCAGAGATGGAAAGGAGGAAAAATGGGACTTTCCTTGAGGCATGTTTGAAAGCAAAAAAAAATTCTTCCTGAAGGATCAATGAGAAATATGTCCTAGGCAGAGATTTAGGGCTCAGTGACAAGGTCTCAAGTGTGAAACAAGAAAAAGAAATTAGTTAGGTGATGAAAAAAGGAGCCTACATACATCAGCCTTTGTGAGTGTGTATGTATGTGTCTACACATACTCCTGTGCAAGCCTGTGTGTGTAAGTGTTGTACTTCTGTGTGTGCATGAGTGTGCATGTGTGTGCACATGCGTGTGTGTGTCTATATATACTCCTGTGTGAGCCTGTGTGTGTATATGTGTGTACCTCTGTATGTGCATGAGTGTGCATGTGTGTGTCTACAAATACTCCTGTGTGAGCCTGTGTGTGTATTGTGTGTACCTCTGTGTGTGTGTGTATGAGTGTGTGCTTGCTTCTTCACCATCAATAAGGCTTATTATCTGCGACTACCAGTGATGCTCTAGATTTTTCCATGCCCTATAATTATTTAATTGGCAGAGCAAACAAACCTGAATGAGACCCCTAAGTAATAACAGTTAACTTTCTTGCCACCCAGTAAATAACACCTCCTCCCCTCTACCTTCACTCAGATTCCTTCAAAGTCAACTAGCTAAGAAGGCAAATTTTGGTGCGGGAGAATTGTCTGTATTCTGTCAATCATATTTTAATAAAACGCTGATTGTTCAGGCAGGCAGTATAGGCGGGAAAGCCAGACAGGACGTAGGGGTGGAGCAAAGAGACTGGGAGTATTCTGGGACACAGGAAGCCCTCAGTCATTCCTGTACAGACCACTGAAGAGGCAGCATGCAACTTGTCCTGCTGAGAAAGGTACGGAGCCATGTGCTAACATAGATAAGGATAATGAGGTAACATAAGTTATAAGAGCTAATAAGTAGCCTGACCTAATGGGCCAATCAGTTTATAACCTTATGGAGTCCTGTGTGTAATTTCTCTTTGGGATTTGCCGGCTGTTGGGGTACCGGGCGGGACAGAAACCCCAACAAGCCAGCCCTCAGGCTACAAAATTTAAGCTTTCTCATTTGCTCCTGGCTTCCTTGTCAGTTGACTGCTTGAGAAAGCATAGTATTTGCTCCTGTTAAAGTATGAAGTGCCCCTGTCCACAACTCCCCACAGAGGAATCGTGTGGTAGAGGCTTCGGTGGCTTGTGAGGTCCTTAATGTATTAACAGGTTAGTCTGGCCTGGTTCATCCTGAATGTGCTCTCGCGGTGGCACGCAGATAGAGAAAACAGGTCATGCGGGTGTGCCTTTGTAGGGTCAGGCTTCCCTCTAGATGATTCCTGTTCTTTCTTTCCCCTCTCTGCCCCACCATGGGATGGGACACTTGATGCTTCTTGTCATCTTGATTGGATGATGAAACGTAGGGCATTCGTGAGCTACATCAATGGGAGTGTCTGTGAGAACATTTCCAGAAATGATTAGCTGTTGGGGAGGAAGAACACCCTGAATGTGAACAACACAGCCCACAAGTCGGAGTTCCAAACCAAATAAACACGGAAGGAGCAAGCCAGTTTGGGAGTTTCAATGTAATTGGTCGCTACAAACTCACAGGGAGTGGCACTATTCAGAAGTGTGGCTTTGTTGGCATAGGCTGTGAGGTCTCAAATATATGTTCAAGTCACACCTGGTGTCTCAGACCACTTCCTGTTACCTGAGGGGGGGATCAAGATGGAAGAACTCTCAGCTCCTTCTCCAGCACCGCAGCTGCCTTCATGCTGCCGTGCCCACCATGATGACAATGGACTAAACCTCCGAACAGTAAGCTACCCAACTAAATGTTTTCTTTTCTAACAGTTGTTGTGGTCAGGTGTCTCCTCACAGCAATAGAAACCCTAACCAAGACAATCAGGTTAGCACACATCTCTCTCTACTTCCTAATCTGTGGAGATGTGAGCCAACAGGTGCTTCATGCTCCCGCCATCAGGGAGTCACCTGCCGTGCCTTCCCAGGAAGGGGGACTTTATTCCCTCAAACCTTGAGCCAAAGTAAATACATCTTCCCTCAATTTGATAGATCACAATGACAAAAAGAAAGGGTAACACACGAGGCAAACTCACTGGGCCCTCACTCTGATTCTTCAGCAGCCTAAAAGCAGTGGGGCCAACTGACCTCAGAAGAAGTCTCTGAA
This sequence comes from Myodes glareolus, assembly GCF_982192425.1. Taxonomy (NCBI): domain Eukaryota; kingdom Metazoa; phylum Chordata; class Mammalia; order Rodentia; family Cricetidae; genus Myodes; species Myodes glareolus. The sequence goes on along the minus strand of NC_142031.1, from coordinate 30,079,422 downwards.
GTGTAAGCCAGAACACAACCCTTTCCTCCTTTCCCTTGAGTTCTGTGGCTGTGAGAGAAGTGAAGATGGCTGTGTTCATTATGCAGGGAGTGTAGGCTAAGCGCTCCTAAGTGCTAAGTGCTCCTAAGAGGGAGCCAGTCTGGCTGTTGACATAACTTTAATGAGCTACTGACCACAGTGTGGGTCGTCTTCACCTCTGCAGCCTGTGCCTGACTCCCAAGCCTCCTCTCAAGCCAGTGGGAAATATCCATTCTCTTTATAGATTTTTAAGCTTTACTACTGATTTTTTAAAAGATATATTTTCCTATGCTTATGTGTCTGTTCGTGCATTACACATGTTTGGGGGTAGCCACAGAGGCCAGGGTGGCAGAACCCTTGGAGTTGGAATCAAAGGTAGTTGTGAACTGCCGTTTTGTTACAGGAATTAAACCCAGGTCCCCTGGAGAAGCTGAGAGTGTCCCTAAGCCGTGAGGCATCTCTCCAGCCGTGATTCACTACTCTTTTAAAGCTATTCCTTTTCATGGTCCCTCTTTAGTTCATTCTACTAATATTTGTAAGTTACCTGTTATCATGGCAGGCACAGTATCAGACATAGTATACACTTTTACTACCCACAGGGGATGCAGTGCCTCATGAATGACAGAAGAAAATTTATATGAACAAATATAGAAATGTGTGCTGTGAAGAAGACGGGCAAGTTACAGTAAGGTCGAAAATAATGGGGAGGTGAAGGGCTGGTAAGGCAAGCTAGGTGTTTAGGGAAGGATCTTAGTCCCCTGGTTTAAAGTCAGCCCCTGCTGTAACATATAAACTACATAATGTCAGCGACTTAACACAATCAGAAAAATTTCTGACTCAAATACAGTACAATTCATTGTTCAGTAGGCAGCCTTCCATAGAGAGACACAGGAACCCAGGCTTCTTCCACCTTGGGGTTCACTCATATCCTAGAACCTCCAAGTTCTTTGTTTTCAGCCAATGAAGAGACATAGAACGATCACATAACAACCCTCCTTCTCTCCGCACCGTGGGCAAAGGTAGTTGGGAAATGCAGCATTTAATGGGCAGCCTTTTTTTGGAAATAATTATACAATCTAGAACATGTGTGGCTCATGGGCCACAGATTGGACAGGCCTACTTAGAAGTCATGAGAAGATTAGCAAGAGATAAGAGACAAAATTAAGAGATAAGAAATGATGTTAATTCATTTTCTAAGCTAAAGACTATTTTGGGTTTTTTTTGTTTTTTGTTTTAACTGATTTTTATTGAGCTCCACATTTTTTTCTCTGTTCTCTGTTCTCTTTTTCTTATTTTTCTCTGCCTCTCCCCTCCCCACCTCAACCCTCCCCCAATGTCCCCATGTTCCCAATTTACTCAGGAGATCTTGTCTTTTTCTACTTTCTACTTCCCATGTAGAGTAGATCTGTGTAAGTTCCTCTTAGTGTCCTCATTGTTTCATCTAAGTTCTCTAGGATTGTGGCTTCCGTACTGGTTCACTTTGCTTTATGTTTAAAAACCACCTATGAGTGAGTACATGTGATAATTGTCTTTCTGTGTCTGGGCTACCTCACTCAAAATAATGTTTTCTAGCTCCATCCATTTTCCTGCAGAATTTAAGACGTCATTATGGTTTTCTGCTGTGTAGTAACATTGTGTACTCCATTGTGTAAATGTACCACATTAACACAATGTACTCCCTTGTGTAAGTGTACCACATTTTCCTTATCCATTCTTCGGTTGAGAGGTATTTAGGTTGGTTTCCAGGTTCTGGCTATGACAAACAAAGCTGCTATGAACATAGTTGAGCCCACGTCCTTGTGGCATGGTTGAGCATCCTTTGGATATACCCAAAAGTGGTATTACTGGGTCTTGAGAAAGGTTGTTTCCTAATTTTCTGAGAAATCACCACACTGACATCCAGAGAGATTGTACCAGCTTGCATTCCCACCATCAATGCAGAAGTGTTCCCTTTTCCCCACAACCTCTCCAGCATAAGTTGTCATCAGTGTTTTCGATCTTAGCCATTCTTACAGGTGTAAGATGGAATCTCAGAGTTGTTTTGACTTGCATTTCTCTGATGACTAAGGATGTTGAGCATTTCCTTAAGTGTCTTTCAGCCATTTTAGATTACTCTGTTGAGAGTTCTCTGTTAAAGTCTGCACTCCATTTGGGGGGAGGGGGTTTATGTGTTCTTTTGGTGACCAATTTCTTGAGTTCTTTGTATATTTTGGAGATCAGACCTCTGTCTGATGTGGGGTTAGTGAAGATCTTTTCCCATTCTGTAGGCTGTCATTTTGTCTTGTTGACCATGTCCTTTACTTTACAGAAGCTTTTCAGTTTCAAGAGGTCCCATTTATTAATAGTTTCTCTCAGTGTCTGTGCTGCTGGGGTAACGTTTAGGAAGTGGTCTTCTGTGGCAATGTATTCAAGTGTACTTCTCACTTTCTCTTCTATAGGGTTTAGTGTGGCTGTCTTTATGTTGAGGTCTTTGATCTATTTGGACTTGAGTTTTGTGCATGGTGATAGATATGGGTCTATTTTCATTTTATTTTCATTCACGATATCCAGTTATGCCAGGACCACTTGTTAAATATGCTTTCTTTTTTCCATTTGATATTTTTTGCTTCTTTGTCAAAAATCAGGTGTTTGAAGATGTATGGGTTGATATCCGGGTCTTCTATTCAGTTCCTTTGGTCCTCCTGTCTGTTCTTATGCTGATAACAGGCTGTTTTCAGTACTGTAGCTCTGTAGTAGAGTTTGAAGTCAGGGATTGTGATGCCTCCAGAAGTTCTTTTATTGTACAGGATTGTTTTGGCTATTCTGGGCTTTTTGCTTTTTCATATGTAGTTGAGTACCATTCTTTCGAGGTCTTTGAGGAATTTTTCTGGGATTTTGATGGGCATTGCATTGAATCTGTAGATTGCTTTTGATAAGATTGCTATTTTTACTATGTTAATTCTGCCTACCCAAGAGCATGGGAGATCTTTCCACTTTCTGGTGTCTTCTATTTTGTAATTAATATCTGAGATGCCTGTGGAAACAAAATGAGCAGAACTTGGTGACCCCAAGAAGCAATGATTACTTGTTGAGTCCTACATAAATACATCTTGCTCATTGTGTTAAGGTGGAGGGGATGTATCTAGAGGAATTGAGATCCAGATAGCTAGACAAAGAGGCTGTGGATTCATTCATGCTTTACAAAAATGTTGAAGGAGCGAACAATACCCTGGTGCTCACATTTAGGGAGGAATCCCAAATGACTAGGGGTTCCAAGTGTTAATGCTCACAATGTAGAATGAAGAAATAGATGTGTGGCTCCTTTCATGGCTGCAGGTAGGAAGCAGATACCCAAATCAGCCTTATTAAATCTCTGTGTCAGGCTTAGGCAATAGAATACCTCCTTGTCATTTAAGCTACTAGAATACTACTATGGGAAAGAATTTAAGATGTCTTCTGGTGAAGAAGCAACAACAGCCTTTGGGGGTTTAAGACTTGAGTTTTGAAAGATTAAAATGCTAGGGTTCTACACATCAAAACACCAAAAGAGACAAATCTGGTCCTCAAAGGACCTGAGAAAAGGTGAACATAATTCTGAGATGTTTTTAAAAATGGAGGTTTTGATGTATATGTGCACACGTGGATAGAGGTGTGCATGAAAATCTGCGTGCATGCACGTGGAGGTCAGAGGTCAAGATCAAACTAGGGTACCTTCTTCAGTTGCCCCACACCTTACTTTTGAGACAGTGTCTCTCACCGAGTCTAGAACTCACTAATTAGCAACTACTTCTCTCCCTGTCTCAGCACTGGAATTAGAGATGTGTGTGGCCAGCTTTTTATCTGGGACCTAGTATCCAGACTCAGGTCTCATGCTTCTATGATGGTCACATTACCAGCAGGGCTGACCCCCTGGCCCTGTAATGCCAAATCTGAAGGACTCCATGAAATATGTTTGCTTCACCGAATTTATTGTGTGAGACTCATAAGTTACCGAAAGGATTATATGCAGACTTAGCTACCTCTGGTGATTTTTTTTAAAAAAAAGAAAAAAAAGAAAACAGACCGCCAGTATATTCCAGAAGCCCACAGATAAAGCATTCTCTCCTGTTCCCATGCATTTCTGATGTTTTAACTAAGCCAAGATTCTGCAAACGGAGTGAGTGCCGCTTTGCAGGAACATGAAGGATTTGTTTCTACCTTCAGGGGCTGAGATACAGGCAGCGTGTTAAAGGCCTGCTTACCTGAGGTAAGGCGGGTGGAAACGGTGCAATTGGAAGATAACAAGGCTTCACCCAAGGCAGCAGCTGGCTGTCTAACACAGGAACTCTTCCACACACAGGACTGGGTACAATGACAGAAAAAGAGCCCAATGTGAAATTTTAGTCACACAGAAAGAAAAATCATCTTAAATTGCAAAATTCCAGCTCACCAAGAAATGAGAGTGGATAAGCTCTCTGTGGACATTCTGGACCACTCTCTTACACTCACTTGCTTAAGTAGTATTAATGATGTGAGCACTAAAGGAATTCCCTGGCAATTTTCATTAGAGTTTCTGAAGAGGATCAAAGCCATCCTTGTATGGACACGAGCACCCTCTGATTAAAAAGAATGTTAAATCTGCTTCCTTCCCCCACCCCCAGCTTTTTGGCTTACAAGGGCTTCAGTCATTTTGCAAGAACCTTTGTTGAGCTGTTTTGGGAACAGACTGACTTGCCAAGTACAATTACCAACTGTGAAGGGCTGTAAAACACAGACATTCCTCCCCGCAGTTTCCAAACTCCAAGCATAAAGAAAAGACACTTAACAAAGGCAAGCAAAGGCAATATCCTCCTCTTCGTTGGCAAAGGCTACCCTGTGCTAGTCTAGACCTTTGCCCTAGAATTAGATGCTGCTGGGCTGTGAATGTCCCCTCCAAAAGCACATAGAAATCCCACCGTCTCTGTAGCACTGATCAGAGGTGGGTGACCACATCCTGCAGGCTCTGCACGTCTGAATAGATCGACATCATTATCGCCGGAGTGGGCCACTGACCATATAAGTGAGCTAGCGAAATCCTACATCAGAAAAACTTGAACATGACTTTCTCTGTGTCTGTGGGTGGTCTTTTCCCATGTTGTGAGGTGCTGCGCTTACTTCCTAGGAAGGCCTAAAGAAATGCATACTCAGCCCTCCCAGGGAAGTACTGACAACAGAACAAAGGAATGCCTTGGTGAACCAATGGGCTTGGGGGATTGCTTACAGGAGTAAGCGTGAGCGGTTCCTTACAGGAAAATGAGTAACCCTGCCACAGCTCCATCGTCTCAGTATGGATGAGGGCCTCCCCAAAGCCACATAGATGGAGTCCCCTTCAGTTAACTTTCTCCTCCCTGAGTGCTCTAGCACTTCCCTGGACTATGTGTAGCTGGGCAGGATTTCATCCAGCTTGGGACTTTAGATGAGGTTCTAATGGCCCTTTCAAGTCTTTCACTAAAGCAGCAATAAAGGTCTATTAAGGGAAACCTCCTAATCACTAGAATCTCCAGCCTGGGTGGATCCCTAATATTCCAGATGGACATGGTCAATGACAAATGGCTAAAGAACCATTGCTTAGGAATCCATGACCATCCCTAAGAGGGCAAGTCCACCTTTTTAGTCAAGTGTCTTAGTTAGGAATTTTAGTAATGAGATACCATGACCACATTACACATACACACACACACACACACACACACACGCACACAAACACACATTTAATTGAGACTGACTTACAGTCCAGAGGTTTAGTCCATTGTCACGGCAGGAATCACGACATCATGCAGGCAGACATGGTACTGTAGAAGGAGCCAAGCGTCCTACACCCAAACAGTAGAAAGGGAGAATGACATTGGGCCTACCCGCAGTGACTTACTTCCTCCAACAAGGCCACACCTCCTAATAATGCCACTCCCTTACTACCACCATATTCTACCCCCTGGCCACCATAGGCTAGTAGCCATATCGTAATGGAAAACTGCATTCAGTCCAACTTCAAAAGTCCTCATAGTCTATCATGGTGCCAACAATGTTTAAAAGTCCCAAGTTCAGTCTCAGATTCATACAATCTCTTAACTGTAATTCCCTGTAAAATCAAAATGAAAAGTAAATCACATACTTCCAATATATAATGGCACAGGATATATATATATATATATATATATATATATATATATATATATATATATATATATATATATATTACCATTCCAAAATGTAGGAAAGGGAGCATAGGGAAGAAATACTGGACCAAAGCAAGACCAAAAACCAGCTGGGCAAACTCCAAACTCTGCACTTCCATTTCGGATGTCGAAATATTCTTCAAACCTCCAACTCCTTTCTGCTTTGTTGATTTCTTTGTTTTGGGCTGATTCCACTCCCTGTTAGTAGCTCTCCTCAGCAGGGATTCCATGACTCTGGCATCTCTAACATCTTGGCATCTCCAAGGCAATCCAGGTTTCACCTTCTCAGCTTCACACAATGGCGTCTTTAGACCTCCCTGAAGGGACACCTTGACATATGCTAACCTCAACACCTTTCATTAGCTTTGGAGGGAGATTCCATAACCCCTTTCTTGTATCCTTAACTCTAAAGTCAGAACCATGTGTGTGTGAAGCTGCCAAGTTCTGCTGTTTTCTGGGGCTTTTCTAATCCAGAATCTCAAAGCCTACCTTTCTTCAAAGAAAAGTGTCGTCTGACCTATCACAGCAGTATCCCAGTCTCAGGAACCAACTTCTATCTTACTTGGGTTTCTAGTGCTGTGCAGAGACACATGACCACAGCAACTCTTGTGCTTCTTTTATAAGAGTCGCTATGGGCTAGCTTACAGGCCAGAGGTTTAGTCCATTACAGTCAGCTGGAAGCAGAGCAGCATGCGGGCTGACATGATGCTGTAGAAGGAGCCAAGAGTTCTATATCTGACATATAACAAGAAGAGAAAATAACCCTGGGTCTGGCTTGAGCTTCTGAAATCTCAAAGCCTGTGCCCTGTAACATACTTCCTCCAACAAGGCCATACCTCCTAATTGTCCCATTCCCTTCCTATGAACCTATGGGGGGGGGCATTTTCATTCAAACTACCACCTCATGATAATAAGAAGGACAGGATAATTAGTCCTTTAATTAGATATTACCCTTTGCAGAACTGCCCCTACAATGTAGTCACTACAAGCCCACCTACCATGAGGGTCAGCTGGTTTGCCTGCTGCTCTGAGGCCTGAGTCAAAAAGTCCAACTTTTCCTTTTCCTTTCTTCTATCCGTTCGTTTTGCATGTTAACGAGAACCTAGACATCACTTTTCTGAGGCTTTGGCTTCCTTATTCTTTCTCTAAAGCCCCAACCGCCACATGGCTCCCCGTCCATGTGTCTGTCCTGTGCGTCTGCTTCATTCACGTAGCATGGACTGTGTTACCTTCTCTCCTCCATTCTGCTCCTCTGGACAGGGGCTGAGATTCACGGCTTGCCTGTTCTGGGGTGTTTCCCTTCTAAGCTCTAATAAAATTGTCCCCCACGATTTCTTTTGAGTCTGCTCTTACACTCTTTTATTATAAGACCAAGAACCTGAAGTGAGGATCCCGATTTCCTCATATCCCTTTTTTCTAGGAGTGGATCCAACAGGCCCGACTTCACTGAAGGTCTCTTGTGGGTCATCACAGCTGCTCTGATTTAATAGCTACGGCTGTGAGACTCAGGACAGCTTTCCATGACACGGAGCAACGTAGGGGCATTCACTCAATGACAGTGCCATGCTCTTGGACTTTCCTGCTTCTCTCCATAACTGTAAAAAGTTCAGTTTTTTTCTTTATAAATTGCTCAGTCTGGGGTAGCTGCTATAGCAACAAAGTACAGACAACCGGCACATTCGACATCCTTGCTGCGGTCCTGCCAACGCACAGCAGGCAGGTGATTCTGGCAGGGTGCTAACTCCTCTGAACTGTACTATCCACAAATCAAAGGAAGGGCACTCAAATAGATCACCTTTAAGCTGACTCTGTGCTAAGGTGGAGCCTCTTGGACCCAGTAATTGATTGGAAAGCCTCGTGTTGGGCAGACATAGTCGCAGAAAGCACTGTTTAGGTGTCCTTTGAAGACCCTGGCAGGCATGGAAGTTTCCTCTGTGCTTTGCCAATGGCAGAGCCAGGATCCAAGCTTTTGAGTTTCAGTTCTGAGGCTCCACACGCGGTTACACTGTCGAGTATTCAGAGTTCCAACCGATATTAGCAGAACCATGTGCTCGCATCAATGTGAGTATGCATAACTACAGCACCCTACAGTGAGGCCAAGAGAGAGACTCAGACTGTACGTTAAAACTTACCTTTTAGACAAACCAAATTGGATATGGGAAGGAATTTTTAAAGACACCCGATTGTATTGTCTCCTGGAGAACACTTACACTTTGCCTTAGAGAGGAAAATAAGATTATGGGAATCCTTGGTTTGAAGGCTTGCTCAAAATGATGATCTTGAAGAACGAAAGATGGCTAGTGTTTCCCTTTTCACTGGATGGCCTGTGCTATCACAAGACAATAAATAGGGATATGATGCAAGAGGAGAAGATGCAGAATCGTTCTCAGGAATCCTTTTTTCCCTTCTCATCACTAAAGAGCATTTATAGTATTACTCACACGCCAGTGTGGAGTCTTACAAATGCCACTCACGAAATTTCAGTTGCCTTGGCAGTTTCTGATATAAATTAGTTTGATGACCAATGAGATACTATCAGTGCACAAGATGCCAAGTGTGGGGTTGAGGAGATGGCTCACCGGGGAGACAGCTTGTTGTACAAGCATGAATACCTAAATTCAATCCCCAACACCCACATGAGAAGCTGATCGTGAATTCCCATGCCTGGAGATCCAGTGCCAGGAGTGTGAGGATGGATTCAGGAAGACCATGAGGCTCACTAACTGATAGTTCAGCTCCAGGTTCAGTGAGAGACCCTGTCTCAAGAGGCTAGAACATAAAGTGTTAGAGCAGGGTACTTAATATCTTCCTCTGATCTCTGCATGCATGCATGGACATATATAATCCATGCATATGGGCCCCATACACACCATACACTTAAAAGTACGCACACAATAATAACAACAACAAAAATATGCATAGCACACAAAATAAAATATGAAAACCTGAAACATGCCGAGCACGCCTAAGCGTTTTGGAGCTTTCTGAATGCACTTTTAAATACATAATAGAAAACATACAACATATAGCACACAGAAGGCATTAAATGACATTATTATTCATCTGATTATCCAAAAGAGACTACACTCAATCTCTAGCTTTTTAAATATCTTGATATCTCCCTTTGGGTATAGGAGTCATGGCAACCATCATTTACAATGAGAATCCCCATTTCGGGTAATTTTAAGTATCTCATTTGTTCAACAGATGGTTATTGAGCACTGCCGACTTGCCTGGCGCAGTGTGAGAAACTCAGCATAGGCCAGTAGAAACCCACACCACCTCTCCCCTCGGGACTCTGCACCCCAGTAGAGGAGGCTGAGAGCGAATAAACAAAGTCATATGATGTCATCGCCAACTGCGAGCAACGTGATTTTTTTAAATGTTGAGAAGATCTAAAAAAATAAAACTAGAGGTCTCTCAGAAGGGAAGCTGCCTCAGAAGGTGGCCTTTGAGGGGGGATCTCAGCGTTTTCCATCACACACCTTGTGGGAGGAAGAAGACGCCAGTGAGACGGAGGAGCAAGGTGGAGACTTCCCTCATTCTCAAACAGAAAGTATAAACTGGAGCTGAGAGGAACTCCGCCTGAGGAAATGCAGCTGATAAGCGGTATATTCGCTACTTCTACCATCGTTGTGACCAACTAACTGACAAGAAGCAACTTCAGGAAGGATACAGTCCATCATGGTAGGAAGTCATGGCAGTGGGGGGTAAGGCTGCCTCCTTACATATATGTGAACCAGGACACGAAAGTACCTGGGGACACGGGTGAAGCTGGGGTATAACCTTCCGGGACCACGTCCTTGATCCAAGTCATCAGCTCCCAAGGGTCTGCTTCTTCCCATAACAGAACCAGCGACTAGAGATCAGGCAGGCCATTACAACACCAAGCTGACCCTCAAAGACTGCTGCAGCCCCAAATTTGGGTGACAAAGAAGTCGGTAGAAGCAATAGGACAGACATCCTTAGTCACTTCACATCCTTAGTTACTGTCATACCGCCTGCTTCAGACTGAACGCTTCTCCTCTGGGGGTATTGTGTTTGGGTGGGAACTGCCCTGGTTTGGCTTACATGTGTGCCCACTTGGTCCCCAGCTGCTGGCACTGTTTGAAAAGGTTGTAGAACCTACAGAAGGTGGAGACTTGCTGGGAGAAGAGAGCCACTGGGTGGGGGTGACCTTGAAGCTACCGCAGTCCTACTACCTGATCACTCTCTGATTCATGAGTGTAGACTCAATGTGACCAGCCAGCTCTTGCCACCAGCATCCCTACCTGCAGCTCTGGGGTTCTGTCTTCCCCACCATGATGTATTCCCATGGAACTGTAAGCCAAAATAAACCCTTAATCCTTTGAGTTGCTTGTGTCAGGGCATATTATCACAGCATTGGCAATGGCAGATGGGATCAGAAAAAAGGAAGGAATGAAGGAAAGGAAAGAAAGAGGAAGAAAGGAAGGAACATAGGAAGGAAGGGAGTAAGGAGGAAAAAAATCTCCCCCACATCAAGTAGACCATCTTGCAATACCTAGGGAAATCATTGTTGCCTTTATTCTGAGGTCTTGGTTTAATCCAAACCCGCAGGCTTTGGAGCACAGCCAGTGACAGAACACATGAGGTTCACTGAGCCAGAGGAATCATATCATAAATCTCTATGCCATTTTCAGAACAGTAAAGAGCAAACAACCCATAACATTATAGAGCAAGAAGATGAACAAATATCACCTTCCTCCTGGATAGGAGAATAAAGTGCATTAGGTAAATAGAAGGCTGACCATCAAATATAAAGGACGTCGGGAACCTACCGATAGAAAGCATGGGGGGAAAATTAAATCCACTCTTGACTGGATAAACCAGGCTATGCAGAAATGATAAGGTTCAGGCATACTAACCTCAAATACACACCCTGTCATATTTAATATTTTAAGAGAAAGGAATTTGAGAGTCAGCATGTGTGGGAAGGCTTCTCTGACCTTCCCCTGTCCAAAGCTGGTCATCAGAACCCCATGTGAAATGTGCCCTCCTGTATCCAAGGAAAGGGCTATCGTTATCTCTAAGATGAAGGATGCTAAGAGGAACCTGAGGTCAGAGGTCAATGCCATGCATCCTTAGGGCACAAGGGGGCTTAGAATGCTTATTCTATCTTCCCCTTGCTTTCCTTTATAAGACAAAGCTGGCCACCTTCCTGAAACATTTCTTCAACCCTTGGTTATGAATATGTTCACTGCAAAATAAGACACTTACAGAGCCACACCATTTCTGAGTACAGCCCAAGGGAATCTTCGTCACATTATCACAGAGAAACTTCAACATTCATCTTTATTATTGTGCTCGTCACAACAGCCAAATGTGGAATTAGTCTAGAAGCCCAACAGCAGATGAATGCCAGGTGGTGGTGGGTAGGGAATGGAAAGACGGCTTAGCAGTCAAGAGCACATACTTCTCCTGCAGAGGATGGGAGATCAATTTCCGGAACCTACATCAGGCAGCTCTCACACCACCACTAACTGGTAATTTGGGGCTCTTCTGGCTCCCTCTTCTGGCCTCTGTGGACACATGTATACAGGCACTTACATGCACATATTCACTCCCCCACACACACACATACATGTATTTAAAAATAAAATAACTTTACTTTTGGTTTTTAGAGACAGGGTTTCTCTGTAGCTTTGGAGCCTGTCCACTCTCTCTGTAGACCAGGCTGCCCTCAAACTCAGAGAGATCTGCCTGCCTCTGCCTCCCAAGTGCCCTGAGATGAAAGATGTGAGCCACCACCACCTGACAAAATAAGATAAATATTTCAAATGGGGTGCATATGCACAATGAAGTCTTTCTTATTCAATCCTAGAGAAGAATGAAATTGTATCATTTACAGAAAAAAAGGGATGGCACTACAGATCATCAGGCAAAATGATATAAGCTGACTTCAGAAAACATCAGATTTTCTCCCACTTAAATTTAAATATAGGAGCGTGTGTGTGTGTGTGTGCGCGTGCGCGTGTGCACATGTGCGTGTGTATTTGCGTGAATTATGAGAGGAGAGAAAGAGGTCTAGAGGGAGAAGAGAGATTAAGGGAACAACAAATTATCACATGATTTCTCTATATGCAGAATCTATATTCAACTGCATATTAGCCTTTTAACAATATTTGACAATGTATGTACATGTGACATGCAGTCAGAAGAGGAATTATTTTGGGGTCAATAAAGGAACCAGGGAGGGAGAAGAGGATGTGGGAAGGTTGTGGGGGCAGTATGATGAAGATATCATGGCATATATGTATGACAATGTCATAAGGACATCTGCTACTTTGTATACTAACTAAAATCATCAATGTAGAAAAGAAACTGGTGCAGTCACAGGGTGGAGCAAGGCATTGAGAAGAGGCAACCAGATGCTCCTAAGGAAGATGCTACAAGTCAGTCTCATAAGCTCACTAAACCCCCAATCTCTGGAAGTAGGCAGGTGGAGTCAAGTTTCTTAAACTCCTCAAATTTTGTACCACACAAGACCACAAGAGAGCAGACTTCTTTCAGAGCTGTGGCATGCAGATTAGAGGAAATGGCACAGTCTGCACGGCTGGCATGAGCACTGGCCTCCCAGGTCTCCTGTTACAGGAAGCAGAGGAAGTCAGTCCCAACTGTGACCCTCTGGACCCACCCCTGGCTTTGTCCCAGAGTCATGCTGTGGGTGGCATTGCATCTTCTGTACACCAGTGCCAGCCAAGCCTTATGGGATAAAGGACGTCTTTAATGGATGGCCTCACCCTTGGGACCACCATTCTGGCTACTGCTCATCATTGTCCTGTAGCCTGAGTTTCTTCCTTGTCAGTCTTCCTCCTTCCTGCCCCCTCTTCTGCCTGAATCTGCTTCTCCCTCTTTGGGTGTTTCCCCAATAGACCTCTTTCTGGCATCTGCTTCCTGGAAGAGCTTACCTGGCATAGTCCAGAACGGTTTACAAAGTTAGCTACCCATGGCTAACTTTTACTTTTACTTGGAAGTAGCTCACGAGACCACATTCCACTCTGGGAAATCCAAGAGCCTAGCTGTTGCCCAGTATACTTAGAAGTCAAGGAAGATTTCTATTACTCGTTTATTTTTTATTTCTGTAGTATGTGTGTATGCACGTGTACGCGTGTGCACATAGGTACAGCAGCATGTGTGTGGAATCGAGAGAACAGTCTACAGCAGTCATCCCTCTCCTTACGTTATGCAGGCTCTGGGGATCAAACTCAAATTGCCCAGGTTGGCACTGAGTCATCTCACCAACCCAGTGACCACATTTTTAAAACGTTTACTACAAAGAAGAAATGAGGGCAGAAAGTCTTCAGGTTAATCCAAAATCAAATTACAAACTAACCAGCAAGCACATCAGCTGGCTGTATCTGACACAGTGAACACAGCTTACTGGAATGTGGAGGCATGGAGTAATCTATGGAGCCCTAAGCCCTTTCTCTGACATAAGACAGTGACTTCTGCCTAAGAATCTCTTTGGAACTGCCTGGCTGCCTTAAGGGGACATCCCCGACCAATTTCTGCTGGATGTTCTAAATGCTCAACCCCATGTTTTTCTGTCTGTCTGTCTTGCTATTTACTCTTTCACTTTGGCTTGTTATATGCTTAATAAACAGTCCCATTCAAAGACAAAAAACAAAAAGACTCTGAATTCCTATCTGTCAAGAATCCAAATCACCTTGATGAGTCTGAGAATAACATGGAGAATGGGGAAGCATGGACCATGAGATGCCAGTCCAGGTATTCAAATATCCAGGCATCCAGACATCCAGGCATCTACCGGACTATTGTCCCTTCCCTCATTAGCAAGCAAGCACTTGGCTCTCGCTCTGCACTGCCTTAGTTTTCTGAGTGCAAAGGATAAAGCGGTAAGGAGTCAGGCATGGAAATAACCTCATCAGGGTGATAACGGTTGGAAGAGAGAAACAAATGCTACAGCGCTGAGGGGAAAGAGTCCCATGTTGTCCAACACAAGGTTTTCAGGAGGACAGTAAAGTACAGTGCATTCCAGGTAGGGAGCACCTTGTGTGTCAAATAATTAGGAGTGTACAAGGAAGAGCCGACCCTGATCATAATAAGAAGAATCAGAGTTCATGAGGGACTGTGTCGACAGGTAGGGGTCAAAGCCTAACTTCGGTGCAGCACACAGGGGCTACAGGTCAGTCAGTCACATGTTGCCACACCTGATCTTTGATCCGTAGCACCCAATTCAAGTCACAGACGCTTGTAGTCCCACCACTGGAGAAGTAGAGACAGGAGGATACCTGGGACTGGTTGGCCAGCCAATCTAGTCAGCTTGGAGAATTCCAGGCCAGTGAGAGAACCTTTTTCAAAAATCAAGGTGGTGTGTGAGGAAGGGAATACTATCACAATATGATATATACATGTATAATAATGTCATAATGAAATCCACTATTATATTTAATTGGTATGTAATAATAATGTGTATATAAAAATAAAACCAGGTCGATAGTGACTGCAGAATGACACCAAAGGCTGCCTCTGGCCTCCAAATGTGTGTGCACACATTCACACCCATATGAACACACGGACACACCCATGGAACTACGTGAGAGTTCTGCTTGGTCTGAGCTCCACCTTTGCAAAAGGAGCACTGGAAATCTCTCAACAGTGGGATGGGCCCAAACTCGTAGCTGCAAGACCCTGATGGTTGCAAATGAAGACACAATAATTATTGCGTGCATGAAACTGTTCACACCAATATATGTGTGATATTGTTTTGTCCCTAGATGAAAATAACTCATTAGAAAGTATCAATATAGAACTGTTTTGGAGTAATATGAGTAATAGAAATACATGTTCTTTTGAGACTTTATTATAAACAAAAAAATACAACTTCAAGGAGAGCTGAGATTTCAGGGTGGGAGCTCTGAAATTTTTCTTACCACGTCCCAGAGTTAACTTTATTAAGTGCAAAGTTCCAAATCGAAAGACTAGAACTTCAGGCTCCCGTGTCATGTGACTGTTCTTCCTGCACTCGTTTTACTCCATGCTTGATATTTTCCTAAGTCCTCTTTTTTTTTAAGGACCCATGCATATTTTATGAATTGAGCCTAAATGTCTCATCATCACACATCCCAGAGACTCTCTGCTCAGGAACTGATCATTAGTGAATTCATTTTGTATGCTAGTGGTTGTCAAAGGCCGCTCTGAAGGTGTTACATTGAGTTTTGACATTAATTGATGAACACTTAAGCTCCTCGTAACTCTGCTGAGATTCGGAGCAGCAGAAATTAGAAAGATGAATCTCAGGAGATGAATCCATTGAAAAGAAATGTGGCTCCGGAGTCATTACTGCTGAATGCCTGCACCGCGGTGACAGCTCACAGAATGTGGTAAGGGCTTCCAGCGCTGAGGGACGGAAGGCTCTTGTGGGGAGAGAAAAGCACTTAGTCTCCCCCTCAGAGACAAGCTGTTGGCAGATAACAGTTGGTGGGGAAGGGAGAGAGGGGTTGTTCAGTGGCAGGCCCGATGGAAGGATCTGCAGAGGCCCCCTTACCAGTGCTCTCTTAAAGAACTCCAACAAAACTTGTTGGGTCACCAAACAACGCTGACAGACACCAAAACAGAAGGGAGACAAGTCGAAGAGGAAAGGGAGCAGCAGAAATAGGAGGAGACAAGAGAGGCTAGTGAGGGGGGAATACGACCGAAATATTTTATCCACAAGTATGAGGACTGCACAGGGAGATGCTGGAGAGAGGGCTCACGGGTGAAACAGGGGAAGAGCACTTCTGGCTCTTGCAGAGGACCCGAGTTCAGGGCCAGCCTCTAAGCTCTAGAGATTCATAATTCCTGTAACTCCAGCTCCAGGGAGACCTGATACCCTTTTCTGGCCTCCACAGACACCTGCATTCATGTGCACATGCTCCAACACAAACACGTGCACACATACTAAAGATTAAATAAAAGTTTTAAGAAGAAAAAGAAAAACATTTCTAGGAAATTCATTAGCAAAAGCTAATAAAAATACACATTTTCAAAATATTATGTGTGTGTCAAACAAGCTGGCAAAATCACAGTTCAAAGTCACCGTCCTACATTCCGGCATATAGGAGAACTAAGTTTACCTTATCGCTTAAAGATGCGCATCTCCAAGACAGGAAAAAACAATTTCGGTGGAAACCATGGAGAGCTCATCTTTCTATTACTTCTCAAGGATTTGTAGAAATGGGAACTGTCACTCTCAAGCGAGCAGACAGGAGTCGGGGTCGGAGGCTCCCATCAGCTTTGACAAGCAAGTATTAAGTAAAGACGCAGAACTGAGAAGGAAATAATGCGGTTTTCTCTGGCAGCAACGGCACTAAATGCTGCCCAGCTTTGCTTGTATTTGAAAGAATTTCTGGATGCTCAAGAAGGTTCCAGATTTTATAGAACATTCTAAAAAGAAGGGAAATTCTAAAATAATGTACTAAGTACATTGAAAGTCCATTTGCATTCAAAAATTTCAACGCAGGTCTAAACTTCTCTGGGGTCACACGACTTTCCTGGAATCAAACTTGGGTCAATAACGCTGTCGGAGTCTTTCTTGTTTTCTCTACCATTCAGAATCTCACACGGGAATATTCGAATGGTTTCTGCTTCTTCCTTTGCTTTAACCTACAGCGTTTCAGCTGCTCCAAAGGTCCAGAGAAGCATGGAGGGTTTGTGAAGACCCTGTCTCGGGGAAAGCGCGAACGCAATTAGCGAAGCTTTTCGCAAACTGACTTCATTAAAATAATTAACAGCTGCACCTCCACCGGGCCTGACACAGCACTGGCCTCTACATACTTTCCTTTCTCATCTCTCCGGCAAGAGGAAAAGATATAATTATCTCTAATTTACAAATGAATAAGCTGGGGCTTGAAAATGTCCTTTGAATTTTCAAAGTCATTTAGCTTGTAAATTGTGTGCGCAGGTTCCCGTCCCAGGAAACTTAGCACAAGTGCCCAGTGTGCTGTCTTCTTCCAGCGGGCTTCCTTCGCCCGGGATGTGGGGTGAGCCCTTGCAACTGAAGGCACGCATGCAGTATACGTTCCCGTGAAGGGCAATGCTGTGATCGCAATGTGCAAAGTCCCCCTTGGCACACATGTTTGAACACCTGCTCACCAGCTGGTGGCGCTGTTTTCAACGCTTTCCAAAGAAAACCTTCCCTGGAGGAAGTGGGTTGCCAGAGGCTAGGTGGCTCGTTGTTGCGAGGTTTTGTGCCTGGACCCCACTTCCTGTTCACATTTCTAAACAATCTCCTCCAACATTGTTAGCATTTCATTGGCAGGTGCCACTGTCATTGAATAAACAGTCACTCGTGTGTCTAGGTTGTCTCATGTCACTCACAGGAAGCTCTCTGTCCCCCCCCATACTCCCTATGAGCTATTTGGATAGCAGAACTGAGGCTTTATTACACCCACCTTGAACTCAGGTTTTAAGTTTTTGTCCATTGGATAGGAAACCTTGTCAGCCCGTGTCTCTCACTGCTGAATATCTCCCAATCAACTTTTACAGGAATCCCTTGATAGTTGGGATTGTTCATTACTTTAGCCCAACCCAACCCCTACCTGCCAGTTCATAAAAGTGTAAATGCTCCTTTAGGAATTTGTTTTTTAATTTGTTAGTATCTCCTTGCATGTTTTACTTATAATTGGAATAACTATTTGATTTGAAATTTAAGACAGGGTCTCAGGTAGCCTACCCTGGCCTCTCCCTCACTTGGGAGCTGAGACTGGCCTTGCTTGGTTTTCTGGTTCTTCTGCTGTCACCTCCCAACTGCAGGACAAATATTGAAATCTTTCAGAAAGTGTGTGTTTCTTCTCTAAGCAGTTAAATATTTTTGCCAAATAGAAATAAAATTAAAAACTTACACATCTCTCTTTGGCTCTCTTTTGGTTTTGTGCTTTACATTTAATTCTTTTTTCAAACAGCATCTTCTCCAGCTTCTTTTTTCTGGCTCTTGATAATCCCATTCTGCATATTCCAAGAAGAAAACTTTTTCCCTCACTCTTGGGCTTCTCAAGTATCCCACACTGCCTTCAAACTGCTGATTCTCCTGCATCTACCTCCCAAATGCTTGGATTGCAAATGTGTTCCACTACGTGTGGCCAAAGTAAATAAAAAAGTAAATATGGAAATATATGAATAGATATAGTAGATGAAATAAGCTATTATGATCCCACTCAATGCTAACAAGTACTAAAAATTTAGCCCTAAGTGTCATTAGTCAGTACATTTTGTGAACAGAAATATAAATTTAAGTAAATGAACACTTTGTATAATATGTTTAAACTCATTTTACTTTACAAAACATTATGGGTATTTGTCTTAAAATTGTTTTGTATTTTGTGACATGAATACACAAAATGTGAATATTTCTTGCCTTTACTAATTTAAGGGCTTTACACTGGCTCCAACATTTGGCTACTGTAAATAACAGTGCAACGTGGTTCATCTTACTCACATAGCTCTGAGCACATCAATAAGTGTTTCCAAATACCAACTCCAAATGCTGTACACACTACTTTCTCCAGACATGAAATTTCCCTCTGGAAACCCTGGATCAGCTTATGTGTTCTATAACGCACATGATAGCATTCTCTCCAATGCAGACATTTGGTGCAGGAGAATTGTCTGTTTTCTGTCAATCTGTTTATGCTGAGTGGCCAGGCAGGAAGTATAGGTGGAAAAGCCAGACAGGAAGTAGAGGTGGAGAAAAGAGAACAGGGAGTATTCTGGGAAGCAGGAAGCTCCCTCCCTACTCCTGTGCAGACCACCAAGAAGCAAGATGTAATCTGCCTGTCTGAGAAAGGTACTGAGCCGTGTGGCTAACATAGATAAAAATAATGGGTTAACATAAGTTATAAGAGCTAATAAGTAGCCTGAGCTAAGGACCAATCAGTTTTATAACTTATGGAGATCTCTGTGTGATTTTCTTTGGGGTTTCCCAGCTGTGGAGTACTGGGCGGGACAGATACCCCAACAAACAGGCCCCCTCATGTTACAGACATTCCATTTTCATTACTATCTTATTTATGTGTGTGGGTGTTTTAACTGCATGTGTGTGTGTGTACACCACCTGTGTGCCTGATACCCACAAAGGCCAGAACACAGCCTCAGATTCTTGCCTGGAATTGGAGTTACAGATAATCGTAAGCTACCATTTGGGTGCTGGGAATCAAACCTGGGTCCCTAGCAAGAATAGTCAGTGCCCTTAACCACTGAGCCATTTCTCTAGACCCTAGAAATTCTATTCCTAGTATTAAAGCGATTGTGACCCAGTTATAAATCAAAAAAAATCCCTCTAAATATCTTATTACAGAAGTTGGTCAATTTTCCATAGCATGAAAATTGTTGAGCAACGTGTTTATAAATCATGTTTGTGCAATCCTTTTATTTTTAATCCAAATGTTTCATCATTGTGAGTGTGCTGTGTCTTTTGAACCCATACCCATCCAGCGCATCACAGACCTTCAGATCAGTTCCTCATTTCATCCTTTCTCTTTCAGCTTCATGTTTAAAAAACATATGAAACATTTATATGGTTGTGTTTGTCACTCTTGTTATAACTCCTTCCATAGCTAATTTATTTCATTGCTATCATGCCATGCAGAAAGACGTTCTCCTCTTTCCCTTCTGATATTTCCCCGTGCCTGAAGGAGAACAGAATGACAACTTCCACTCCTCTGGCTTCTCCCGTCTGAAAAGCAATCTGAAAACCCAGAGCTAAAATAATAGCTGAGTGGGTGGCTCATGTTACAGTCATGAAATTTAGAATCTTGGTCGCCATGGAGAAGATCCATCTACTCGGTTTACTGAAAACCGTGAAGCTGACTTTGTGTTCTCCTACACTGGGTAGATGAGGGAGGGGTGTTTGTTTGTTTGTTTGTTTGTTTTGTTTGCCACCTCCAGACTTATGGTATGCATGCCTCCACTGAAAATTCCTGAGACAGGTCTATAGAAGTATTACAGCACTGGAGAGCTGAAGGCTTACTGCAGGGTAGGTAGAATGGAGTACCAAGCTAGATCTGGATCCTAGGTTACATCAGTCTTTTGGTTAGCATCCGATCATCTGTGGTCCAAGTTATTGATGAATGGTCCTCAGCAGACAATGAAAAGAGCACAACTTGATCACTCACTGGGTCCTGGGGTTGGCAATGTCTGATTGATTGCTGTTCTGAATGTCCTCCCTGTCTCTAGCATGTGTCATCGTCTCCTGGCTTTGTAGCCTCCCTTGTGATGATTAACATTGATTGGCAGACCCTAGCATCACAAGTCTGTGAGAGAGGGTCTAAATCAGGGTGACTAAATTAGCAAGACCCATCCTAATGGCGAACCATTCTTGTGGGCTGGATTCAGGGCTCAACAAAAAAGAGAGAAGGAGCATTCATCTCTCTGCTCCCTGCTTCGGGATACAACATGGCCAGCTGCCTTACATCTGTGTTTTCATGACCTTGCTGCCACGATGTGTGTACCCTTGAATAGAGACACAACAAACCCTTCCTTCTCTAAGCTGCTTTTGTTGTGAATTTTGTCGTGGCAGTGAAAGAAGCCCTGGATGCGAGCCCTTTGTCTTCTTCCCTGCCTACAGCATCTTTTCTCTAACGTGGGTGGAAGAAAAGCAAAGGTTTAAATACTTCTTAACTTACAATAAATGATCCATAGCCCACACAATCCACAGACACCCAACAGGTGCAGAGAGCCGACTATACTTTTCAAAGGATTATTTCAATGAATGTAAAACTCCACAAAGCAGTTGGCTTTAAACTTCTGATGAACCTGCTTCTATTAATAAAATGCTTGCGTACTTATCACTTTCTTTAAAACTGCTAAATTAAGTGTTTCTCTACACATTAATTTTTTCTTGTTTGATTTATGACTAAAGTGTGTTCATTTGTTTGACTACCGCCGTGTTAGGAGCTAGGAGAAAAGGGTGAGGGAAAAGGAAGGACAAGAAGGTCAGAGGGCAGGAAGATGTGAATAAGGAGTCAACAGTGGAATCCTGTGGCATAGAGAAACAAGGCAGGCAGAAGTAACACATCAGAGAGCTACTTATAACCTAAAAGCACAAAATATATAAACATTTTCTTCAGTGTTGCTTATGCCATGTTTGTAAACCGAATTTAACATAATATATCATGAAAATTTCTTCAAACTTATCTGGGAACTGTTGTAAGAATCTTGAAAGTCAAATGCGAGCCTTGACTGCCTTCTCTAAATGGTTCTTCCTACTGTCATTCCCTAACAGCCCATGTGTTGAAGCCCACGTGGTCTGTATGGTCTAATACCTGTTGAGATGTATTAGAACCTTTAAGAGGTAGAGCCAGGGGCTGAAAAGAGGGTTCAGCAGTCAAGAGTACTTACTCCTCTCCCAGAGGACCTGAATTCGGTTCCCAGCTTCCACACTGGGAGACTCACAGCCATATGTAACTCCGGCTCAAGAGGATCTGCTAACTCTGGCTTCTGCATCCACAGGCACATACACACAGACACAGACACATCAAATAATATTAATAAATCTTTAAAAGAGAAAAGAAATAGAGGAAGGTAAGCCACCAAAGATATGCCCTTGAAGAGGGTATAAGAGATGCGGTGCTTCCTCTCCCTCTTTTCCTTCCCAGTTGCCACGAGGTAAACGGCTTCACTTCATCCCATTCTCTGTCATGATGAACAACTTAATGACAGACTCCAAAATGACAGAACCCACCAACCACAGACCAAAACCTCAGAGCTATGAGTAGAAGCAAGCCTTCTTCTACGCTATTTCAGGTACAGTGGCTAGTGCGGCTTCTGTGTGGCTTGCATTAAGTCATATCATGTACTGTCAGTAGGTGGCCTGGTTGTGATATAGGCACTGCAGTGGCCCGTCCCACCGCTGAATTTTTCAGGGTGTGATTGTACTGTTTTGAAGTAGTTTGAAGTAGTTGGACTTCAGCTCCTAATCCCTGACTGACTTCATTCTCTTTTGTCTTGCTTTTGATTTATGCCAGAAATATTATTACGACTTGCGCTCATCATCTCAGAAAGCCTCATTTGTGTAAATTTTAGGTCTCCTGATCTTGTCCCAATACCATAGCTCATGTCTAATTAGTTTGGGAGATTTCAATAGCGGATGATAGTCTGGCTCAGGCTAATTATGGCTGTTAATGCAGGATAATGATAGAATGGTAATAAAAAAACATCTCTTTTCATATCTGGAGTTTACTATAAGCTCCTCTGGAACTCAAAGAGGATCGTGTTTGCATTGCTCATCCCTGTGACTAAAAGAAATGGCAGAAATCACATTTCAGCACACCATTAATATATCTTTGCCCAGCCGGCGGTGTGGGCTTCAGATTGCAAATCTAATCTGCTCTACAAGCTTTTCTCCCTAAGAGCTTTCCTCTCTTAGCTTTATCCCTAGATTAAATACTGGATGCTGTTTTAGTGTCTAATTTCTTTGGACAGGCCAACTGTATTGCAAAATACAGGCAATGTTTTTTCTTAGTGGGGACATCAAAGGCCATGAATACCTGGTATTGTTTACAGTGTTAGAGAGGGGATTTTTTAATTAAAAAAATCTCTCCACTGTTCATAGATATTTCCAAGGCTCGGGAATCAGTAAATTAAGCAGTAAATGGGTGGATGGCTTAGCTACGTTATAAGAAGAAGCAAAAAGAATGAAAATTAATTTTGCTGCTGATATTTTGCTTTGAATTTATGCATGTGTGTTATGTGTGTGAGGCCAGCAGTCAGTGCTGTATGTTTTCTATCATTCTTTACCTTGGGTTTGTTTCTTGCTCCTTGAGTTTTGTTTTGTTTATGACGGGGTCACTCACTGAACTCTGAGCTTACCAATAAGCTAACCAGTGAGCTCTGGAAATCTCTGATCCCCCAGCCCTGGATACAAACTCACATTCTTGTGCTTCCACAACAGGCACAGGACTGACAAAGTTGTCTCCTTAGCCCTAAAATTGGAAATTCGTTAGCTTTAAACTTAACAAAATAAATCACTAAAGCATCTAAAGCCAGAAACAATTGAAATAAGATGGCCAAGCTGTCTGGGAAATATTCAGCTGTAGTCACAGTCTACTCCAGAAGAGGTTGCCTAGAGAGTAACAAAGGTCTCTGTCCACCCCAGATGACACTGCGTCCCTACAGTACAAAGCAGGCTTAGCATATCCTTCCCACTCGGTAGATGATATGCAAATGGGAAAGAATGCCAAGGTTTAAAATAGTCTGTTGTTATGGTTTCTTATGAGAAATAAAGACTGAGAAATGAGAACTGAATTTAGCAAACTAAAAATGGAAAATCACCAAGAGTTTAAATAAGTGAGATTCAGGCCCCACTGCCACACATCACTCATGAAGCTCTGGGAAGAAGAAAAATAAAGACCCTGAGGATGCAGTGGAAAGGATGGTTAAACATTGTTCCTTGGGTACTGGGATGACATCTCCATGAGTAAAAGTTATGCAAGTATGAGGAAATGAGTTTGAATCACCAGCACCCATGGACCATGCACAAGACTGCACGTACCTGTAATCCCAGCAGGGGGAGACAAATAGAAGGTGACTCTTGGTGCTTACTGGCCACCAGTCTAGCCTTTGGGGCAAGCTTTCAGTCCAGTGAGACACCCTGTCGCTAAAACTAAGATGGGAAAACTATAAAGGAAGACACCCAACATCCTTCTCTGATCTCTGCATGCGCATAGCATGGGTACACAAACTGCATGCTCCTGTGTATGCAAACACACACACACTGGGGTAGGGAGGACCTACAGTGAAGCAGGTGTCATAAGCTTAGGAGCCCAGAATTCAAGAGTCTGGGGTATGAAAACCATACATTTAAGGCCAGCCTGGGAAACACAATTAGACTCTATCTCAAAATAAGAAAATGAACAGGTCAATTGCTAAATGAAACCCTGATATGCAGCCCATGTTATTTAAAAGCAAGTACTGTTTCCTACTTCTTCTAACTGCAAACCCAGGCCCATGTTTCTCTGCCAAACTTAGCTCTGATCATGGGCTGAAAACAAAGATAAAAGAGTTTTCCAAGATACTGTTGAGGCCCTGTTCTTAGTAGCATCCCCCTTGTTAGATAATCACAGAAACAAGCCGGCTTGTTTGGCGACTTGCCATGTGATCGAGACATTAACAGAACTTGCTAACTAAGCTCTCTGTCACAGTTACTGTCCTGTTGACGTAAAAGAACACCACGACCAAGGCAACTTAAAGAAGAAACGTTTAATCGGGGGCTTGCTTATAGTTTCAGAGAATTAGTTCATCATTATGACAGTAGAGTACATGGTGGCAGGCTTGGTGCTGGCGCAGCCACTGAGAGCTTACATCAGATCCAAAAATTGCAGGCAGCGAGAGTGGGACTGGGCCTGGCATGGGCTTTTGAAACCTCAAAGCCTAACCCCAGAGACACACCTCCTTCCTTCCACAAGGCCAAACCCACTCCAACAAGGCCACACCTCCTATTCCTTCCCAAACAGTTACACTAACTGGGGACCACCCATTCAAACATATGAATGAGCCTATGAGGACCATTCACGTTCAAACCACCATACACTCATTCTTTATCTCTGTGTACATGTTCATGTGTGTGCTTAGACTGGGATGGGTTGGAGCCACATCAGAGGTAAATGTCAGGTATCATCCCAAATCACTCTTTACCTTATGTTTTATTATTATTATTATTATTATTTCTCTGTGTGTATGCATGAGATGTGTTCACATGTGCTACAGCATATGTGTAGTTTTGTGGGAGTCGTCCTCTCCTTCCACCATGTGGATCCTAGGTATCAAGGCTTATCACAAGTCCTTTATCCGCTGAGCCTTGCTACCACCCTCCACCTTATTGTTTGCAGCAGGGTCTTCTTGCTGAACCTAGAGCTTACTTATTAAGCTAGGCTGGCTGCCCAGCAAGCCCTTATGATCCTCCTGTCTCTATCATCCAGCATGCTTGCCTGGCAATTGTTTTACTGATTCATCCCCCAAGCCCACTGAGCTTACATTCTTCATTTAGGTATGGTTTTCTTTATTTGTTGTTGTTGTTGTTGTTGTTGTTGTTGTTGTTTTTACATTACAGTTTAAAATAAGATCAAAGCAAAATCAGCTTGCCATTCTGCAGGCTGTCCTCTGTGACTACTGACTGAGATGATCGCCATCAGCCCCTGAATGCTCGGTGGTCTTGCTGGCCTTTTGTTCTATGTCTCTCTACCAAGCATCTGCTCAGGGCTGCAAAACCACAGCTCGGGGACACCATGTTCAAGCCAATCAATATTTCTACTGCCCTCCTCCTAAAGCCAAAATCTCACAAAGCACTTTCTTCCTCTATCTCTTGAGTCACAGCAAGTCCTGAAACAATTCTCAAAGGTAAAGTCCATCCAAAAGTCTGATTTCTGTGCAGACTTCATTTCTCAATCCCTCCATTTTCTCATTTGGACAATCATACTTGTGAAGTGTGAAGCAAACAGTTAGTGCCAGGGTTTGTGGGGATAAAAGTGAGGTGAATTCTCCTGGGTTAGGGCTCTAGAATGTCTGGAGAGCCCTATTCATGAACTAATAAATAGCACCTGCATTTACTATCATTGCACAGGGCTTGCTTGATGGAGAAAATCTGAATTAAGTTCAAGGAAAGATGCAGTGTCGTTTGGGTCGGAATCTTCACGGGCCTCTCTGTGATGGGTGTGGGCTCTCCTTCCCATCTCCAAGGGGAATAATTACATGAGCTCTACTTTCTGATCACCTGCCTCCCTCTGTCAGATCTGGCATCTCTATTGCAAGATAATTGCCTCCTGGAATATTCAATTAGCTTTTAATTAAATATTGCTCATTAATATAACTGCAAGACAATAAAACATATGTCATTTGATTAGCCAAAAATTCAAATATAAATTACATTCATTTTTATGCCAACATGCACTTTACCTAATGACACATTTGTCACCCTGGTATAAAAAGATTGTGTGTGATCTTATTTTCTTTTAAAGATGTTTTTAATAAGCCTACAGGCCGAGTTTTAAAATTAACCTGGCAGCTCCTATTCTTTTTCTTATCTCTGTAATCAGTGTTTAGAAAAGAAAGTTAAACACAACAGAACTTCTTCATAACAGCAAATATTTAGATGTCAGCTTAGTCTTCAACGTTTTATAAAAAACTATTATAAAAACTTGCAAATTAAAGCACTCATGCACTGGAATTAAACATGCTCAAAGTTAATACGTGTCAATGGATTCCATAGAACAGCCACTCTGAAGTTGTAGATTTTCACGCTGGATTTTATACTTCCACTGCTGGGTGTATGAAATGCATGAGTTCAGTTTTAGATGATGTTACTTTGTATAGTAAATTTGCCCTTTTATCATATATCTTAGTAGACAGTTATTTGTAATTTCATAACTCATTTTTCTAATGTGAAAAGTAGTACATAACCCTCTAGAAATCTTTGAAAATACTCGAGTAACACTGTCTTGATGAAGTGAAGCCCAGTTCTCTTTCCCTGAGAACCTGTCCCTTTTCCTTGAATTCCTTCAGAGGAACGTTATAGCATATATGGCCATAGTCAAACCTGCTTTTTTCATTTACGATTGTGTTGTAACCATATTTCGTGTCATTAATGACTTACAAATTTTAAAATCTAAAATGCTATACATTATATCTTACACTATCATTTCAATTATAATTTAAGGGTATTGGGTTTTCCCTCCGTCTGTTACTATTTCAGATAAAAGAGAAGCCCACTTATGAAGAGAACTTGGCCACGTCTCTGAGTACCGCCTTCAGGCTGATTTGAAAGAGAAGCACAGAGAGAATATGTGTACTCTCAGATGTCGGCATCCTCATAAAGCAGAAAGAAGCCTGGCACACACTCTCACAGGGTTTTTAGCGACCCTGAACATGATGCACCATGAGGGAGCAGGGATTGCTCTAGTCTCCTGCCGGCTCCTTCAAGCACACCCATGTAAGCGCCCTTGGCTCTGGTGTAAGATCACGGGGCAGCTCTGGTGTGGTAGCAACACCTACCTCCCAAAGAGCAATGGCTGCTGCAGTCAAACCTCTCCATCTGTAAGAAGGGTGCAGGAATAAGCGCCAACCCTCAGCCGGCGCCCATATCATCCGGAATGAAAGGTAAAGCCATTTCATGGAGTAACAAGGCCTTCCACAAGCTAACTCACTTTTCTTTGACTTCATCTCAGTTGTTCACGACCTGCTGCTCAAACTCAACCTCACCGTAGGCACAGCAGCCACCTTTGGGCTCCATGAAAATGCCAGAATTCGGCTGGCCTCCCACCTGCGGGCCCTGCGTTGCGTCCTCTGCACAGAAGCCTGCGGAGGAGCCCGCAGGCTCTCCCAGGGACTTTGCTCAAACGTCATCTTCCCAGTGAGCCCTCGCTTGAAAATCTACTCACCACATCCTTGCGCCTTAGTGCCTTTCTGCTTCGTATTTTCCCCGCAAAGTTTAATCTGCCACTATTACGAGTGGATGTCTTTCTGCTCAGATCTAAGTTCCATAAAGAACAGACGTTTCTGTCACCGTCCTTGATGTATCACAGCACCTCAAACAGACTCCAGGTGGTCAAGAGGCAGTGTTAGGTTCTGGACACTGTCTGTGGACCACTTCCCTGAAATGGAAGGAAAAGAAAACAGGATTATGTACAACTTGTCAGTTTCTATGATGCGTGCAGTCTTAACACAGTCATTTTCCACCCGCATGTCTAAACGTGGTGCTGGTCACTCACAGGTACCCTGGCTCTCCTTAGCCACTGATACTCAGCTCCAGCTATTCGTCAAGGACGGAGATGGTGTGGAATATGAGATTCTAAGTAGACAGGCCACTGCAGGAACCGGCTCCCCCCCAAGCCTCCAGCACTGGGAACTCTAAAGGATGCTGTAGAGGAAGAGGAAATCCGTGAGGGCTTCACGGATGACAAAGATAAAGGTAGCGCAGACATGAACTAAGTGTTTTGTCAAGCATGGCTAACTGTGCAGGATAAAACTGCAAAACACAAGAGCAGGCTTTCAAACTACTTGCCAGTCACCTTCCCTCTCTCTCTCTCTCCTTTCTTCCCTCCATTTGTTTATTTGAAGTAGGGTCTCACTCTGTCACCCAGGCTGGTCTGAAATTCAACACGTAGTCCCAGGCTGGCCTAAAACTCACAGGACCTCTCCTGACTGCTGGAATTGCATTCGTGTGTGTGTGTGTGTGTGTGTGTGTGTGTGTGTGTGTGGTGATGGGGATTAATCTAGAGTAATGTGCATATTAAGCAAACACACTACTCCTTAATCATTTTCCCAGGCCCAAATTAAATCTTTTAATGTTTAAAAATATGGTTCTATAGCTGCAGACAACAAAAGGAAGGATTCACTGACAGAAATAGACATTGTGCTTGTCCCACTTAAAAAACAGAGCAGTATGAATTCTACACAGTATGTCTGTCAGGCAAGTCCATCAGGAACTGAAGTTAAGCATTACCAGGAAGAATGAGTCTTACGGTCCTCATAAATGGTTGTCTCTCCACTCTGTCATTCATTTATGTTTTCTACATGCTAAAATTAAAGCTTGTGCTAATGTATAATGTCTCCATCTCTATTCCTGTTGCTGCGAGTAAGAGTAAACAAACTAAACCCTACAAGGTGGCTGAAGAGATGAACCAGTAGTTGGGACAGCATCCTGCTTTCTCAGGAGACCCAAGTTAGGTCCCAAAACTCACAGCCACCTGTAACTGCAGAGCCAGGGAATGATGCCCTCTTCTGGCCTCCATGGGCACCCTCACTCATGAGTGCATACTCACATACACAAGCACATAATTTAAAAACCTTTTTTTTTTCAAAATAATAAAATTTCTTAAAAAAAAAAAAACTCTGACAAAAACAACTTGAAGGAGAAAAGGTTTATTTTGGTTCATAGGTCCAGGTCACGGTCCACCACAGCGAGAAAAGGTCACGGTCCATCACAGCGAGAAGAGGTCACGGTCCATCACAGTGAGAAGAGGTCATGGTCTGTCATGGCGAGAAGAGGTCACAGTCCGTCATGGCAAGAAGTTACAACAGCAGAAACGTGAGGCAGTCAGTCACAGCACATGCATCGTCAAGAGGCATAGAGCAATGATTCAGGCTGGCATGTCCACTCTCATCATTTTGCACAGTCCAGGATCCCTGCCCACAGTTAAAATGAGTCTTCTCACATCAGCTAAGGTAATGAAGGACCGCCCCTCACCGTCCCGCCTCCCAGGTGGCTCTAGAGTATGACAAGCTGACAAGTGACATTAGCCCAGATGGAGATATTAAGAATGTTTAAGAATAGCTGCTGAAAGTCTCAAAATTATAACCCCAGCTTCCAGATATCTACAGTAAATATGGGAAGAGTGTGGAAAGTGGAGCATCCCCACATGCACGGGGTAACAGAGCGAGGGAAAAGAACTGTCCAAATAAAACAGGAGAGCCTGGCATGGCAGTGTGTCCCCATGACCTCAGCACTTGGGAGAATGAGGAAGGAAAGTCCCAGGCCAACCTGGACTACAGAATGAGGCCTTGTTTCAAAAAAGAAAACGTGGAACTAATTTAAAATGCAAGCAGTCAGATGAACTGCTTCTTTAATTGATGGAAACACATTAAATTTCAAATACAACCTTGTGCATATGTCGTGTGCCTACGTGAAATCAACACGCAGAAGGTGGGAAGGGAACACACTTGCGAAGGGAGGGTGGCAGATGGGAAAGGGGACATAGCTCAGAGGTAAGAGAACATACTGTGCCAGACCTGAGTTCAAATCCTCAGAATCCAGGCAGAACCCCGTGTGTAGCCCCATTACCTGCAACCCCAACACTGTGGGGGCAGAGATAAGAGGGTCTGGGGTTCCAGTAAGAGACTGTTTCAAGAGAACAAGCCAGTGAGTGAGGGAGAGAACATCCGACCCTCTCTGGTCTCTGTGCACATGCAGGGACTTGTAGGTACTTACGTCAGGTTCCCATACTCCACACATTCTCACGAACACTCAAAAGGTAATTTTTAAAGTGATAAAATTGAACATATGAATTTATTCAGGATCTATTTCAAAATCCCTACAAAAATGGCAGTTAATATTTTAAAGGCTTAAACAAGCTAAAACGAAGATGACGCTAAAAGAGATGCTGTCTGTGACATTGTGAAAGCTGCACAGGAAGTGGATTCTTGGTAACCGACTTAGATGGTAGTGAAGAACGCAGAAAAGAGCAGGTCTTACCCCAGCAGACTCAGCAGGCTGAGAGCTGGTGGCTCTGGGGATCACAGAGATGTGGTAGAATAATGTAAACTACAGTGCAAATAGGAAGATGTGCAGGAAGTGATGAAGAAGTCTTCCAAGGCTATTCACCATGATTGTGCTGAAGGGTTTATAAGCGAACTATGTACAGCACACAGATGTGTCAGGGCTGGCTATGAATTCTTCCTGTTTGCTGTGATGCCACAGCGGGAAGCTAATACCTAATTCTAATTTGTTTGTTTGTGTGCTGTTGTTGTTAAATATGAATGGCTAGGTGTGGGCCCATATTTCATACAAAATATTTACAGGCAGGTCACTGGCCACTAGGCAGCTGCAATCCTGCCAAACAAACAAGACAGCCACCTAAGGAAGGCCAGGATGTATGGCTCCTTCTCCTTTGTTAAAATGTAGATCACCTGGGGAGAGGTGTTGTTTCCAAAGCTGGTGACTTAAGTTGCAGGTGTTTCCCTAGACCCAAGTCCCCCGAAAGAGAATATTAATGAGTATCCACCTTGGTTTACCTGGGGGATAAAAGGTGTTTTGTATAATAACCGCGGGTACATCTTCAGAATGAATGAAGCCTGAGATGCCCTTCCGAGATGACTGTATGAACTGTGTCTCGTTATTTCTCGCGCCTCCGTACCGGTCCAGTTAGGGGGAAATAGTTTCTATGTTGGGGCATGCGGGCCCTGACAGCTAGGGAAATGTCTTAGTTGGTAAAGGTCTTGCTACATAAGCATGAAGACCTGGGTTTGGGTCCCTAGCACCCCACATTAAAAAAAAAATAAATAAAAAATAATAGGGTAGCACATGTCTATAATCCAGGACTGAGAGTGTTATGATTTTTGTCCGCGTCGGGTCCCGGGCAGCTGTAGGCAGGCAGCGGGATCTGGGAGCAGCCAGTCCCAAGGCAGAGACAGGCAAGTCCCTGCAAGATCTCAGGAGCAATTGCTGGTCCCAGCGAGGTGCAGTTTCCCAGCGAGCGGCTGAGCAGGCTGGTCCCGCCATGCAGGCGAGTGTGAGCAGGCGGTGGGTAAAAGGAAGGCACAGGGGCAGACACATCGTATAGAATAGAAATGGATATTTATTTCTTAGAGGAGAGAAAGAGTGGGGAGAGAAGGAGAAGAGGACAGAGAGGGAAGAGAGAAGAGAAAGGAGAGAAACAGAGAAGGGAGCTGGAGAAGAGACATGCTCAGGCCAGGAGGAATGGTGAGGGTTCAAGATGGGGGGGGGGGGCTGCCGGGAGTGGGCGTGGCTTGCCTCTTACAGAGACGAAAACCTTAACAGGGAGAAAGAGCAAGCCACAAGCCACCATTTTCCCCTGGGGTTTACTGATGAGCCAGCCTAGAAAAATCAGGAAGGGAGTCTGTCCCTGAAAACAAAGTTGAAAAGCAATTGAGGAATACATCCATTACTAATCTGTGAGCTCTACACACATACATGCCCAAATGAACACACATTCACACATACATATACACACATAATGAAGTATAAATATAAACATAGAATGGAGATGGAGATTAGGAGTAAAAAACTCATCTGAAAGAATTTAAGTTTGTTTCATATGGGTAAGGGGTGGGGTGCTTATTTAAATATGAGGTCCTACAGAATACTTCATTCTATGATTTTGATAAAAAATAAAAAGCTGAAAAACTAAAAGGCAGGGAAGCCGGTTGGTGCACTGAGGGGTAGCCAGAAAAAAAGCTGGTTCGGCGGTGCCGACCTTCTCACATGCAAAACCAGTTTGTGTCTTTTCTTTCAGTCTCGCAGTTCTTAGAAAATGACCTGGATAATCCACTGTTCCCACATCACTAACATCCAGAGCCACTACGAGCCTGTGGGAGCCCACAGAAGTGAATCTGCCCCACCTTGACTAAAGGTTAGAGTTCAGACCTATTCTTACTCCTTCAAGGTTATAGACAGGATGTTTGACCTAAGGTGTGGCTACAGGAGATTTTGCCTAGACTAAAGGATATTTTGTTCTAGTTTGTGGTTACTTGATGTTTGGAGATGTGAGAAGGTGTATTTATTTTTTTCTTCGTATCATTGTGGAGAAGTCTTTTACCACCTTGCTCCTTTTGGATTGCAGTGTATAAAGCCCTATAAGAAATCTACTTGGGCAGATCACAGTACTCACTGGATGCCCTCCTGATTCTCTGTTCTTTCTTGTCTATTTCTTTCTTAAATCTCACCCCTTTCTCCAAGTATGGATAAATAAGCCAGTCAGGACCCCAAAAGCTGTCACCTCATCACAGGACCTGAAACCGTGGGTCCGTGAGAGGAACCACACAGGCTTAGAAGCCTCACGAGGCGACCCCAACCTCAGAAGAAAATCCCAAGCTGAGCCCCTGTTGTATAACTTGTCCTGAGGAAAGGAGAACAAAGAGTATGTACCTCAGATCTGGCTCTGGAAGCAGATCAAAGACTCCTCCCAAGTTCAACTCCATGAACCAATGAGTTCACTGAGGTTACATACAAGAGCGTGACTCGGGGGTGGGGGTGGGGGATTCTTCCTGCAATGTGATTCAAAAGCAACTCCATCACCGATATCCCCACCTGGGCATGGTGGCAACTCCGGGAGCTGCATCCACACAACAACTTGTTCAGTTTGTAGGTGGCTCTCCTGAAGAGTCTCCAAGTCAATTGCTACTATTTTTGTAACCTCAGCAAAGGGCCTAGAAAATTTGTAACTCTGAACATCCCAAGCCTTCTAGGTGCTGCTAATTTTCTAGAATTCCTGAGTGACCCTCTTCCCCACAAGGAGGGAATGTTTAGTTTCAGGGAAATTGTTGTGCAAATGTCACCCCACACTTCTGAGCATCCAGTTATCAAACCAGGAGACTCATAACTCTCTCTTCAGTTTCTAGAATTTACTAGAAAAGCTCAGAAAACTTAAGAAATAACTTTAATGGCTTTTATGAAAACCACAACTCAGAAAGATGCACATGAACAAACCCATTTGTATTGAACACATTGTACCCCAAAGATTCATTTTCCATCTAGTCAAACAGTTTCATGCAATGGAAAAAGAAAAGCTGTCCCATCTCTTTAATGAGAATTTAAAACTCTGCAACTAGCCAAGAACAGCACAAGGAAAAATGTGTAGGTGAGTTTCAACCCATAAATGGAAGAATTTAAAATAAAATCTTGTATGAAATACATAAGAAAAAGTTCAACCTAGACTGTCCAACGCAGGCAGGTGTGGTGGCACATGCCTGGAATCTAGCACTGGGGAGGTTAAGGCCAAAGGGCCACAAGTTCAAGGCCGGCTTTGGCTGCACTATAAGACTGTCTCAAAAATAAGACACAAAACAAACAAGTGAATCAAAATTCTATCTGTGACAAAGGGAGAGACTCCCTTTTTCAGTGCTGTAGCTACTGCCATGGGGCCTATGCCCTCAGCTATGCTTCTGTTATGCTCATGAGACTTATGGGATCATAAAGGGGCTCACAAAAGCGGAGAGGAACTAGTTAGGCATTTGGGAAGGAGGGGGTCAGCAGGAGTGGGGGGATAAGAGAACAATGGGGACAAATGGTCTAAACACATTATATGCATGTATGAAAATGTCCGACGGAATCTAGTACTATATATAATTAATGTCTGCCAATAAAATTATTTTCATGCACTATGCAAGATAATTTAAAAGAAATGAGAGATTATAACTTGCTCTGTCAATCTTTAAACATTTCAGGGAAGGGGCCGGAGTGAAAATGATAAAGATACATAATATACTTGTATGAGATTATCGGGGAATACAAAAGGGAAGTCGTGGAAGCCTACATCAAGGCTATGTTAGTGGCCCTGAGAGACACTTATGCAAGAACAGACGAGAGATGCTGCAGAAAGAGATGAGGTGACATCACACCACAAAGCAGAAGGCACAGGCTCTTGTCCAGTTGCTCGGGAAAAGACCTTGTCCATCTTTTTAATTGAATCATATTCCTACCTGTCATCTACTCCAAAAATATACTCTAAATAGCTTAAAGAACAAGTATGAAAAACAAAACTTTAAAAGCATGTAAGGAAATAATACTTTCTCATAGGATCTCTTAAGTGATATATATCTTTTTAATATTTGGAGGCAAGCTCTTAATAAGCTTCCCAGACTGTTTTGGACCTGTGGGCCTGGAACACCCATGTCTAGACTAGATGTAATTACAAGTAGGAGCCACCATATCCAGCTTGAACAAGTGTTTGGTCTGTAGAATGTATATATGACACATGTATGTGAGTGCATGGACACATGGCAGCTGGATTTAAACTTCAGATGTCCTCCTCTGTTGTTCTCTACCTTCCTTATTTTTTTTCACCCTATCTTCTGATGCAGGGTCACTCATTGAACCTGGAGTTCACCTTTTCGGCTCCCTGGCTAGCCAATGAACTCCAGGGATCTGTTCTCTGGGCATGGTGGTTGCAGACACGTGCCATCACATCCAGCTTTTGAGGTGTGTGCTGTAGAAACAAACCTGGGTTCACCTGGTTGCTCAGCAAGCACTTTAGCAACTGCCCCCTCTCCCAGCCCTGTTTAAAAAAAAATCTTAAACAAAATTCTAAAAAGCCATAAGCAAACCAGTTCAAGTAAATATTGATAAATTTTACTACCCTGAAATATAAAGCATAAAACATCACATAAAATTTAAAAATACTTCCAGCCTGGGAGAAGATATCTGTGATGATAAAAGCTAACAAAAACATAGATGTGGGAAACATAAAATACCAAAAACTTGGCTTGGAAAAATATAGCAGAAAATCAAAAAATAATACAAAGAGAAAAAAAACATATATAGGGACCAGAAAAAGGGATCTTCAGGTTATGAATTCTTGCTGCCCAATTTTGATGATTAGCGATCAGAGCTCAGCACCCAACCTAACAAGGCAGGTGTTCCACACATTCCTGTCACTGCAACAAGAGGTTAGAGACAGGAGGATCATGGGGGATTGCTGGCTTCCAACCTGGCTGAAAAACAAAAGCCCCATTCAAAGAGAGACCCTGCCTCAAAGGAATAGGCAGAGAGTAATAGAGGAGGACCCTTGGCACCCTCCTCTGGCCCCCACAAACACAGGCAAGCATGTGTTGGCACATACATATGAACATACACTCACAAAGACACGTACTCATGATAATAAAGCAATTCTTAAAGTACACATGAGGAAAGAAAAATGGCTATTTGCCCTTACCAGTGCTTGGACAAGCACAAACGTCAACGATAGTGACATCCACACATCAGACAGGTGAGAGTTTAGTTTGGTGGCTCCAGCCATCAGGGAGAGTGTGGGACAGCAGCTTAAATACTGCAGGTGGGACTGTGACTGGGAACAACCACTTTGGAAATCAACTTAGTAGTTCCATTGAAGCTGAGCGTGAGAGCATGCACCACCCGCCAGTGGCACTTCTAGATAAACACCTTGTTTGTCAAGCAGGCCAGTTTAGCTCTCTTCTGCTACCCCCCCCCCTTGGCCCTTCTAGAAAAGGCCAAGGAAAGCTCAGTCTTGCAAATCCAAACCACATCAAGGTGTATAAGTGGAAAGACAGTTTCCCTGAATTGTGTCATTGTCCAGCATGACGAGCTAGCTGTGCTTGAAAACAGCGTTGTTCCTTTACCAACCCTGCACAAATTTCACTGCAGTAAGAACATGCCATTGGGGACAACAGTGAGTAAAGGCGCTAGCCACCAAATAGTATGACTTCAGTTCAATCCCCAGGACCCACAGGGTAGAAGGAGAGAACCAATTCCTGGAAGTTCTGCCTGTATGCTCTCTCTCTCTCTCTCTCTCTCTCTCTCTCTCTCTCTGTCTCTCTCTGTCTCTCTCTGTCTCTCTCTCTCTCTCTCTCTCTCTCTCTCACACACACACACATACACAAAATGTAAACAATTAGATACATATTGTCAGTAAGAACAGTAAACATGTAGGTCATCTTTGAGTCCTCCTATACTTACAAAAATGTACCAAATCCATTACTGGGTCTGTGAGATCACCTCTCTTCAGCTTCAGGTCCCCCCACTCACCGGAAGCTCTCTCCCTTCCTGCCATGAGGAGAGTCACCTAACCCCTTGACCTGCAAACTCCAGCAAGGGCTTTGACAGTTCTCTCTGCTGGACAGCTCCCTCCTCGCCTCTGCCTTGGACAGCTCTCCCTCCGCAGCTGTCTCGCAAACAGCATTTCCTGGCAAACACTAAACACTTAATAAGCATTTTTTTTTCTAATACAGACTGCTGAACTGCTCAGATGGTTTCTCCTGTTTGCCTCTTTGACTTTGGTAGCTGAATGTACTCGGATGATGTGTCAAATCAGGCCACAAACGAGTTGCTGCATGCGTTCCCAAGGGGACTGGCAGTGGGAAGGCAGAGTGCTCGCTGCTATCAAGATGCCAGTAGGAACAGGCAGGGGATCAATATTGTGTGCCACCTTTGAACAATGTTCATCACCCAAAAGCAGGTGATGAGTGGGAACATGAAAGGGATGTGCTGTCAAGATGAGAGCCTCAGAGAGACCCAGACTGGTTCTTCTACAACAGGAGTCTTTTGCTTAGTCCTATAGAAAATAGCAAATATGACATTAAAAAAAATCCATAAACAAAAAACAAAGCAGACCTCATTTGGATCATCTTTAGGGACTTGGCTGCCAGGTGCTAACATGGCACAGTCAGAATGTCTGGGCGAGGTGCCTAGAAGGGTGAGACAGTCTCGCACCTCTGAGACCAGATCAGCTATGCATTCCTCTCTGGCCACTTTGCCAAGAGCCAAGCCCTGGTGCCCGGAACAATGCTGCTGTGTGTGTTTGTCAGCATGCTTTACCTGGCAAACTGCAAACTGCTTGGACCAGAGAGCTCTTTGAGCTGCTTCTATCTGCGTAGTCCCTCTGCCCTTTAGAATTCAGGATCTAGGGACTCGGCTGGGTTTAAGTTGTCAGGCAAGAGATAAGACATTCCAGTGATCCAGAACCCATGCTTCTGAATGACTGTGACAGGCTTCAGTGGTCCGCATGTTTTACTGTGGTATGCCAGATCTCCTCAAAGCAGGCTCCATGTAGCCTGGATGTCAGGAACTGACACCGCCAGAGATAACTGATTGCAGACGCAGCCAGTTATGTGGAAATTGCACCTGCAGGCAAAATATATGGCGCCTGGATTGGTCATTGTTCCATTCTGAAAACACAGGCCTGCCCTGTGAATTTCATGAAGCAATATGCTACTTGTCATTGATTGTGAGCGGCCCAGGATCTAGACTCACCTACGAGAAAATGCTGGGCGTGTCTGTGGGGCAGTTTCTAGACTGTGTTAGCTCCAGAGGGAGGGAGGGAGGCCCACACTAAATGCAGACAGCACCATTCCATGGACTCAGATCCCTGACTGCATAAAAGACACCAGCACTCATCTGCTCCCTGGCTGCAAATGCAGTGTGACCACCTACCGTGTGTTCCCATTGTCCTGTCTTCCCACATGACAGGCGGCACCCATGCCAGGAGCCAAGGCTAGCCCTTCCTACCTAGGGTCCCTCTTGTCAGGCATTTCATCACAACAATGAGAAGAATAACCAATACACATCCTTTCCTATGACCAGAACACAGGGCTTGGTAGAATGTTTGGAAGACTCCAGTTCTGCAGCGGGATGAGAATCCGCCCATAGATACACCAGCTTAGAAGGAAATGACACATATGTTACTGGGTGCCCAGCATGGCTTTGCAGCACGTATCAGAAAGGGTGGCTCCAAGTCTCATGACAGCAGCTGGAAGAACAGATACCAGAGGTGTCTCACTGTTTATAGTGAACTTACCTATTCAGAACCCCCCATCCCCCAGCCTCAAACCCTAGGTGGCACTTCATGCAGTGACTCTTGGTGCTGCTCTTAGTGAAGTCCTGTTAGGCTCTGTGACCGGCTTCTATGCTGAGCATCTGTGGCAGGCCACTATAAAGACTGCTTGGGCCAGGCCAGAGACCCCAGTCATTTTTAAGAAGCAGACAAGAGCTGGAAGTGAATGCTAGTGATTTCTTCATTACTGGGTTTCAGCTCCCATGGGAGGGGCGAAGGGGACCGGGGTGGGGGGTAGGGGGAATGACTGCTGCCTGCCATTTCCAGGTGCAGTGGAGTTAAACAGGTCTAGAAATGAAATCAGCAAAATGAGAACGTTCTTACAGAGTCGAGTTCAAAGGCAGGATCAATGGTGCCCCCTTGTGGGAAAGTAATGTAAAGACAACAAACTGCCTTGAGTGATCCAACTAAGTATGCTTTTTGTTGTTGTTGTTTGCTTGTTTGTCTGTCTGTCTGTCTGTCTGTCTGTTTGAGACAGGACTTCACTGTGTGGCTCTGGCTGTCCTGGAACTCACTCTATACCAGGCTTTACTCCTGGAATCGAACTCACAGAGATCTGCCCGCCTTTGTCTCCTGAGTGCTGGAATTAAAGGCATGGGCAGATTATACATTCTTTAATATGCAAGGGGTGAGTGACACTCAATCCTCCAAACACCAAGAAGCCTAAGAAGCCAAATATTACAAGGAATATCATGTACAAAGGGCAACAACTCATTATATCACATACAATGCAAACTCACATTTGCTTCAGTGGCGTAGCCATTGCCACATTGTATATACTCCAGTAAACACCCACCCACCCACCCACCCACACTCACACACA
Organism: Myodes glareolus; assembly: GCF_982192425.1. NCBI lineage: Eukaryota > Metazoa > Chordata > Mammalia > Rodentia > Cricetidae > Myodes > Myodes glareolus. The sequence goes on along the minus strand of NC_142031.1, from coordinate 30,040,375 downwards.
CAGAGAGAGAGAGAGAGAGAGAGAGAGATACATGCACATACACACCAGTGTTCATGAAAGTAATCCTAATTAAACTCGGTAGCCATCCAAAAAGGCAAAAGAAAGAAAAGAATATGGAAATGGAAGGGGTCTCTGGAAATAGAGTTTCAGCAGACAGAGAAGGGGACAAGAATGTGGGTGGGTTTTTAAATGACATATATATTTGTGTGTGTGTGTGTGTGTGTGTGTGTGTAGTGATCAAATAAGATTTTTTAATAAAAGGAACACACTGGTAACTCAGAGATACTCGATCACACCCATTCAGCAGGCTCTCCTCTCCTTCCCCCTCCCCATTCAGCAGGCTCTCCTCTCCTTCCCCCTCCCCACTCAGCAGGCTCTCCTCTCCTTCCCCCTCCCCATTCAGCAGGCTCTCCTCTCCTTCCCCCTCCCCATTCAGCAGGCTCTCCATCCACCTCACCCATTTTGTTTCTCCAGAAATCAGGGAAGTGCTCATCTTCTTTGCTATTGTAAATGTGTTGCCATTTCTAGAAATACAAATAGATTCACACAATGTTGTCTTTGTGTGACCGTCACACCGAGCATAAGTATAGTGACTAAGGTCTGCATTATTGTGCATTAGCTGGGTGTTTTTATTTTTTGTTGTTGCTTTTGTTTTGTTTTGTTTTGTTTTGCCAAGTAGCATTCTGTGTATAAGAAATTTTACTCTTTCAAGCCGTGATAGAATTTGTATCATTGTTTTCAGTTGTCTAAAGTGAAGTTTGCATTAAAGTTCTTGTAAAAGACTTAGGACAAAGCAACCAGTTTGTAGACTTGGTGTGTTTACTTTTTAAGTAAAGCAAGTGTTTACCTTTTGTTTAGTGTTTGGGCTGATAATATGGCTATGGAGGTGAAGCACTTGCTACGGGAGGCCGAGCAACTGTGCTCCACCCTCAACACCAAGAAAGAGGTGACAGGAGAGAACTGACTCCACAACATTTTCTCTGACCTCCACATGCATACATATACACGTCATGCACACACATACACGTCATGCACAAACATACACGTCATGGACACATACATATCGTGCACACACATACACATCATGCACACACATACACATCATGCACACACATACAAGTCATGCACACACATACACATCATGCACACACATACACATCGTGCACACACATACACATCGTGCACACACACACATCATGCACACACATATACATCATGAACACATACATATCGTGCACACACATACACACTGTGCACACACATACACATTGTGAACACACATACACATCATGCATACACATACACATCGTGCACACACATATACATCATGCACACACAATAACAATGTTTTTAACTTTATTATATTTTACTTACCTAATTTTACGTGTGTGGTTCTAAGTATGTGAGGCACATTCACCATGATAAATGTTCGGAGGTCAGAGGACAAATTCCAAGATTTGGTTCTCTCTTTCTACCATGTGGATCAAGCTCAGTCTTCAGATTTAGTGGTAGCGCCCACCAAGCCCTCTCACAAGAATTTCTACTTTAGGAGAAAGGGCCTCACTGTGCATCCTTAGCTGGCCTGAAACTCATAGGGATCCACCTGTCTCTGCCTCCCAAGTGCTAAAGACATGTGCCACCACTCCTTGCTTTATTATTTTTATTGCTATTATTTTTTAAATATTTAAACCAGAAGACTTGTCTACAAAATTATCCAAACTGTTTTTAAACACAAACAGAAGAAAACATAATTTCTAATTATTAATTGAAAAGTCTACTTTTCCTATCACTTGGCAAAACGAAGGTAAATTTTTTTTGAAAGTAAATTTTATTAAATTATAAAAGTTTCCATTTCTGCCCCTCTTCCCAACACCCTCCCACTCCCCCCACTCCCTCTCCTCCTCCCTCTTCGTCCCTTAGGGCAGTCAGGGTTTCCTGCCCTGTAGGAAGTTCAAGTTTTTAAAAGCAAAAGTAGTTGGAAGTCATACCTAAATATAACTCTCCCTGGATATTCCGTAATTCCACAGAGTCCAAAGGCAAAACCATCCCCAAAAGAAGAGTGACATTTCCTCAAGCCCACGTGTTTGCCTTTGTCCTGGAGTGAGCAGCAACAGCACTAGAACATTCAGGACATCCAGTCAGATCATCGCTCTATACCCTGAGCATAGAGCGCTTTCTTGCAGCACAAGCCAGGAGAGCTTTCTGGAAGGAAGCAAGATTTGAAGGGGGATTAAAAAAAGGAGGGTCTGAACTCCCACAGATCTGGGGTCTCATCCTCTTCTTTGGCCACTCATTAGCCCAAGACATGGAGCAAGCCTTGTCGGATGTGTGGAGTAAAGGCATCTATCCCACCAGGCAAGCAGAAAGACCTAGAAAGCCAGGCTTTTCCTCTGAGGGCAATGATGTTAAATGGTAACATTTACTAATAGGAACGACTGCTCCCATGTAGAGGAGGAATACAACTCTGGGTGTTGTTCTCGGGCACTCCACCTTGTTTCTGAATACAAGGTCTCCCAACTGGCCTGGAATTTGCCAAGTAATCCACACTAACTGGCCTGTGAGCTTCCAGGGGTCCATTTACCTCTGTCCCCTACCCGTGCTGGGGGTTACAAGTGCACATGCCACACTTAGCTTTTTACATGGGGATGGGGACCCCAACTTGAGTCCTCCTACTTGTGTGGCTCTATACCCACTGAACCATCTCCCCAGACCCTACCCTCTCTTTACTCAGGCTCACTCTTGGTCCTGCTAAGCTTGCCCCTCGACACCCTCTCATTCTTTTCTCCTGTCCTATGTGTTCAGTATGGGAACTTCTCCAAACCCCACTTCCTTTCCCTCTTTATCCAAACAGACTGCACATCTGCTGCATGTATCCATAAAACCTAGCCTTGTCCTGTCTAACCCCCCCGCAGTCATGAATGCATCAACAATGCCTTTTTCTCCCAGCTGTTGATATCAAGCCCTTGCCACAAAGAATCTAGTAGTCACGTGTATCCATGCCATTTCAATCTGTGAGATGCAGCTTTACAGTTGACTTCATGCTTTCAAGTTGACCAAGTAAGAACATATCTTTTAAACAAAAGTAAAGAGGACTTGAAGTTGGGAGGAACGTGGGATGGGAGGAATTAGGGGTACAGTTGCTGGAAAGTTGCAATGGACGGACATGAGCAATATACATTATGTAAATGTATGAAACACAAAGAACAAAAAATATGGTTTCAAAAGCAATAAAAAGAACCTATTTATCCTGAAGTTGGATATTCTCTCCCACTCTTCCCACCAGCCTTCTGTGTGTAGCAGTACCTCCTCCTTCAAGAGGAAGCATCGAAATAGAAGCTATGACAGAACAATTCTCTCTACTTCTTGATGGCCAGCCAGCCAAAGTACTCACGCTAACATCGTCTTATAACTCATTGCCACTACAACTGAGAAATTATCACCACTTCTCCCCTTATTTTGTCAAATGTACTTGAACTTCTTGCTTTTGTTTGTTTTCTGTTCTTTTTGTGTGTGATCCTGGGAATAAAACCCTGGGCCTCCTGGATGCCTGGCAAGCATGTCACCACAGAGCTTTCTCCCAGGCCCTTGGTTTTTTTCTTTTTCTTTTTTCCCCCACTAAACTTTTTCATTTATTTTACATACTGACCACAATTTCCCCCTCCCTTCTCTTCTCCCATTCCCTCCCCCAACCTCCCATCTAGGGCCCCCATCTATTCCTCCTCCATCTACATTCAGAAAGGGACAGGTCTCCCTTAGGAGTCAACAAAGCATTGCACATCAAGTTGAGGCAGGACCAAGCCCCTTCCCCTGCATCAAAGCTGGTTGAGACAACCCGGCATGGGGAATAGGTTCCCATAGGCCAGCTCAAGCACCAGGGACAGATCCTGTCCCACGGCTAGGAGCTCCACAAACAGACCAAGTTACACAACTGTCACACTCATGCAGAAAGCCTAGGTTGGTCCCGTGCAGCCTACCTAGTTGTCGTCCAGAATCCATGAGCTTCCACAAGCTCATGTCAGCTGTCTCTGTGGGTTCCCCAAACATGACCTTGACCCCCCTGGCTCATACAATCCATCCTCCCTGTCTTTAACAGGACTCATGGAGTTCGAACCGCTGTTTGGCTGTGGATCTCTGCATCTCCCTCCACCAGTTACTAGATGAATGCTCTCTGATGACTATTAGGGCAGTCACTAGTCTGATTACAGGAGACCATTTCAGGCCCCCTCTCCACTGTTACTAGGAGTTTCACCTGGGGTCATCCTTGTGGATTTCTGGGAGTTTCCCTGGCACCAGGTTTCTTCCTAACCCAAAATGTTCCCCATCAAGATAATGCTTTCGATACTCTCCCCTTGCGTCCCATCCCTAACCTGTTCTGTTCCCATCCCACCACCCCCAGTTTACCCAGAAGATCTCTTCTATTCCCCCTTCCCAGGGAAACCCATGCGTCCCTCTTTGGGCCCACTTGCTACCTAGCTTCTCTGGAGCTGTGGGTGTTAGCCTGGTTATTCTTCACATTACAGCTAATCACTTATGAATGAGTACATACCATGTTTGTATTTTTCAGTCTAGGTTAACTTATTCAGGATGATTTCTTTCTAGTTCCATCCATTTTCCAGCCCTTGGTTTTCTTGAGTCCTGATCCCAACTGTGGCTGTGAGACTCTAACGGGGAACTTTCTATATGGCCCAATTTGGCCTTGAATTAACAGTCCTGCCTCTGCCTTCTGACAGAATTATAGACATAAGATGCTCTGTCAAACACTTCATATATGGTGATAATGGTGCTAAGGCCACAAGGGTTCAGTGTGTATCAAATTATTACGTAATACAGTTATAATCTTTATGTTTGAGACATCCACAATATTTGGTTATGTTTTGCTGCCATGATAAAACACTGTGATCAAGAGCAACTGGGTTTATTTCATCTTACAGTTTGCAGTTCATCACATAGGAAAGTCGGGGCAGGAACCTGGAAGCAGGAACTGATGCAGAGACCATGGAAGAGTACTGTTTACATGCTTGCTCCCCATGGCTTGCCCTGCCAGCTTGCTAACAGTCCTCAGAATCGCCTGTCCCAAGGATGGCACCTCACACAATGGGCTGGGCCCTTCCACATCAATCACTAATTAAGAAAGTGTCCCCCACAGGCATAACCCAATCTTATGGAGACATCCTCCCAAATGAGGCTCCCTCTTTCCGGATGACTCTGGCTTCTGTCAAGTTGACATAAAACAAGACGGCACAAGGCATTGTCCAGAATGCTGAGGAAGGTGTGTCAATAAGTGACAGGAGCTGGAAGCTGGGAGATCAGATCTTCATCTACACTCGGGGGCAGAGAGTGAACTGGAAGTGGGACAAACCTGTAAAACCTTAAAGCCTGCCTCCGGTGATACACTTCCTGCAGCAAGACTCCGCCTCCTTAAGGTTTCATGCCCTTCCCAAGCAGCACTATCAACTGAAGATCAATTCAATTCAAATACCTAAACTTAGAGGGGAGGAGTCTTTCTCACTCAAATCACTATATCCTCTTCCTAAAACATTTGCACAAAATAGCTATTTTCAGGACATTTACAGATGGCTGCAAACCATTTCCACAATTGCATTTATCTCCTCCTCCCCAAAGACCTGTGTATCCATTAACTCAACTTTCTTCCCTCTCCTTACAACCCTTGGAAACCACCAGCCATCTTTCTGTCTTTTTAGATCTGCCTGCTCTGGGCATTCACATATGTAAAGCATGAACTCCATAGTCTTCTGATGGGTTTTTCACTTACCATGGTGTTCTGAGGTTCATAAGATTTTCATAACAGGATCTGAAGCCGTTAGCTAAGCCATGAACACCAGCTTTACAGTGATAATTCTTTTAACTATTCTTCCACAAGACCTTAATCTCAAGCTTTTTCATGCTTCTGGAATTCTATAAATTATTCTTTGTGGAGTATTTTCAGCTCTTCCTTTAGGACGCTGTCATAGACACCTACTTAAGCCTACCTGTTGTGGTCTCGTTCTGTTGCTGTGATAAAACACTCTGATCAAAGGCAGCAGAAGAAGGAAATGGTTTATATGGCTTGCACTTCTGTTCTCAGTCCGTCACTGAGGGTGTACTGGGCAAGAACTCGGGCAGGAACTTGAATTCAGACACCAAGGAGAATGCTGCTTGTTGGCTCACTCATTCATTGGCCCATGCTCAGCTAAGCTTCCTTATATATCCCAGGCTGGCCTTCCCAGAAAGGGTATTGCTCAGAGTGTGCTGGACCCTCCTATATCAATTACCCATCAAGATAATCTCTAAGACCTACAAACCAACTTAAAGACAACTACTCAACAGAGAATCCCTTTTTTGGACAATGCTAGGTGGTGTCAAATGGACAGTTAATAAAACTAGGATGCTATCATTTACTTCCCACCCCACTCTCCAGAGCAAATTAATTTAAAATCCTCTTACCTCATAGTGACTAGTGTAGAGCTGAATTAAGAGCAGGTCTGAACTTCTAACAATGCACTGACTCCCGGAGGTCTACCCTCAGACTCACATGTGTTGTTAAACCATATGAAGCCAGCAAAATAAAAACATTGACTTGTACATCCCTCCATCACACAGACTACCAGGAACACACCACGGCTGAGCAACTTTTAGTGAAGGAGAATGCATGCCACTGGAAACTATGGGACATCTCTGCAGAAAGACCTCAGCAAGCATTTGATCTGTCTTGAGTGACAGAGGGCAGTCGGGCTTTGCTGTGAAGTGGATGCTGTCAGGAAACAGAAGCAGTTCTATCAAGGGGTATCTTAACTAGTCTCATCTTGGAGAAGAGCAAAATGGAGCTAACACTATAATTTAAAGGGGGCAGCCATTACTCCTGTTAGCCGAGATAAGGGAACATAGGTCATACCGTGCTTTGAGCAGTTTTGATGAACATAAGTATAGAATGAGATAGGTTTCAGCTTTGATCCATCACAGCCACGAATGATCTTGTGTGATACTGGTGATTAACATTTGTCAGAAGACATTAGCCTAGCTGAGAATGTCAAATGACCCTTGAGCAATAGGTTACTCCATGTAATGTTAGACCACTTTTGGGCACCAGAACCTCTTTTCTTTTTTTCCAAAGTCTCCTTCTATCCTAAATGAAGGCGAGAAGCCAGCAATATGACTTAGCAGATAAAGGTGACTGCTATGAAGCCTTATGACCTGAGTTCTAATCCTGGAACCCGCATGATGGAAGGAGAGAAGTGGCTCCCGCAAGTGTTCTTCTGACCTTCACATGCATGCCAAAGCACATACATACTTATGTAAACAGAAAATAAACGTTAAAAAAATAAATCATTGCTGGGCTGGAGGGATGGTTCAGGGGTTAAGAGCACTTGCTGCTCTTGTAGAGGACAAGAGTTAGGACTAGTGCTTAGGAGGCAGACGCCGGTGGATCCCCCAGTTTGAGACCAGCATGACCTACACAGCGAATTTCAGGACAGCCAGGACTACACTAAATAAAAAACAAACAAACAAACCTGTCTTTAAAAAAAAAAAAAAAGAAAGGAAGGAAGGAAGGAGGAAGGAAGGGAGGAAATAAATAAACTCCTCTAAAAATAGAGGAAGACAGATTCCCAATATTTTGAAACTGCTGATGGGGATGAGAAGGGTAGGCGGAAGGCAGTCTGCAGCTGGATTCAGGCTCAAGCCTTCTCCTCTATCCTGGAATGGAGAGTACTTGTGCAGCAACACCCGAGATCTGCGGACATGGGCCAAAAGGATGGCTCGGCAGTCAACCGCATATACTGCTCTTCAAAAGTTCCCTTCCCAGCTCTAGGGGACCCAACCAATGCCTTCCTTTGGCCTCAGAGAGAGCGTACATAATGCCATGTGGACACAAACCCACAGAGAGAGAGACACAGACAGAGAAGAACAGAAACAGTCAGAGACAGACAGAAAAACAGAGACACAGAGAGAGCGTACATAATGCCATGTGGACACAAACCCACAGAGAGAGAGACACAGACAGAGAAGAACAGAGACAGACAGAAAAACAGAGACAGAGGAGGGACAGAGTGAGACAAGAGAGACATACACTTAAGTATTTTAAGAAAACTGGACATGGTTTATTAGCCAACTAATAAAACAAATAAAAGCAAAAAACACAATAGCACAAAATATTATTTCCTCAACTTTAAAATAAATGTCAAGACATGAATATAGAATATAAAACCCAGATAATGAAAGCATGTCCCCAGATCCACCTGGGTCTATTTTAGGCAGCCGGGTAGATTTTAATTATAACTCAGAGGCTCCTCCAGTTGCCCTGCAGCATGTATGCACATCAAGAAGTCACTGCTGTAGCTCACATCTTTCCTTGACTTGTTAAGAATATCCAGAAACTCTGTGACTACCCATGATAGCTATATCAAATGAATAGAAACTGGTTTATCACCCATCTAGAGAATAATTTGTTATAATTGGTAAGTTTTCCTAGGTTTAAAAATAAGCCTTTGACAGCATTTTCCTGTCCACAGTCTGTCTCTGCACGCATGTGCATGCATTTGCTTGCTTGCTTCTTTATTATGAAGCAATAGCCCCCACGATATGCATAAAAAGCAGATTAATTTCCCCAACAAGGAATTTTTAGTTTCTAGGCGTTCATTTCAAAGAGATATGATATGCTGAAACTTTTCAAGATTTACTTTAAGTACGTGTGTGTGTATACGTCTGTGCATGGTTATGAGCACCTGAGCTCCGGTACCCACAGAAACCAGAAGAGGGCGCTGGGGCCCCTGCAGCTGGAATTACAGGGGGTTGTGTCACTTGAAGTGGGTGCCATGACCTGATTGCAATTCTCTGCAAGAGCATTATGTGTTCTTAACTGTCAGCTCTCCAACCCCTCTGCCTGAAACTTTTTAAATACCAGGAAATCACTAACAATTACCCCAAATAGAAATGTTAAGTGAGGATGAGGCGGAGAAGTATAAGTTTGATGTTTTTAAAAAATGATACCCTAGCAGCTACAGCTGCATTGAGAGTGTAAATAGACCTGTGATAAAGTTAATTCTGAGACAGTGTCGTGAATCCCAGGCTGGTCTCAAATTTACTATGAAACCAGGAATCATCTTGAACTCTTGGTCCCACTTCTGTGTCCTGTGTTTTCAGGTATGTGCCACCATGTCTTTTCAAAACCATAAGTACCCTCTAGTGTAGCAGGGGAGGCAGGCTCCTTAGAGGGGCCTAAACAGTTCTTGAAAGCTAGTTGGTATAACCATGTCTCTATTGTGGATTATTGGAATTAAACTCTTACTTCTAAAAGACAAGTTCGACTGATGCTCTTGTAATGGCTTAAAGAAAAGTCAAAGGAAGTTCAAGTCTCATTTTTCTTTCTAAATAAATGACGAGAGGGAATTTTAAGAAGGTCTTGTATATGAGAATCTACCTCAGGCAGGGTTTGATGGAAGTGTTTCTGTTTTCTTGCTTGTTGTCATTTAGTAAACATACATAACAAGTTTCATTGTGACTTTTATGCACTATAAAAGTGTATTTTGAATGTATTTACCTTCCAAAATAATCCCCTCTTGTCTCCCAGTTTCCACTGACCCTTTCCCTTTCCTATCCCACTAGGCTCACCAGAGCTGCTGGCGGGAGCACAAGCACTTTGTCAGTCACTGAAGAAAATGTTCCTTCCTTCCTTGGACCCCTTAATTGTAGTGATACCTTCAGAAAGGAATGTGGTCCTATCATCCTCCAAAGACAGAATGTTGAGTGCCCAGTCTCGTGCAGATCTTGTGCTTATAATCACAGCTGTTGAGTGCGGGGCGCGCATCCTGTCCAGCAGGAATGAACGCCACCAAAAACGAGAATTCCTTCTCTGGTCACATCTTTATTTGGAGCATTCCCTTGATTGAGGAAAATTGGGGGAAGGGAAGATAGAGCAGGGACGAGAGAAAGCTTAGAGAGAGAGCATTGGGCCCCAAGGCAGCTGCTTTTAAACGGTGGAGCGGCTTGAACGCTGTCTTGATTGGTTAATGCCATTCTGCTGGTCTGAGCATGTGCAGGCAAGGGTGCTCAGCCCCACGTGGCTACCTCCAAACAGCAGGACCACCTGTGCCTCCAGGTGGCTCCCAACAGCTCCCCCTATTAATGTCTTTAAGAGCAATAAGGCAAAACTATTTTCCAATCTGGTTCCCACCACATGATGTGTGGACAGATTAAAGAAAAGAAAAGCAAGACACACCCTCCGCCAATGCATACCTTCCTCCGTGCTTTGTGGGACTATCTGGTCCCTAGAGGGTGCTAAGGCTATGCATGGCTAATTGCCTATGAGCTCTTTAGAAGCTGAGAGTCAAACTTGGGGTGAGGATACACATTCCAAGACTGCCAAGGCCTATGCCACAAAGACCTTGTCCCACCTCACTTGGGCTAGCAGGTAGCACACCAATCAAAGACATACAGCACTTTCACCTAGACGCAGCATGCCAAGAATGTCTCTGCTCCCACCCATTCCTAAGGAAGGAAAAGGCAAAGTAGAGTAAGAGATAAGAGGTTGCACAGGGTGCTGCTCAAGTCGATGGTGTGAAACAGCTGTTCTTGGCACCGCCCAGAGGGTCATCTCTGCTGTCTCCGCACGAATCTTCCACAGCAGGACACTCAGCATCCACTGGGTCATCTTCTTCTTTACTTCTCTTGTCAGTCTCGCTGGCATCCAGATGTATGTCAGCATTTCTAGAAAAACATAAACAAAACTCTCCTCCCAAATTAACATTTAAGAGTACTAAAAACTCTCAGTGTAAAAATTCAGCACAATCAGTACTGGAAGTAGGCTGGTTTTGAACTTAGAGATCTGCAGGTCTCTGCTTCAAAAAGCAAATCTTGTTTGCCTGTACCAGCAAAATTTTGAATTAAAAATTAAGTGTATAGAATGCAAGAGAAATCCTTTCTCTGGGGGAAGCTGTCACTGGTAGTGTAGTCCCCCTCTTATGTCTAAAAACCAAAGTGTCACTGGGAATTGAACTCATGACCTTTGGAAGAGCAGTCAGTGCTCTTAACCTCTGAGCCATCTCTCCAGCTCCCTTATTCAGATGAAAAAACCTCTAGGTAGCATTGTTTTATTCCATCCGTTGCCTCAGGCAAAAGGTAATGGTAACCAGGTTGACGCGCCTTTATTATGATAATTAGGACCAGTTCTTTGAGGGAGAATGGGCGTAGACCATCGATCATCATCTGACTGCTTCCTGCTGACAAAGGGACGATGTTTGGGGGATAAATGTTTTTATCTGACTGAATTTTTGGCGACAAATGTTTTTATCTGACTAAATTCTTGGCGACCTTGGCTGTGACTGAGCGGCAGCGGCAGCAGCAGACAGCGGCGGTTGCCCCGCCTCTGAGGCCCATTGTGGCGCACTCCGCATGGCCCCGCCCCGGGCCGTGCGCGGGCTCGCCGTTTCACCTCAGGCAATGAACTCGCACCGCCGGCTGTGAGTCTTTTCCAAGCTCCGGCGAGGGGGGGCATCCGCCCACCCGTGGAGGGCCCGGTTAGGGCCGCGGGGGCCCCAGCCTCAGACCTGCCCAGGGGTCTCCGTCTTTAGGTCTTAAGCGGCGCTGCTGCTCACCACGCAGCTTCCGCCTCCAAAAAGTCCTCCAAAAACCATAGCCCCACCAGAAGGCCGGGACATATAGCCTCTGATGTCACACGGACTTTAGCCCACAGCGACCTGGCTTTTCGTAGGCCTCTGCGGACTCCAGCAAATTCCCCGCCAGCAACTGGTTAGCATGGCCACGCCTCCCGAACGAGCTAGCACTCTCCAGTGCAATTTTGCGTCTCCCTCCTGAGTAGCTGGGATTAAAGGTGTGCACCACTGTGCCTGGCCCACTTCCGTGTTTCTAATCAGGCATTACCGCTCAAAGGGGGGCCGGCTGCCGCCAGCACTCTCAGCACGATCAAGCAGCTTGTCTTTCTCAGTCAAAAATTAAAGTTTTTTGTACGTGAGAGCCAGAGACTGAGCTCTCTTAACAAAATTAGGCGAAAATCACCTCCAAAAGCTCTGTGGCTCTTTAAGAACAGGGAAGGCAGTCTTAGAACACGATCAACTCGCCTCCCTACGAGACTGTTGCCTCCGAGTCTCTTATCAGCGAGTACGGAGGTGGACGGAAAGGGAGCGGAAGCCGCGGTCTCCCGTACCCCTTCGTCCTCATAGTCCCGCCTTAGTTACCTCGCCTTTTTTGCTGCTGTTCACATTCCTCCTGCACTGAACTTAAGGGATTTTTCTTCCCCGTTGCTTTCTGTACCTTCTTTCAGATACCTTAACTTTGATTTTTTTTTTGTATTTTCTTTTCTTTTTAGGCCTATCCTTTGAAATTCTTTTTCCTCCCCTTTTTGGGGGATTCAACAGACGTCACTCACCGCTCCACGTGTTCAGAGTTCTGAAATTCACGGCTCTCTGTGCTGGTGTCTGATTTCAGCCTTTTCTCCCGGGCTTTCAGCGCGTTGCTGGGCGCTTCCTTCTCAGGGTCCCCCGGCGTAGTTGTCAGGGTCCCTCAGCGTCCCGGGGTTTCGAGCACCAGTTGCGGGGCGCGCATCCTGTCCAGCAGGAATGAACGCCACCAAAAACGAGAATTCCTTCTCTGGTCACATCTTTATTTGGAGCATTCCCTTGATTGAGGAAAATTGGGGGAAGGGAAGATAGAGCAGGGACGAGAGAAAGCTTAGAGAGAGAGCGTTGGGCCCCAAGGCAGCTGCTTTTAAACGGTGGAGCGGCTTGAACGCTGTCTTGATTGGTTAATGCCATTCTGCTGGTCTGAGCATGTGCAGGCAAGGGTGCTCAGCCCCACGTGGCTACCTCCAAACAGCAGGACCACCTGTGCCTCCAGGTGGCTCCCAACAGTTGAGAGTGTGAGAGCCCAGCTACCATGGAATATGGTGCTCTGTTTCACTCAGCTCTGTGTCTTATAGTCAGGAGCCATAGAGTGGATGGTGCAGATGTCCATTCAGAATTCAGTTTAACAGTCAGTTACACACACACACACACACACACACACAGATATATATATATATATATATATATATATATATATTAAAAACAAAAACTAACACATAAGAATTGGACAAAACAAACAAACATAAGGAGAAGAACCCTATAGAAGATACATGAAACAGAGACCTCCTCATTTGCATACTTAAGAATCCCATAAGAAACACTAAACTGAAAACCATAATATAAAGGACCTGATGAAGACCCATGCAGGCCCTGTGCATGGTGCCTCAGTCTCTGTGAGTTCATATGTACACTGATCCTGTATACCTAGAGGATCTACTTGTCTTGGTGTCCTCCATCCTCTTTGGCTCTTACACTCTTTCTACCTCCTCTTCTGCAAGGCTCCCTGAGCCCTGAGGGGAGAGATATGATGGAGACATAAAGTTTAGGGTGAAGTGTTCTGAGGTCTCTCACTGCCTGATGTCTGCCTGGCTCTCTGTGTTTGTTCCCATCTGCTGCAGCAGGAAGCTTCTCTGATGATGGCTGGTAAGGCACTGTTCTGTGAATATAGCAGAATGTCACTGGGAGTCAGTTACTGCTACTTTATTTTTAAACAGTAGTATTTGGTTTTTCTCTAAAACCTGGACTATCTAGTCTCAGGTTCTTGGTTACCCAGGCAGTGTTGGGCATAGGTTCCATCTTGTGAAGTAGGGCTTAGATCAGATCAGATATTGATTGGTTACTCCTACAGGTTTTGTGTCACCATTGTCCTAGCACATCTTGCAGGCAGGACCCCATTGTAGATGAAGGGTTTTGTGGCTGGGTTGATGAATATGTTTTTCTTCTGGTAGCATGCAGAATACCTTTCTGTACCAAAGGCACTAGAATGTAGGAGTGAAAACAGCAGTTTGACTTCTCCATGCTCAATAAGTTGACAGGTGTCTTCCGCAATGGAGCCTTGCTGTCAGCTTGCAACCTGTAGTCTTGTCAACAGTCTGAGATGTTTGGGGACTTCTTTGGCCAACAACTCAATTAGATGTAATGCGATCCTGATACTGGAATCTTCACTTGGTGACAAGGAGATGACCAGTTCAGGCTCTGTCTCCTTAGAAATGTGGCAATTTCTTTAGATCACCTTCATATTTATGTATATTTTAGGAAGCATCTATGGTATTAGGTTTCCATGTGACCCCTCAAATGGTCATTAATTTATATTGTCTCTTCCTGTATTCCCTCCCTCGTCACCCTCTCACACCCCCTTCCCTCTTGATCCTCCTGCTCCAACACCCCCACTAGGCATCCAGAACAATCTAGCCTATTTCCCTCTCCTTGGCATATCTATCTGTCCCTCCTAATCTTTAATCTACACGTAAGATCTGTGGTTATGCTGATTGTAGCTTGGTTATCATTGACTTGATATCCAATATTCACATATACGCAAATACACATTTGTCTTTCTGCATCTGGGATACCTCACATAGAATGATATTGGCTAGTTACATCCATTTAACTCCAAATTTCAAGGTTTCATTTAAAAAAAACAATTAAGTAATAGTCCATCTAGGTTGTTTCCAATTTCTGACTACCATGAATAGAGCAGCAATGAACATGGTTGAGCAAGTGTCTCTGTAGTAGGATGAAGAGTCTTTTGGGTATATGCCCAGGAGAAGTATAGCTAGATCTTGAGGTAGACAAATTCTCAACTTCCTGAGGAACTGCCACATTGATTTCCATAGTGGTTGTACAAGTTTGCACTCCCACTAGCAATGGGTGAGTGTTCGCCTTAATCCACATCCTCACCAGCATGAACTGTCAACTGTTTTATTGACCTTAGCCATTCTGACAGCTGTAAGATGAAAGATCAGAGTAGTTTTGATATTTTAATTTCCCTGATGACTTAAAGGTATTGAACACTTCTTTAAGTCAGCAGTTCTCAACCTATGAGTTGTGACCCTTTTGGGGTCAAATGACCCTTTCAACAGGGGTCATCTAAGACCATCTAACAGCAAAATTGCAGTTATGAAGTAAACAATGAAAATAATTTTATGATTGGGGATCACCACAACATCAGGAATGTATAAAGTGATTGCAGAATTAGAAATGTTGATAACCACTGCTTTATGTGTTTTTCAACCATTTGAGTTTTCCCTTTTGAGAATTCTGTTTTGATCTGTATCCATTTTTAATTGGGTTATTTGCTTTCTTGATAAATAGTTTTTTGAGTTCTATGTACATTTGGGGTATTAGCACTCCTTCGGGATATATTTAGTAACAATTATTTCCTATTCTGTAAGTTGTCACTTTGGATGCTAGTATCCTTTGCAAGGCAGAAGCTTTTCAGTTTCATGAGGTCACTTTCATTAGTTACTGACCTTAGTAACTGTGCTGACGGTATTCTGTTCAGGATTTTTTTTTCCTGTGCCACTGAATTCAAGAGTATTTCTCACTTTCTCTTTTATCAGGTTCAGTATATCTTCTAGTGAAGTCTTTGATACACTTTAGAGTTGAATTTTGGGAAGGATGATGAGCAGGGATCTATTTGGCTTCTTTTACATGTAGCTGTCTAGTTTGATCAGTACCATTTGTTGAAGAAGCTTTCTTTTTCCAGTGTGCATTTTTTTGCTTCTTCATATAAAAAATTCAAGTGTTCATAAGTATGTGAATTTAAGTTTGGGTCTTCAATTCGATTCTGTAGTAGAGATTGAAAATATATATGGTGATTTACGGTGATAGCTGCCATAAAAGATGAGCTTGTGTCCGAACAATACTTTTAGAAAATACAGGAGATTGAGAAATGTAATTAAAATGACATTTGAGCCAAGCATAGTGGTGCCTACCTTTAATCCTAGCATTCAAGAGGAAGAGGCAGGCAGATTTTGAGTTTGAAGCCAGACTGATCTTCACAGCAAATTCCAAGAAATCTACGGCATTCGAGAGACCCTCTCTCTCTCTCTCTCTCTCTCTCTCTCTCTCTCTCTCTCTCTCTCTCTCTCTCTCTCACACACACACACACACACACACACACACACGACATGGTAGAAACACCATCAGCAAACGCCACAGCAGGACATCTTCCAATAGTTTGAGCTGACAAATGTCAAGGTTGCAAGCTGAGAATGTGAGTAAAGGAAATAAAGACAAGAAGAAATCGCTGCAGGTTCGAAGAAGCACAAGGACTGTGCATGCAGCTCAGCTGGCAGACAGTTTACCTAGAATGCACAAGGATGTAAAAACAGGTGGGGTATGGTGCCATGTGACTGTCATGCAGCACAGTGGAGGTGCAGGGGAGTGAGTCAGAAGTTCAAGTACAGCCTAAGCTATGTTAGATCCTGTCTCAAAGCAAGAAATAGGAAGAGTCAGACACTTCGAATAGAAAAATGGGCAAGTGACCAGAACAGGTAGTTTACAAAAGAATAATTATGGATGAACATGTAATATGCAGGAACATGTATCTATTCATTCCATAGAGGCATGTATATAATAACCATAAAATCCCCTTCATTTGTAAGCAGGGAAACTCAATTTTAAAGTACAAGGAAGCAGGCCAGCAAGATGCCTCAGTGCAAAGGTGCTTACCACCAAGCCTAAAGATCCGAGTTCAATCCGCAGACTCACACAGTAGAAGAAAAGAACCAACTCCCTAAAGTTGTCCTGTCCCCTTCACACGCTGTGGCATATGCACCCGTACAAAGCACACTGACATACATCCAGATGACTTAAACTAAGAGAGCTGACAATACTAAGTGTTGGTGAGGACGAGGAACCACAGGAACAGTGTGTTGCTGACGGGTGTGACTGTGGGTGAACTACCACCCTGGATACTGCCCTTTCCACCAAGACTGCACACCCTGTGATCCAACATTGATCCTTCTAGGTCTATATTCAACAGAATGGTGTGTGGTAACCCAAAAACAGATACTGGTTATTATAAGAGCATTATAATAATGTCAACACTCTGGGATAGATAAACTTTAGCACAGTCACACAATGAAATACCACACCGCAGCAAAAATCAGTGACAGCTAGAGGCTACTGTGTCGAATCAACACAAATACACTGAGAAAAAATACATCAGGCAAGACCAGAAAGGGATCCGTGTATGTAAAGTTCAAAGGCAGACAAAAGTGTACTGTAGTGTTGAAGGTGCACACGTAGGTAGTAAAAACATCCTTGAAAAACTAAGGGAGTGATTACTGTACAATCCAGGGAGTTTGAAATAGGACCAGGCTGGGGGCTACCACTTCTGTTCCTTGGCCTGGACAGTTGTCATGGATGGATTTGCTTTGGGACAAGTGCCTGACTGTGTACTGCTGCTGTGTGCATTCTCCCACGTGCCATCACTGTCCACGGTAAGAAAGCAGAAACCCTCAGCTACCCAGTGGAGCTACTGCAAAAGTCTCGGGTTTCTTGGAAGACTGTTTCATTATATCACAAGTAAAGCTCTAGAACCAAGATAAAGCATTCAAAATGAAAATCATTCGCCATGATCCTGGACTTCATAATAGCATGGCGGTGTTCCGCTTAACAAATCACTGTGCAAAATTACCATGCATGTTGACCGCAACCACGCTAACAGGTTGCGGCTAATTAGAATTTTAGAATTTATTTCAGGCAAGTGTGCAAGAAATTGCCCTGGTGAAGAGCTGGAAAGATGGTTCCATGGTTTAGAGCCCCTGCTGCTCTAAGAGAGCACCCCAAGTTCAGTTTCCACAAACACTGGGCATGTCACGATTGTCTGTAGCTCCAATCCTGAAAAACCCAATGGGCATTGTAGAGGACCCTCCAAGCACCCTCTTAGGTGGCTTTAGAGCCTTAACTCTATGATTTGGCCCTTTCCCCCACCCCTTTCCTCCCTCCATTTCTGTTTACTCATTAGTTACCCAAGGATAACAGGCCGCATTCACAGGTCTCTGTGAGGCTGAGTATATGCTGAGACGGCAGATATTAAGTGTCATAATTTATGACTATTTGCTCAATAAATGTGGCTGCAATTATTTCGCTGCTATCAAGAATCAGTGACTTTAATATCTGACTCCTATTGAGAAGAGAAATCAAGATAATTATCTGTCCCCATGCTAAATAATCTGGGATGAAATACATTCTCGTGTCCCTGTGTAACCAATTTTGGCAGGAAGCACACTCTGCGGTTTGAGTGTGCTAGGTCATGCTGGGACTGAACAAAGGCATTCATTCCATTAAGTGTCTTTTTCTGGAAAGAAGTTTGTGCAGAATATAAGCAGGGTGAACTGGAGAGTCACCAGTCAAAGGCTGTCATGTCTCAGTTGTGCAAGACAAGCAAAGTTCGGAACTCTCCAGCACAACTTTTATCAACCCGAAACCCGTGGGTCCCAAGAGTCCGTATGCAGTAGAGTGTAAGTATAAATATGGCCCAACCCAAAATCACAAAAGTACAAAAAACCACCATAATGATGGGGGTTTTTTGTAAGAAATACTTGACTGCATTCTCAAGCATAAATTTCATAGGCACAGCATAATATATCTATCAAGCCCTGGTGTGGGAAGTCCTTTTGTGTATGTGTTGCTTTTACTGGTTAATGAATACAGAATCTGCCTTGACCAGTCATAGGGCAGAGGAAAATTAAACTGAATGCTGGGAGAAAGAAGGCAAAGTCAGGAGAAGCCATGTAGCTTCGTGACTGTGCAGGCAGCAAGATGTCTTTGTCAATTCTAAGGTTTTGGAAGTTGCTTACAATGCACTTTATGTTTACTTAGGTAATATTATATCCTTCTGGAGTCTTTGATGGAGTTGAAGAATAGAATTATAGCTATAGTTTTCCTTAGTTGTGATAAAAGATAAAGTAGATATAAATGTTGTAACTATAATTCTAGCTTGATACCTGTTTTGTTACATGTAATTTTACTATGTTAAGGTTAAAACCTTCCTTTTTATTTCAACAGAAAAGGGGAAGTGGTGTGGGAAGTCCTTTTGTATATGTGTTGTTTTGTTGGTTAATGAATAAAAAGTCTACCTTATCCAGTGATAGGGCAGAGTAGAGCTGGAAGGGGAAAACTAAATTGAATGCTGGGAGAAAGAAGGTAGAGTCAGGAAAAGCCATGTAGCCCTACCAGAGACAGACGCCAGAATGGAACCTTGCCAGTATGCCACAACCAAGTGGTGATACACAGATTAATAGATATGGGTTAAATTAAGATGTAAGAGCTATCCAATAAGAACCTAGAGCTAATAGGCCAAGCAGTAATTTAATTAAAATAGTTTCTATGTAGTTATTTCAGGGCTAAGCAGCCAGGAACAAACAATGTTGCCCAACCCAAAATCACAAAAGTACAAAAAAATACCATAATGAGAAAGGCTTTTTGTAAGGAGTACTTGACTACATTCTCAAACATAAATTTCATAGATACAACATGATGTATCTATCAGGCCCCATACGGACCCACATGGCAGAAGGAGAGAACTGACTCCCACATGCTGTCCTGACCCCTTCATATGCACCCACTCACACACATTCTCTCTCTCTTTAAAAAGAGGAAATAAAAGGGGGAAATATAGCCACTGCTCCTGAGAGAGAAAGGAAGTAATGTCCAAGAGACTCTTGAGGCAATCTTCCTGTAAGGAGCACATTTCCCACTAGAGGGAGCTCAGCATCCACAGTCCCAAGGCCAGACAAGCTGAAGAGACTCATTTCTCCGGGGACGGAGATTGCAGCTGGGTTCTCAGAGTTAAACCTCTGGTGTTGCGATTCACACGAGAGTGAGAAAACACAAGTCCCAAAATGATCACTCCTGCCGTAGGCTCCTCCTCGCTAACCGCTTCGCCCTTGCCCTAGACGGGATCTCAGTACTCCCACATCATTTTTTCTGGGAGTGGCTAAGAGTTGTCTTGTTTATCTGCTTCCCTTCACGAGCATACCTGCCTCTTTGCCCTCCAGCTGTCACGTGAACAGGGACCTGGCTTCTATTACTTCCAATGAGTAAGAAGCAATAGTTATATGGTGATCTTGTTAGTACTAGAGTACCTACCACGCTGGTTGTGACTAAGTTATGCCACGGGCTTCCTAATATTTCTTTTGGTTATATGAACCCCTTCCTGTGTTGACAGAAGAAGCAGTATTAAAAGAGGGAATTTAAAATGTCATCAAAATGTCCGTCATCACCATGGGTGCCACAAGCAGCACGTCTTCAGCGCAGGAACTTTATCAAGAAAGCATTTCCGTGAGGATTTCCAACCCCGAATCTTCCTTTGCATTGAATGTGAGTGAGCAGCTGTCAAGGGTTCTGCCCGGTTCCATCGAGGTTCTGGTACTGACTCTGGAAAAGACACACATCCTACCTCAAGACGTTTGCAGGGAGAGTGGCACAAAATGTATCTGTGCCGGCTTCACTTGGTTTACAGTTTGACTGATGGGGACATCGGCTCCACTGCTCACTTGTCTGGTCAGGGGTAGAACTGAGCCTCTCTGTGTACACCTCTCTACTTAACTATTTTTGCTTATGACTATCATCTGGCTTGCATGAACCTTGTACCGAGTGCCACACCAGGGGAGCACATGCTGCGACGACCAGGTCGACAGAGATAAAGTCAGTCAGATAATATTACTTTGTTATCTGGGGAGAGGTTGAAAATAATTTCAGGTGTCCTCATTTTCCCCAGTCTCCCAGCTTTGTTTGCTGCCACAGCATCTGAAATTGATTGACAATATACCAGAGAGAATCGGGAGTGTCCCACACCACCCGCCATGCCGAGATCACTCTAGCCAAGCTGTTTTTGTTGTCATGATTCTTAAGGGCTAATTTAAAACGATTACCTCAAGGTCCACTGCAATCCAAAATATATACATAATTTTAAAATTACAGGATGCTGGGATAAATTGTTAAAATAAAAGTAGCAGTTATTGAGGGTGATGGTCAAGCGCTTGCCTACTGTGTGTGTGAGGCCCTGAGTGTCTGAGTGTGAGATATACTATGTCCTTGAATGGAGAAACTAAGCGACACAATTTAATTCCCAACACAACTTCAGGGTTTTCTCTTTCTTTCTTTTTTTGGTTTTTGTTTTTGTTTTTGTTTTTGTTTTGTTTTGTCCTTGGCTGAACCTCGGCCTTCGCAAAGGCTAGCACACACTCTTAGCAGTGAGCTCAGCTCAGCACTAATTCTAGCCTTGCTGATCTTTTGGTAGAGCAGTCTGTTAGGCTGAAGCCATCTTTTCCTTTTGTTAGCTTCATTTCCAGTTGTCTTTCTCCAAGGATTGCATGATAAAATATCTCTTACAATTCCAAAAAGCTCAGAATAAGTTACCTATCCAGTACAGGGTCTGGGGACAGCTAAACAGCCATTAAAAACTGGAGGGTTGACTGAGGACATGGCTCAGGGGTAGAGCACCTACACAGCCCTAGGTTCAGTCCACAGCACTACCCCCACAGCCCTTCTGGACAGAACAGTGAAGTAATAGTACTGACATCAATAAAAATTAGCAAAAAATGCCTGAATACAAAGCAATCAACATGCTGAACTGGGGAATTTTATAAATAGATTTTATTTATTACTTAACAGTTTCATACATGTACACAATGTGTCTTGCATGTTTTCACCCCAAGCTTTCTCCTCCTATCCACCCTACTCCCAGCTTATCTCTCTAGACTGTTCATGTCCTCTCTCTGTTTTGCTTTGCTTTGCTTTGCTTTGTTGTAAGGCACCTTGTCCAACTGGTGCTGCCTGCGGGACTGTGGACCGACCTTGTTGACTTGCTCTTTTGTACATGGAACCCCCACTGCAGTGAGGCCTAGAGTACAGCAACCAGATCCCGTCCAGAAGAGAGCATTTCACAGCGTGTTGCCATGTTCTCGGGATCTTACACTCTTTCTGCCATCTCTTCTGAGATGTCCCTGAGCCTTGGGGAGATGATACACAACACTCTCAGAGTCTCTGCATTTTGGTCAGTTATTATCTAATGTTGTTGTTTATTATGGGGGATTTTGAGGCAGGAGTTCACCCAGCATCCTCTTGCTCTCCCTTCCAAGCAAGATTACAGACACGTGCCATTCCACTGGCACTAACTGCAGAACTTTTAAGAGGCAGAAGCTGCAGAGGAAAAAAATCCTGAAAAAAAAATATCAAAAAAAATGGAAAGCTCTGTTTGTAGATGAGGTTATGACACATGCCCTATCTCTAGTGGTCCACATATCGAATTTTTAAGATCAGAGTACAAGTCACATGGTGCAGAAAGGTGTAGAATGCAGAGAGCTTATAACACAGTCACGTGATGCAGGGAGCTGCTTAGATTGTCTCTGTCTTCCCTTCAAAGGTACTTTGTTCTGTATGTTCAGAACTTTCTACAGTCAGCAACCAAATGAGGGTATTTAACAATCAAGGAGGAACAAGATGTTTGTGTTGGTTTGTTTGTTTGTTTGTTTGTTTATAAAGCACCATGGTAAACGATTCTTTAGCTTCAGTTCATCCTGTTTAGTGTGATTTGTTCACTTAGGACAGAAATCTGAGACTCATCACTAGATGCCCCATTTGTCACCATGAACCTCGTGTTGAAGTTTTGTTACCAACACAAGACATTAAATGTCAAGATCTTCAAAGTATCTTTAAGACTTTGCCCTCAAATTATTAATCTCCTCTTGTAATTAGCTAATCCATAGCTTATTTGCAGAGTGAGTCAGTTATAAAAGTCAATTTGGTTCCTGAAGCAACAGACCGGATCTGTCAGTCAAACTTTTCATTTTACATTTTATTATAGGTTCATGCATGTATGTCATAGATTTTAACTGCCTTCACCCCTCATGCCCTCCTTCATCCCATCTCTCTCCCACTGGCTCCCCTCGTCTCAACAAGTCTGGCCCCACTTCTATGTCTTCTTTCCCTGTGTGGCCTCTGAGCTACTTGCCAGAACAGGAGAAGGAATTTAGTCCAGCCAGGGAAACTCCCAGTGGCTACACCACTAAAGAAAATGGCATCCCTTCAACAGTCATTGCCAACAGTCCCTCTGGTGGTGCGGGAGAATTATCTGTATTCTGTCAATCATGTATTTTAATAAAACGCTGGTTGGCCAGGCAGGAAGTATAGGCAGGTCAACCAGACAGGAAGGAGAAGCGGGGCGATGAGAACAGGAGTATTCCAGGAAGGAGGAAGTCCCTCCGCCACTCCTGCGCAGACCACCGAAGAGGCAGCATGTAACTTGCCCAGCTGAGAAAGGTACGGAGTCATATGGCTAACATAGATTAGAATAATGGGTTAAGATAAGTCATAAGAACTAATAAGTAGCCTGACCTAATGGGCCAATCAGTTTATAACCTAATGTAGATCCTGTGCTATTTTCTTTGGAAATTGCTGGTTGTGGAGTACTGGGCAGGACAGAAACCCCAACAAGCCATCCCCTCATGTTACACTCTGGGAGGGCTTGGGCCTCATAACCTACCCCACCTGTGATGAAGTACTCATGGGCCCAATATTGTGCCAGCTTTGCCCAGGCAACCACAGTTGCAGAGTCTGTGAGAGCTGCAGCTGTGTCATTTCTGGAAGATGTATTTTGGTTGCATATCTCCCTGCTCTTAGCTTTAACCATCTTTCTGCTTTCTCTTCCCTGATGTTCCCTAAGCCTTGAAAGCAGCGACACAGCTTGTGTGGCCTTCAGTTCTAAGAAAGCGAGGCACTCCCTCGGGCAGGGAAGCATCCAGACCACTGTGTATCTCTCTGTTCCCTAGAAGTCAGCAAAGCATATAGAAGCTTGGCTGAACAATTAGCCTTAGACATTAATCTTGTGTACTCTGTCTAGCTTGCAACCATTATTATATCATGGCAACCACTGTGTTCTGTTTTGATAAGTATATAAAATGGCTGATTGCCTGGAATAAAGTTGTTTCAGCCTCAGGCTTGCTAAGACCCCTCCAACCCAGTCTGATTTTCATTCCCACCAACCACATGAGGAGACCCTGGTTTGTTAAGTAAGCACTGGTGCTTATAGAGTCTAGGCTATATAAAATACTAGGTGAGCAAGCCAACATGGATCCTCCATGAATCCTGCCTCAAGTTCCCACAATGACTTTCTTCAGTGATAGACTGAAGTGTCACCCAAATAAGCCTGTCCTACTCAAGTTGCTTTGGGTCAGAATGTTTTATCATAGCAACAGGGATGAAACTAGATCACCTTGTCAACTGTGAGTACTATACTATTTGTGTTTTCTAGGGCAATCAAGCCAGCAAATTCACAAAATGAATCTCATATTACATTATCATAAATTAAGTTTATTCTTTCTATTCAAGTTAGAGCACTGCATTGGTGTCATTTTCTAAAAATAGGTATGGAAATAGATTATACTGATGTGTGAAATCTCATTTCGGGTTACTACAGTGACATGGTGACATTACACAGTATTTGCTACCAAAGGAGAAAATGGAAAGGCTAGGGTTGAGGACCAGCATCTTTCATGGTGAATTTAGATTTGTGAATTAGCTTTTGCTCACCTTTCACAAAGAAGCTTTGCAAGAACAAGGCATCTGCTGGCTACTGGAAAATAGTCTTTCAATGTGTTACATGTGATGCTAGTTAGCCAAAATGAATGTCAACCTGGCTTCCTCGCAGAACGAGTGCTCCCTGATAAGAGGGCATCTGGCATCATAGCATGTTCCTTCCCTCCACTCTGCCTCCTGTCACTCAACACATGCTTTTCCTACACTTTTCTTCTTTCTGTTTCCCCTCTAGAAAGTAGATCCAAGGCAAAACAATACAGACATCTCAATTTTAGGAGTACCTAAAATAAAGAATGGCCCAAACATATGTATCCCTGATAAAACCCAGGTTGGAATCATTAAGGTGACATATAGGACATTAAGACAGAAAAGCAACTATGTTAAAGGAAGGAGGAGGCTAAATGGTGAGCAGGGGAGAACAAAAGATGGTAATGGAGATGGATGAAGGACAAAAAGCATGCATTTTCTCTCAAATATGGAATCCAGATTTAAATATTTGTGCATATATATGTACATGACATGAAAATACAAACTATTTGGAGGAGGAAGGGGATCAGTGGCAGGTAGAAAAACTTTGAAGGGAGTAAAGGAATGAGTGTGAACAGTGTGTGATGCACACAAAATGGAATGAGACCCAAGATTTGTAAGTTAACTAAAAATATTAATGGACACACTAAGCTCTACGAATATATACACATTGACTGTGCAACTCGATAATTTCACTTCTCAATGCTTTTATTCTTCATAGAGCTGACATCAGTTCGATCAGTGGAGCCTTAAATTCCTATGTGAGTAGAAAGCCTGAACTTCACAGTCACACTAGGGATCACCATGGAGTGAGGGCTTGAGCAGGTCTCTGTAGATAAACCACCACTAAGCAGGGATCACTCAGTGTGCCTGAGGCATAGAAGTGAGGACTGAGTGGCAAGAGAGGGCTGTGGGAAGAGGACCCAGACCATCAGACTCTTGTCTTACATTTCTTACTCTTGAAGCAATGCTTTTACCTTGCTGTCTATGACCCGTCTCCCAATTTCAACTGCATTTTTGTTTTAAATAATTGCATAAAATATGTAGAAAGTAGACAGGAAAGAAAAAAAACATCTGTAGGACTTGCCTGCAATATATCAGGCAAGTTCTGCACCCAGATCAACACAGGTAAACTGAGAGACTCTAAATATATTTGTGGAATAAAGCACGGGCTTAACAAAGTGCAGAAAAGGGAAAGGACAGCCTGGTCGTCCCCGCCTTCAGGGAGCATTATCTGTGGAGAGAAAATGAAGGGCCCATATGGAGATAATAGGTCAACGGGAAATCACCCTGTCCCTGGCCTGTCCCCAAACCCAGGACTTGAAAATCTGCCCACCCCCCCATGACTCAGGGTGAGCAGCCAAACAACGCTTCCATGTTGTGTTTCTCCCCAGTGAATCTCTCGTGTGAGGTTTGTGCTGAGTGTGACTTTGTGTTATTCTTTGGGTCCCAGTTGCTAAAATCTCCTTATCTGGAAAACACTTCCACACAAGGGCAAGGTGTCTCAAACTCAGACCAGATCTCCCACACTGAATGTAAACATCAACCTGAGGACTGTGGGTTCTGAAGATCAAGGAGTGACCCAATACAGGCAGCTGGATCCCACAGAGTCTTTCAGCGGTGGCCCCAGCTCCACAGGCAGAGCCCTGTCTGACAGACCTGAGACTCTAGAATGCAGGAGTGGGAGTGGGCTCTTTAGGGCAGACGAGAGCAAGGTACCAGAGGACACAGAGACCCAGGGCTGTTGTCAATTTTGTACATTGTTCATAAGTATTTATTTCACACAGTGGATCCTTTACCTATCCAAAAGCAATATATTTCTCTCTTCTATGTACATGCATACTTATTATATCCATTCTAGTTTTAAAGGTCACAGAACATTTCTCTGATTATAATCAATGCACCTAGAAGTACCACAGTTCAACCTGTCCATTAGTGACATATCTCTGCCTATTTTGGCGGTTTCTGTTTGTTTCAGTAGAGATTTTGATTTTCTGGTAAGAAAGTGCTGTAGTGTGAACATCATTTTAAGTGTGGACTACATCTAAACTCCTAGACATGGAACTGCTGAAGTGAAAGAAACACACTAACAATTCCAGCAATACTGACCAACTGCCTCCCCAAAACTCTACCAGCCCATCCTTCCATTCAGTCAGTTTTCCTGTTCACACACCTGGTGTCGCAGCTGTGCACAGCATGGCTTTGTTTTAGCCAATATCAGAAAGAATAGAGAGCTAGATTTCCACACAACGTTATGCATAGAGAACTATGAGTAATGTTGGAATTCATCCACAAGAGGAAGACTAAATGATAGACCATCTGAAGTTAGAAGAATGGGGTGTGCTTGTTCCAAGTTGGAATGCAAACATTTATGAGAGGACTTTTAAAATAAGTTTTCCATTTTGGTTTGAAAATTCTGAAAGTAGCTTCCATACACAGGTAATAAGTTCCACAATGTTAGATCTGGATAAACTGACAGAAATGTCAGCGAATGAATAAATGAATGAATGAATGGGCAAAAGTCACTAACTATAACGTTTTAGGGACAATTGTATCCTTAACAAATTTTAAAGCCATTTACAATTCTGAAAATTCCCCAGATGCCAAGTGTGGTGGCACAAGCCTCTAAGACTAGCACTTGGCAGTCAGAGACAGGTAGATCTCTATGGGTTCAAGACTAGCCTGATCAACATAGTGAGTTTCATGCCAGTCAGAACTACATGGTAAGAAAGCTCTTGTCTCAAAACACACACACACACACACACACACACACACACACACATACACACACACAAATAAAAACTTTAAAAAGAAAAGAAAGAAAACAGAGAGAGAGAGAGAAAGAAAGAAATGGAGAAAGAAAGAAAAAGTATCCTATAATTAAAAGTAGGCCAATGTTTTCAATACTACTAATTGGAAAAAAGAAATTAAGAGCGCACAGTGTGTGGACCTATGTCTAGACACATTCCAAATTGACATTGAATTATGAAATACTCCTATATTGAAATTTGTTGATATGTGGCCCAGTAGACAAATCGTGAGAGCGCCTGTAAGCATGATGGTATACAAGTGTGACGTAAATATGCCAGGAACCACACAAACTCAGCTCATCTTTGTCCTGGTTTTTATTTTAACTAAACACATTTAGGAAGAAGCCATCTTAATTTCGAAAGTGCATTCTCCAAAAGACTGGCCTGCAGATAATCCTGTAGAGCATTTACTTGACTAATGACAGAAGTGGGAAGACCAGGCTACTGTGGCCAGTGCCACCTCTAGGCCAGCCTGGCTGTTATAATATTAGTGAGGAAATGGTTTATTCCAACAACAGCCATGTCACAGTCCATCATGGGAGAAGTCAACGCAAAACTCAAACAGGACAGTGCCCTGGAGGTAGGAGCTGATCAGAGGTGAAGGAGGAGTGCTGCCTGCTCCCTGACATGAATCACTCAGTCAGATTTCTTCTACTTCCCTGAATTTTGTGCCCAGGAGTGGCACCACCTACAGTGAACTGATCCCTTTCGCACTAATCATCAATCATCAAAAAGCCCTATGGATCAATCAGATAGAAGCATTTTCACAATTGAGGTCACTGCTTCCAAAATGACTCTGCACTGTATCAAACTGACATAAAAACTAACCGGATCAATGACAAACCCATAGCCAATATTGCATTACACAGGAAGGAAATCAAACCACTTCTACTAAAGTGAGGAACAAGATAAGGGTGTTCACTTTCTCTCCTCTCATTAAATAATCTATCTGAAGTCTTCGCCTCAGCAACAAGATAAGAAAAAGGGGGAAAGGGATACAAATAAGAAAGGAATAAATAAATAAATAAATGTGTACTTATTAGCAAAAGATGTAGTTTTATACAAGAGAGGCCCAGAAGCTCTGCTAGAAAACCTTAGGTCTGAGAAACACTTCCAGCAAATCTTCAGGAAATACATTTAAAGTCGAGGCCAGTGGATGCTGATGATGCAGAGTGCGCGTGAGAACTAAGTGATGGAACTATGGAGAGAAAATCATTGTGGAAGCTGACTGCAGGATGTGAGGACCAGGCCAGGCCAGATGGCATTTGCCTAAATGGAGGTGAATGTAGGAACTAGATGCTTTAATGTGAGAGCACTGAAGCTCCATGAAAATAATACTACCACATGCTCCAATTGGATTAGGAATGTTCCTACAACTCCGTGTTACAAGCTTACTCCATACTGAGGTCTATTACAATGTGGCAAAACCTTTCAGAATGGGGCCTAGACTCTGATTACTGGAAACAGCATGTGCCCAAAGGAACAAAGACATCCAGCCCACCCTCCTGTCTGTCTCTTTTTAAAGGCAAATTCTCTTGGAACCCAAGCGGCCTAAGGCTTGATAAGTAGCCAAGGAAGTCCCTGAACTTCCCATCATTCTTTTTCCCCCTTCTGAATACAGTGATTTCAGGCATTATTATCACCACCCCAAGTATAATGAGATACTGGAGACATAACCAATGGCTTTCTGTATGCTAGGCAAGCACCCTGACAACTGAACTATATCCCCAACCCACCCTTTCTTCACTTGTTTGTCCAAGTCATTCTGGACAAACTCCATTGAGTAATCCCTGCCATGACATCCTCACTTCTCACAGTACAAACATCCACAGGGCTATAGATTGAGTCCTCCAACACTTTGACCCAAAATAAACCTTTTCTCTTTATAAGGTAGCTATCTCAGGTATTTTTTATGACAGAAGGCTTACTATGACATCATACTTCTCTCAATCCTAGTATACCAAACACTCTTACCTGTGGTAGCTCTGAAATCCCTTGACACTCATGAGAACAAAGATAAAGCAGAGACTGGCCTTGCTTAAACATATTTGTATTTGTTTTAGCATCATATAACACAGGAGTATAATGGGAATGTTTTTTGTGAAGTGATGTACATGATGAATCTGTACATGCCTGGTTCAAGGAAGTGGACCCCTAGAAGTGTGCCCCTGAAGCACGGGTCTCACATCCCGCCCCACTGCCTCTTTTCCAGACTTCTCCATTATGCTCCTGCTGATGCTCTGTCTCACCATTGGTCCAAAGCCATGGAGTCAATTTTGCTCTGAAATACCTGAAACTGTGAGCCACAAAAACCTTTTCCTCCTTCAGGTTGTTCCCTCTGGTATTTTGTCACAGCAATAAAAGGTGACTAACAGCACCTTCCATAGATAGATTTGCCTTGGACCATGAGAGAATCTGGTTTGGCAAATGGCAAAGGCAATCCAGGCTTTCTGTGAAGCTGACATCCCTCATACAGTGTTTGGTCAGCACTACTAAAGATGAAATTGTTTTTACTGTGGGACAATGGTCCTGTAAAGATTTGTAATTTGTTTTTTTTAAACTTTTTTTAAAGATTTATTATTTATTATGTATGCAGTGTTCTGCCTGCAGGCCAGAAGAGGGCACCAGGTCTCATTACAGGTGGTTATGAGCCACCATGTGGTTGCTGGAAATTGACCTCAGGATCTCTGGAAGAGCAGTCATTGCTCTTAACCTCTGAGCCATCTCTCCAGCTCAAGATTTGTCATTTGTATTGGTTTAACAAAATGCTGACTGGCCAGTAGCTAGGCAGGAAGTATATGTGAGGTGACCAAGAGGAAGTATAGGTGGGCCGATGAGAACAGGAGAATTCTGGGAAGAGGAAAGGTTCAGTCTGTAGTTGTCACATAGACACAGAGGAAGCAAGATGAGAATGCCTCACTATAAAAAGTACCAAGCCACATGGTTAACACAGACAGGAATTATGGGTTAAAATGTAAGAGTTAGTTATAAAATAAAATACAAAACAAAGTCCTTAAAGAGAGTACACACAACCATAGATAAAAGGGAGTAAAGAAAAATAAGTCACATAAAGATGAAATATGCAAAGAGAGTCTAGATTGTGTATACTATTGTGTTTTCTTTGAATTTTTTGGCTGCTGAGAGACATTTGATTTGGGGGATTGCTAAGCTAAACCAATATATATACTTTAAAGGTATCTTGTCTTTAGAATTTGAGTCTAAGGATATGTTGCTTTGGGAAAGAGGTTCTTCTTTTGTTTCCACAGAGGATGATAACCTATGTGTTGCTTCCAGACTAATATGGTTTGATGGGTCAATACCTCCTTAAAGGTCACCTTGAACACCCCTCAAAAAATTACTTCACCCAATAAACAGCAGGAAGCAGTTTGGAGAAACTACCCCCATATTCCAAAATATTGTTTATGAATGCTTCTTTACATTTAAAGGGGGATATGCTATAGAGATCTGCATTGGTATGGATCTTGGTTTATTGATACAAATTTAAGGTCAATTTTGTTATATGTATATTTCTGCTCTTGATTAAGGTACTGTGTTTGGGCAGCCCCTTTAGAAATGTAATGTATAATGTATAATTAAGCCAGATGGAACTTTAGCTGGTAAGTCACAGCCACGTGGTGAAACACAGATTAATAGAAATGGGTTACATTAATATCTAAGAGTTAGCCAAAAAGAAGCAAGAGCTAATGGGTAAACCAGTGATTTAATTAATACAGTTTCTGTGTGGTTATTTCAGGGTTAAGTGGCCAGGAACTAAATAGCGGCCTCCCCTCCTCCAACAAGGGGGTCTCTCACAGGTCCCACCATCAGATTTGATTCAATCATTCCCTGCCACCATTGGCTCTGGTAGAAAAGAAATTACAGAATACACATGTGTGGTGTAGAAGGTTCTTCTGTTCATGTGTTGCTTTCATTGGTTAATGAATAAAGAAACCGCTTTGGGCCTGATAGGGAAGAATTTAGGTAGGCAGAGATGACAGAACTGAATGCTGGGAAGAAGAGCAGAGTGAGAGATACCATGGATCTTCTGCCTGAGACGGATGCTGATTAGAATCTTGCTGGTAAGCCACAGTCACGTGATGATACACAGATTAATAGAAATGGGTTAAATTAAGATGTAAGAATTAGCCAATAAGAAACTGGAGCTAATGGGCCAAGCAGTGTTTTAATGAATACAGTTGCTGTGTGGTTATTTCGGGTGTAAGCTAGCTGGGTGGTCGGGACAAAGAAGGGACTGCCCCTCTCCTTGTAACACATGTGGATTGCTTGTATCCAAAGTTTAATTGTATTTTAGTTATTTTGCTTTCTATTCATTCTCCCATAGGAATTCTTATACAGAGAAAAGATGATATCTTAAAATTGATATTTTTAGCACACAAACAAAGTAAAAATGTAGAAATGGGTTCTGAATGAATTCTGAAAGGAAACTTAAGACTTGGCTGATTAGCAGGAATAGACCCAGCAGAAATTGTAATACATTCTATTAATGCTAAAATTGCCTCACTATAGGCAGAAAATGAACATTGTCAAGGAACATACCTAAACATAATAAAGGCAATATACAGCAAGCCTTGGAACTGAATAGAAGACCCGGATACCAATCCACACATCTTTGAACACCTAATCTTTGATAAAAAAGCAAAAAACATGAAATGGAAAAAAGAAAGCATATTTAACAAGTAGTGCTGGCATAACTGGATATCAAAACATAGAAGAATGAAAATAGACCCATATCTATCACCATGCACAAAACTCAAATCCAAATGGATCAAAGACTTCAACATAAATCCAGCCACACTGAACCTTAGAGAAGAGAAAGTGGGAAGTATACTTGTAGGCATTGGCACAGGGAACCTCTTCCTAAATACAACCCTAGCAACACAGACATTGAGAGAAAAAATTAATAAATGGGACCTCCTGAAACTGAAAAGCTTCTGTAAGGCAAAGGACATGGTCAACAAGACAAAACGACAGCCTACAGAATGGGAAAAGATCTTCAACAACCCCACATCAGATAGGGGTCTGATTTCCAAAATATACAATGAACTCAAGAAATTGGTCATCGAAAGAACAAATAATCCAATTTTAAAAAAATGGAGTACAGACCTAAACAGAGAACTCTCAACAGAGGAATTTAAAATGACTGAAAGACACTTAAGAAAATGCTCAACATCCTTAATCATCAGAGAAATGCAAATAAAAACAACTCTGAGATTCCATCTTACACCTGTAAGAATGGCCAAGATCAGAAACACTGATGACAACTTATGCTGGAGAGGTTGTAGGATAAAGGAAACACTTCTGCATTGTTGGTGGGATTGTAAGCTGGTACAACCCCTTTGGATGTCCGTGTGGTGATTTCTCAGAAAATTAGGAAAAAAAACCTTCAAGACCCAGGTTATATATACTTTTGGGTATATATCCACAGGATGCTCAATTGCTGCACAAGGCCATGTGCTCAACTATGTTCATAGCAGTATTGTCATAGCCAGAACCTGGAAACAACCTAAATGCCTCTCATTCAAAGAATGGATTAAGAAAAATGTGGTACATTTACACATTTACACAGTAGAAAAAAATAACAACATCTTGAATTTTGCAGGAAAATGGATGGAGCTAGAAAACATCATATTGAGTGAATCCAGGCCCAGAAAGAGAATTACCATATGTACCCACTCATAAGTGGTTTTTCAAAATAAAGCAAAGAAGATCAGCCTACAAATCACAATCCCAGAGAACCTAGACAACAATAAGGACCCTAAGAGAGACATACATGGATCTAATCTACATGGGAAGTGGTAAAAGACCAGAACTCTTGAGTAAATTGGGAGCATGGGGACCCTAGGAGAGGGTTAAAGGGTAGAGGAGAGTTAGGGAGGGGAGCAGAGAAAAATGTATAGCTCAAAAAACTCAATGAAAATAAGGAATTCCAGAAGTAGAACCAGCAACTAGTTGCCAGAAATTAGCCAAAGAGAGTACAGAGAAGCCAGGAAGGTGGAGAGAGAGATGCACAGGAAGGAGTGGGGCGGGGGGACTTGGAGTTTCATGGTCCTTTTGGTTTGGGATGGCTGTGGAGGTGCTCTCTTAATAACATACCACCAAATAAAATCCCCAGTACCAACAATGGGGTACCTATTTTTGAGTGGACCAATGCTATTGGTTACCCTCCAAAACTCGATTACCCTATTGCTAAAGAAACCATATGCTTATGTGATAGAACCTGGGAAATATCAAACTGTTACTTAACTAGAAGCTTCCTGCTCAATGACATTCATAGGGCTGGAAGTGCTACCAGAGAAGAAAAGTAATCCTTAATCTTGCCACAGCATGAACCCTGCAAGTCACAATAATGACATGCCTGGCAAGATATGTCCACTTTTACAAGGCATTAATAATGATAATGATAATAATATTAAATCAAATCAAGGCAGGATGATAGATTCTTATAAGCTCAGTACTGGGAAGGCAGATTCATCAGTTCCTGGACCTCACTGGCCAGCCAGCCTGACCAGATGGGTGAGTGTCCTAACCGATGAAAGACCCTTTCTCAGAAAAAAAAAAAATAGAGTAGATCACACCTGAAGAGCAACACCAAAATAAGTAAGTAAATAAATTACTGGGCTCCACAGTCACTCGGCCACACATGTATGTGCACGCATACATGCCATCTCACCCACATATCTATATGTATTAGTATCATCTGTTACCCCAAACCTAAGAATAGAAATGAATTATACTCGCTGGATTCCAACACACACACACACACACACACACACACACACACACACACACACACACACACACGGTCCTGAGAAGATCGAGACTTAGCTGTTACTGAAGACAGCTACATAGTAACTCAGTAAGGGGGTGGTGACTGTGTTCCTTGGCTTCAGGGGTATCCAGAGGACCATGGATTCTGAGCTGGAAAGTCAAACCAGACGCTTTAGGCATCTCTATGCTGACAAGGCTTTTTCTTCTGAATTGTGAATTATTAGCCTACAGCCCTTTTCTCTTTCTGTAAAAGAAAAAAGAAGAGAAAGTGGTGCAGAATGCTGCCTTCTGGCAAGAAATGAAAAAAAAAACCTTCTACAAAGCCATCTGAAGAATTTGCCAAGGGGGTCTCCAGTCCAAATGGGCCAGTTGTTGCTGATACAGACAGTCCTTGTGAGGAGCTGAGCCCCACTGCATCACGGTACCCAGGAAGGCTAAAGACTCTTTCACGGGAAGCAGACCTGCAGAGCCACTACCACTGTTGGGACTAGAGGATGTCTCTGCGGACTTAGCCCCCATCACATCGTCATCAACCCTCCAGCCTGGTTAAAGTGTGACACTAACAAGGCCAGTAAGTCACCACAGGTTCCTGACTTGGAAAGGACTTGTGTAGAAGTGGTCGCCATTGCATCCGGGTCAGCCACACAGGAGTGAGACTGGAGCTCACTGGTAGGGTAAGGCAGTGCTGGAGGACAGGTGTCTGAAGTCTGGAGCCCTGAGCACTACAGAGAATGCTGTGCCCCCTTGTCTGTGTCCTCAGGCTTTTGCTGCCACGGTCCCACTTACTCTGCCGTGGTAACAAACCCTCGTGTGATGAGTGTTGTGTTTGTGTGTCATGCCACCCTGACTGCCATGTAAAAATGGTGTTTAACTTAAGCCAGGTCAGTTTTCTGAAAACTTGTTGGAAGTTAGACCCTCACTTTTTTGTTTCCTGGATTGTTCTTGAACATGATTTCATGCCCCCTTGTCAAACATTTATATTCAATTTTAAGATGTTTATTCTTGTTAGATATAGGACCCAAGTTTGTCAGTGTTCCCTGAATCTGGATGTGGCCTTCCTGCCTTGCTTTCATGATTTCCCAGAAATAATCCATAGTACGTGCCTAACAACTGTGTTTAAATTGGTCTGTGCTGAGAAAGTTCTGGGAAAGGTTTGCTCTGTTAATATTCTGCATGTCTTTACTGACATTTATTTACATGTTTTTCTGAACTCAGGCAACCTTCCGTAGATCATAGCTTTCTTTGTTTCATTCATGTAAAAAAAGTTCAGCGAAACTGAAGTAAGGTTGTCTACAGCATTAGACCATAGTCTGCCCCACTTTTTCAGGTCCTCAGAACCCAGATCTAGCTGAAAAGTCAGCGAGACAGACAGAGAGAAATGGAAAGAAGGGAGAACAGAGGAGAGGAAGATGGAGAAGGGAAGGAGACATGGGGGCAGAGCTGCTGACTGTGAGTCTGCTTTTTCTCATTCCAGAATTGCAGTTTTCACACTGACACCTTTGGATTAGAAGAAACATCGTTCTGCCCACCGAGGGGTTCGCTCCCCATAAACAGGACACACCTCTCTTCTGTGTACAAGAGATCAAAGCCATGTTTGCAGGCGGGACTTAGAGCTGATAATTGCCCTCCTTTCTGGCCCACTTGCGAGTTCAGCCTCAGCACTCACCTTCCTAGAAGTACATAGTGACCACGAGTCTAGGAAGTGTGGTTGGTGGGAATGGTTTGCTCAGATTTGAAACCTGGTTATTTGCTGCCTTTGGGGGTGCTGACCTTCCTGTTCCCTTTCCTGTTATCTGGGGCTACAGATACCAGGTACTTTACAGGTTGTTGAGAGGATAAAGGGTTAGGACTGGGGTGTAGCTCAGGGGCAAAGTGTGAGCTCAGCATGCTTGAGGCCAGGGGGAAAAATAATGGACAAAGTATGGAGTCTGTTAGCTTATTCGATGCTTATTAAATGTTACTTCGTTCTTCATGAATTTCAGTTACTGAGTCTCAGCAATCTGAACACAAAGGAAAAGGCTGGTAAATAGTGAATTAAATACATTTCATTCTGAAGTTTTGCCTAGAAAGCAGGGTTCTCATCTGCCTAGGAAGTGACTTCTTCTCCCAGGTTGTGTGCATGACAACACACTCAGTATGATCAGAACTCAGAATGTCAGGTCAGCCTCAGATCAGTGAGATTCTGGCACTCTACTCCACACCAGTCTGAACCTTTCCATTGAGTTTGGGTAGAGAGTAAATAGAGTTACATATTCTGAAAGGACCAAAGCCCTGTCTCATAAAATATTTAAGAGTCAGGGATGCAGCCACAGAGGCTCAAGGAGGGCTAAGATCCTGGGATCTGAGCATTGGTAACAAGAGGTAGAACAGTAATGACAGATATCTTCAAATTCAGCCTCACTCCATAAAAGGAAACTTATGCTTCCTTTCTGGTGCAGGAGAATTGTCTGTACTCTGTCAATCATGTATTTTAATAAAACGCTGATTGGCCAGGCAGGAAGTATAGGCGGGTCAACCAGACAGGAAGTAGAGGCGGGGCGATGAGAACAGGAATATTCTGGAAAGCAGGAAGCTCCCTCTGCCATTCCTGCGCAGACCACCGAAGAGGCAGCATGTAACCTGCCCAGCTGAAAAAGGTACCAAGCCATATGGCTAACATAGATCAGAATAATGGGTTAAGATAAGCTATGAGAGTTAACAAGAAGCCTGACCAAATGGGCCAATCAGCTTTATAACTTATAGAGATCTCTGTGTGGTTGATTTTCCTTGGGACTTGCCAGCTGTGGGGTACTGGACAGGACAGAAACCCCAACAAGCCGGCCCTCATGTTACAAATGGCGTCCAGCGTGTATAACTGCATCCATATAAAGCCTGAGACAGTTTGGGAAGTAATTCTAGAACAAAATGACAGCATTGTGCATGGTTTCTTTGTAGCAGCAATTTCTCAAGTCTGCTCTGCTTGCTAGAGGCGAGCAAGTGCTCTCATCTAAGAGAGGCTTTCTGACTCAGCTTTAGCTGCAAAACCCTGCAGCTCATTAAGAGGTCCTGCCACGAAACACTTAAATGGTGTTGATCAAAAGATGAACATATGCTTTTTGGTTTTCAGTCATAGCAGGAAAAAGGCTGTGCTGTTTTAAAATGCCGGCTTTCTGGACTGTCCTGCCAGGGCAATCTCTGACTCTTTCAGGCAGGCAGTCCGACTGAGTGTGGTCTGTGAACAGAATGCTCCAGCTTGCTTGCTGGCAGGGACCTTGAAACACCATAGAGTTGTGGAAATAAAATGGCTGTAGTCGGTACCTCAGCCATGAGGCTGGAAAGCTAAGGAATGGGCTAATTCCAGCCGTAAAAGCCACAGTTTTAGTCCCCTCCTTAAAGACTCATGTGGTCAGAAAAAGAGAGATATACAGTAAAGAGAGATTCAAAGATGACGAAAACCTCTAAATGGTTTATAGTGTGTTAAAAATATATGCAGGCTAAAGGTTAAAGTCATTAAAAATAAAAAAGAAAGAAAGGGAGAAATAGGGTGTGGTGGTACACACCTTTAATCCCAATGCCTGGGAGGCAGAGGTATGTTGACCTCTGTGACTTCAAGGGGCAGAGGTAGATTGACCTCTGTGACCTCAAGGTGTGATAGCACATGCCTTTAATCCCAGCACTGGGGAGGCAGAGACAGGCAGATCTCTGTGAGTTCAAGCACAGACTGGTCTACAGAGTTATTCCAGGACAAAGATATATGCAGAGAACCTGTCTCAAAAAGCCAAAAGTTAAAAGAAAAAAAATAAAAGAAATAGAGGTTAAAATAAAGCTGCATAAAGATGGAAAATACACACAGAATCTTGATACTGTATGCTATTATGCTCTCTTTGAATTGTTTGAATGCTGAGGAAGGAGCAACAGCTGCTAAAAGATATTTGCTTATAGATGCTGCTGAATTAATCCAAGATAGATATTTTGAAAATACCTTGGCTTCAAAATTGAAGTCAAAAGGTATGCTACTTTGGAGAAGAGATTTTTCTTTTGTTTCCACAGAAAATGAGAGGCTGTGGATTCATTCTGAGTTAAGAAAAATCCAGT
This sequence comes from Myodes glareolus, assembly GCF_982192425.1. Lineage (NCBI taxonomy): Eukaryota > Metazoa > Chordata > Mammalia > Rodentia > Cricetidae > Myodes > Myodes glareolus. Next base: position 30,002,274 of record NC_142031.1, on the reverse strand, counting down.
TTGAACAAGGAAGACCACCTGAGAAATCTCTGGTAGGGACAGATGGCCCAGATGTCTGAGTTCTACATCCAAAACAGATTCAGGATTGCTGCCTGAGATGATTGAGACTCACAGGATACTCCAGTCAGAACTTGATTATAACTCTAAATTTTCTTTCAATCCCCATAAGATTATCAGTGCCCCCAACCAGCAGGAAGTAGTCTGAAATACTACGCCCACATTCTCAACAAATGGGCTATGGGTATTTTCCTTTGTTTTTTTTTTAAAAAAAAGAGAGGCAAATGGTGCAGGAGAATTGTCTGTACTCTGTCAATCATGTATTTTAATAAAACGCTGATTGGCCAGGCAGGATGTATAGGCAGGTCAACCAGACAGGAAGTAGAGGCAGGGCAATGAGAACAGGAGTATTCCAGGAAGGGGGAAGCGATTCCTCCATTCCTGCGCATATCACCGAAGAGGCAACATGTGAGCTGCCATGCTGAGAAAGGTACCAAGCCATATGGCTAACATAGATAATGATAATGGATTAATATAAGTTATGAGGACTAATAAGTAGCCTGAGCTAATGGGCCAATCAGTTTATAATCTTATGGAGTCCTGTGTATGATTTTCCTTGGGAGTTGCCGGTTGTGGGGTACCGGGCGGGACAGAAACCCCAACAAGTCGGGCCCTCATGTTACACCTTTCCCGGGCTGTCAGGTAGCTTTTTGGCTAACAGTGGTACTTTATTTCATAGTCGTCAGAATTGTGACAAACATGTCAGCCGATGCCCTGAGTCACTATTCCTAAACTCAAGTTCCCAGCACACACAGAGAACCGCAATTTTCTACCTTCCTACATTCAGCAAAATCACTCAGCTATTGTTTTCAAGAAAGTTCACAACATCTGAATCCACCAGAGCCTTGGCCCAGACTTCCCTAGAGAGGCGCCCCAGAGACTTATCAGCATCCACTAGAGGCACAGAGCTGCCTGCACCCACAGGAAGAATGACCACCTAAGCTACAGCCTCCACCTTCACTGACTGGAAGAAGAGGGACCCCCCTGAGCCACAGGTCCCACCTGTACCCACTAGAGGACGAGATGGGCAGACAGCAGTGTAAGAACACATCCAACAACATAAAGACTAATATGACAACACCAGAACCTAGTGGTTCTACAATAGAAAGATCTGAACACCCTAACCCAGAAGAAGCAGAAGAAAACGACACCTTTAATATATCTTTATGAAGAGATAGAGACCCTTAAACAGGAAATGAAAAATTCCCTTAAAGAAATGGAGGAAAAGACAAACAAAAAATTGGAAGACAGATCTGTTCAAAAATATGTAACTCTATCTTAGGATATAATAATGTTTAGGTAACCAAATGTTGAAATAATAAATTACACACACACACACACACACACACACACACACACACACACACACACATGCCTGGAAAACCAGTGCCCAGATTTCCAGTGTAAAGGCCCTTTCCAAACCTGGCCATGGGGAAACACACTTGTAATGCCAGCACGTGGCAGGCTGCAGTAGGAGAATCACTAGTTTGAGGCCTGCTGAAGCTATATAGCCAGACTATGACAGATTGATAAATCCTTACGTCTTTGTATAACAAATATGAGCACCTCCTCAAGGACTATTAGGTCACCTTTAACATCTTATTGACATGACTCCAATACTGCAGTGAGCTTACCGGTCCCTTTTAATAAAGTGTATTTCACAAGTGGCTCTGTGCAAAGATAGTTGGGATATCCGACTGACTCGGATCGTGAGGAGAGCTTGGTGGGAGTGGTGGGTCCCAGACCAGAGGAGACCATAGCCTTCTCTGACACCATGATCTCCCCACCAGCCTGGGAATCACCAGCCTTCAGTGAGCTTCTTAAATCAGAGACCTATGTCTGTGGATGTGGCTCAGATGGGAGAGTTCTTATCTTTCCAACACTAGGTCCTGGGGGTCAATTCCCTGCACCTCTTAAATCTGTTGTGGTGCTGTTTGCCCATAGCTCAGTACTGGGGAGGCAGAGGCAGGAGGATAAGGAGTTCAGGAACATCCTGGGCTACCTAGGCAATGTGGGGCCAGCTTGGGTCATACAAGGCACTCTCTTGGTATAATATAAAAATTAATAAGTGGTTTCAAAGAAAGAACTTTTCCATGCCCTAATCACATTTGTTTTTCTCCTATCCTAGGACTGTAGCCACGCCACCATTCAGAACAGAGTGATTACTGTCAAGGATTTAGGATAAGTCATACCCCATAGACCTAAGTTAGTGGGAATGTGTGTGTGCGTGTGTGTGTGTGTGGTATTGTGTATAGGTGAGTATGGTGTATGTGTGCATGTAGGATGGTGTACGTATTTGTGTATATGTTCAACCTATATCATATATGTTACATCTGTGTGATGTATGTTCACTGGTATGTATGGATGGCATGCGAGGCTCATTCACAGAGCCCAGAGGAAGGCGCTGGTGTGTCCTCTATTAACGAAGCTTATTTCAGGGTAGAACAGTATATTAGGAGTTCATAGAGACTGGAAATTGATTCTGTTAGGTGGTATATTCGCTACCAGGTTAAAATAATATTTTCTAGCCAGGAACCAGGATGGCTGTGAGGGCCCGGGGCACCCGCTGCTGCTCTACCTCGTCTGCCTCACGGTGCCCAGAGGACCGGTGGTAATGCCAACACTCACAACCAGCTGTAGAGCGAGGAAGGACACAAGCCTGCATGCCTGACTCTGCTCCGAGGGCTTCTGCGAGAGACTAAGGTTTGTTAAGAAGGAAGACACAGAGCTTGAACCTAACTGATGACGTGGAAAGTGAAGTTTCTGACTCAGGTGAGCTTGCTTTTCGATTGACTATACGCCCGGATGAGGCTTACCGCCACCGTGCAGTTTCAGGTAGAAACGGAAGTTCCTGGTGCAGACAGCACAGTGTCTCCCTCGGTGAGACTCTTGCCAATAGCCTGGTACCCAGCACCATGGAAACTGGGGAAAGATGTCAGAGCTCTCAAGCGAACATCCTACTGATGGCACTGGCTGGGCTCCCACTGGAACCTGAGAGGGTGCTGTTTGGGCTTAAACTCTTCACGCCTTGTTCTTTTGGGGTTTTATGGTCACTGAGTGTTGAAGCTCCAGATCACACGCGGGATGAGGACTTCCGGAACAAAGTGGACACCTCACAAGCTCCGCGGGACAAAAGGTAAAGACTGCAGCCCTGTGGATGGTGTCACCGCTGTCTAATGTAGAACAGCACAGAGGAGCCCTCCTCCCCGCCTCATACTCGTGCCAGCGCCTCCAGATCGTCCAGACCCGCAACCCTGTTGTCCTGATGACCATCCTCCTGACTGCACTGTGGCCACCCAACAACACACCACGAAAGTCTGCCTGGCCTAGAGAGAGTAGTCTGCTTGCCTGAACATGTTTCTTTGAAGTCTGGAATTGCTTTATGAGGCTTTAATGACCTCATCATTGAGGTTGGTGCTGCTCCTGTCCGCCAACAAAATTGGGGTCCTGCGAAGGGATAACAGGGCAAACTCACTGTCCGCGGCAGACCTGCAAAGGCTCTCACCATGAGCTGTGATTGGGTGCACGTTCTCTTCGCTGCTTCTGCTAATGCTGGCCCTTCCTAGATGGGAAGCTCCCCAGAACACGACGTCATTCCCCAGGGAGTTCACAGGAACTCATGTTTTATTTAATGTAAGTGTATTTTAAGCAGATTTTTAATTTCTAATGAAAATGTTACTTGATTCTATAATACAAGTCAGCTTTTCTGTCCTGTTCTCTGGAGTCGTCTGTCTGAGCAGGCGTCACCTAAACATTTTAAATGAGGATGTGATTGTCAGCAGATGGGATTGGTGAGGTGCTGGAAGGCAGCCTTGTCCTAGATGCTTTCTATTTTCTTCTTTGTTTCTTTTCCTTTTTATTCTGTCGTGTGTGTGTGTGTGTGTGTGTGTGTGTGTGTGTGTGTGTGTGTGTGTGTTGTGTGTGTGTGTGTTTTATTGTGACTGAGTCTCAGTTTGCAGCAATGTCTGGCCTGGAACTCACTATGTAGACCAGGCTGGTCCTGAACTTTTGAAGATCCATCTACTTCTGCTAGGATTAAATATTTTTAACTCCTGAGGTTGTAAATAAGTTTTTTGTTTTTGTTTTTTTCTCCCCGCCCCCAATGTGTATGTCACATTTGTGCCATATTCATGGAGGCCAGAAGAGGATGTTGGGTCCCCTGGAGTTGGAGAAACAGGAAGTTGGGGGTTTTCATTTTGTTTTGTTTTTGTTTTTTCCAAGACAGGGTTTTCCTGTGTAACTGCCCTAGCTAGCCTGGAACTCCCTCTAAAGACTAGGCTGCACTTGAACTTAACGAGATCCCCCTGCCTCTCCAGTCCTGGGATTAGAGGTGTGAGCCAACACTACCCAGGAGAAATTAGTTGTAAAGATTATTCTTTGGCAATGTTCTCTATGTCTGTTGCTACAAGCCACAACACTATATAGCAATTGCTCAGCCATCTTTTCACAAGTGACTTATCAGAACCAAGGGGTCTGGTAAAGGCTAAACAAAAAGGCAAGGCTTCCGGGCATTATTGCTTTGTGAATAAAGTGGCTGTCCTTTGCTGTCGATTTTTTGCTGTAGCAAACTCCCTTTCTGTTATGTATTTGGGGGTTAATTCCCACAGTTCAGAACTGTTTCATGAGAACAGTGTCCCACTGTCAGGACTTGTTCCTCTCTCCTAGGTAAGCACAGAGATCTGCCTTCCTGTAATTGTCTTTATCAGCAGGCATTTGGTCAGTATTTAGACAAGAGAATCTCATTTAAAATATTCACAGACCTCCAAGGACATAGAATACCTGCCCTAGCTGCTGCTCTGGTTTTTACCCCACTTAACAGATTCCTAGCTCCTTATGCTCACCTTCACCTCAGTTTAGTGATGATTTTAGTTCAGGACTCTCAAGGACAGCAGAAGGGATAATTAACTGCAACCCAGAGAAAGCCCCACAATATCCACGATCAGAACAACTGGTAACAGCATAACCCAAACTGACTAACAAGTTAGAGGCCTGGGTCTCTTCTTCACTTAGAGCAGTAAGTCTAACTCCAGACAAAGGCCTGTAGAAACTGAAGCATCTGATGTATTGCTATCTGATTAAGAGCCATCAGCTTCTCTCTGTTTACATAGGTTGCCTAGTTACCTGGTAGCCTCTATGCATACTGGAAGAAAAGAAGTGGCGTGCTGATTTTAACAATCCATGCCCTGTTCATAATTTTACTGAAAATAAACCTTTCTAACCTCCTAAAAAATGTAGCGTAGTGTACTAACCTTCACCTCTAAAATTTCCTGATGATTTAATTCCTTTCTTTACTAACTTTCTCCATTAAGGAGTTCACCGAACATGTACTAGTCTCTCTCTCTCTCTCTCTCTCTCTCTCTCTCTCTCTCTCTCTCTCTTTCTCTCTCTCTCTCTGCGTGCGTGTGTGTGTGTGTGTGTGTGTGTGTGAGAGAGAGAGAGAGAGAGAGAGAGAGAGAGAGAGAAATTATCCAGCCCTGCTAGGGCTGGGGAATTGCTGGTTTGAAGGATATATATGACAGGGAACATTTTTAACAGGTGGAACAATGTAGAGCTAAGAACAATGCAGAACAAAGGCAAGTAAGAAGGAACGATGAGAAATGATGAGTTAAGATTCAGACGATTCTTATTGTGAGTAGATGTCTTACCACTCAGATCTTTACCCTCAGATTTCTAGCCCCCCTTTAAAGCTATTCGAGGTGTCTTTACTTGAACCCTGAATGGAAGTCTTAAAGACTAGAACTTTAGGGCTCCCATAAGTCTATAATATATTTTGATCATATTTACTCTTCACTGCTCTCTACTACCTGTCTTTAACTCCTTCCAGAACCCCTGTTCCCAACATATCCCCCTCCTGTTTTCACAACTTTAAATGTACATTTAGTGTGGTGTGCTAAAGGCTCTGCTGAGTTCAGGATAATTTGCAGAAATGAGCTCTCTGCTTCCACCAGGTGGGGGGTCCCAAAAGTAAACTCTGTCAGGCTTGGTGGCAAGGGCCTTGTTCCCTGAAGCCAAGTCGTAGGGCATAGCCTAGACCTACTTACTTCAAGGAGAGTTCTCTCTAGCCCGGCCCTCAGCAGATGGGGAGAGATGCTTCAGAGCTTTAGAATGTACACAAAATTTATCCCAGGTTTCTCTGGCCCTACCTTCCACTGTGACTTCCAGTCCTGCCTGAATGAAAGCTCCTCTGTGGCCAAAGCACCCACGGGGTTCTGCACTGCATTGTCTTGTGACTCGTGGCTCTGAAGGTCCATGTGGAGAACAGGGAGGGTCTGTCCTGAGGGTTCTTGTGGGGAAATGATCTCTGGCTGTTCCCTAGGGAGGAACCATGGCCAGCGCCTGTGTGTCTGTTCCCTGGTGTGGGAGAATTATCTGTATTCTGTCAATCATATTTTAATAAAATGCTGATTGGCCAGGCAGGCAGTATAGGCGGAAAAGCCAGACAGGAAGTAGAGGTGGAGCAAAGAGACTGGGAGTATTCTGGAAAGTAGGAAGCTCCCTCCACAGTTCTGCCCAGACCACCGGAGAGGAAAGATGTAAGCTACCCAGCTGAGAAAGGTACTGAGCCGTGTGGCTAACGTAGATAAGGATAATGGGGTAACATAAGTTATAAGAACTAATAAGTAGCCTGACCTAATGGGCCAATCAGTTTATAATCTTATGGAGTCTTGTGAGTGATTTTCCTTGGGACTTGCCGTCTTGTTGGGGTACTGGGCGGGACAGAAACCCCAACAAGTCAGCCATCATGTTACAGTTCCCCTTCTCTGTCTCTGCTGGAGATGCACTTTTGACCACTGTAGCCTACTAGTGGTGTGGTCAAGACAGTCACCCCAGCTTCCATGTGGTGAAGGTGCAGGAAGGGAACCAGAGAGGACAGAAAGTTGACCCTTTACTGCCTTCCTTCTAACTACCAAGTGAAAAAACAGCTTCCTTAATTTTATCTCCTTTTGTATATCTTTCCCCACTGCCCAGATATGGATTGACCTGACCGTATATCAAAATGCAGTCACCTTCAACAGTGAGGTGAGACTTTCACTGTCCTTTCTTCCAAAAGTCCTTTGTTGTATTTTTTCTGAGCAACAAAATGTAAGGACTCACAACAGGGGGAAAGGGTGTTTGTGCTGTTTAACACCGGGGTAAAGAAGTCCCATTAAATCCTCAAAACAGTTCTTGCTTAGTGTCCTTCACTCGGTCAGCACACAAATCTGAGAGTCACCATGAAGTTCCTGTAGGCATTTAATCACCTACAGGAGACATGGAAGGATAGGCTAAGGATGGGGACTTTGCAATCAGCAAGTCCAGCCACCAGCCCTCTTCTACAGCAGCCCTTGAGAATGTCTTCACTGAAGAAGCCTCAGCTCCTTTTGTAAGCTGACCCTGGCAGAACCGGCTTCTGTGGGGTCTCTATAAGAATCCATCAGCCCCTGGTATTTAGTGCTTTATCCTGGTACCTATATCTACCACTTGGTTCCTGCCCACTTCTTCTACCATCTGCTCTCCCGGAGGGATTCTGGTCTTCGGCACTTCCTGACTCGGTCTCCCTCCCTCTGGGGAGAATTGCTGGAGCACAGGACTGGTTCTAGCTTCCCTGCATGCCTGCTTCCCAAGAGTCAGTTATCATCATTAATGGGGCCTTGCTGTGCTGTCTTAGGAGCTGGGCGTTTTTCTATCTGCAGTCTATGTCTGACAAGTCTCATCTACTCTGGCTTTCAGTTGTGCTTGCTGCTGGCTGTGTCCCAGTGCTGGCTGCTGAGAAACCTGCTGGCTTCTGCTTAATTGTACTGCCTGTGGGGCAGTAGGGAGGGAAAGAGAAAGGGCCAGGAAGCGTGCTGAAGAAGGGAAAAGGAAGAAGAGAAAACCAAACCATCATCCCTCAAACTGAAGAACCCAATCCAATGACCGATTTGTGCAATAAGAAAGGACTGGAAAGTATGCTAACACTTGGGGGCAAGGTGACTGACACCTAGCTAGACACAGTAGTTGAAAAGGTGAAATTCCAGTACAGGGAAATGCCCCACGCTACCGTCTCGCCCGCAAGAACCATGCGGGACACTAGGATCCTTCTGCAGATAAGCTTTTAATGCTTCTTCTTGAGAGAGAGCATAAGCTTACATGGCGGAGACCCAGAACGAGGTGAACCCAGCCCTTATATAGGAAACAGTCCTCGCTTTGGACGTGTCACTCTTGGATTGGTCCGCTGCCCATTATCCCAGATGATGCCTCAGGAGTAGGCAGGGACGCAGCAGTGGAAAGTTACCAAGCACATGTGCGTTCACCTGGCGGTGAAACCGGATGCCAGCGCCATCTTGTAATGGAGTATGTGGTTGCAGTCCTCCACAGGGGAAAGAGAATGTAATCTCTTGCAAGGAGGGCCCGCTTGTTCTTCCTGGCCATCCAGCTAGCTTAGCCCCGAAATAACCACACAGGAACTATATTAATTAAATCACTGTTTGGTCCATTAGCTCTGGTTTCTTACTGGCTAATTCTTACATCTTAATTTAACCCATTTCTATTAATCTTTGTATCGCCATGTGGCAGTGGCTTACTGGATAAAATTCCCAGTGTCTGTTTCTGGTGGCTCCATGGCATCTCTCTGACTGTTTCCTTCTCCCAGAATTCAGTTCTGTCTTCCCCACCTACCTAAGTTCTGCCCTATCAACAGGCCCAAAGCAGTTTATCCCAGAGCTCCCAACGTGCTCCTAGCCCCTTTACACTTATAGGCATGAACTGATTTAGGATTTTATCATTAACACTGACAGGTATCATCTGCATGTTACCAGACCATAATACTCCAAGAATTTTACAGTTGTCTTGACCCTGCATGACACCACCATCCCATAACTGGAAGTATGGTTAAAAAATAACCTTGGTGAATCACTGAAAGCCCACTGTCCTGTCATGGATTTGTCTGAGCAAATGTCAGGTGATTCAAAAAATGTACAACTCAGAAGATACTAGACTCCTTCATAAGCAAGGTCTAAGACAGTGTGAAGTTTCCATCTACTTCTATCGATTGATTCCTTTGCAGATCAAGGTTGGGTACAAAAGCATGGAAAGGAGGTGTTAACGTAATTAGCACTCTGTACTCCTTAGTCATTCTCTCTGACAATTACATTTCATATCCTAGAGATCATCTATGGCACCTCCCTCCCTTCATTTCTCCACTGTCTATTAACTCAGTGTCTGCCTGAATTTGCTTAGACCTCCTCAGGGACAGGAGGGAACATGGCCCTGCTCTCACCTTTTCACTTGCTGGATCCCTGGGTCCAAGTGGCCCTGGATTGGCACTGTACCTGTAGCCATGGCTTTGCTTCTCCCATTTACCACATCCTGGTTAGGCAAACCATCTCTGCCCCTAGCATAAGCTTTAGATGGAAGGAAATATCCCCTCCTTAGTCTGAAGGCTAACAATTACTCATCTCTGGGATACGCTTGGTTGTCTTCACCTGAACTTTTCTATCACAGAGGTTGTCTATGAGCTGCCGCTCAGGCTTCCAGGACTCCCAGTAGCAGCAGTCTAGGGTTTGACTATCGCTTTTTTCCTTAGAAACCCTGGCTCAACACCAATCTGGCCACATTTGTCTTTGAATAAACAAGAGTGACCTCTTTCTCTGTTCTATGTTTTCCTTATCTCCTCTAGGTTCCTCTCCCTTTATGGACACTCTTTACACATTACTCTAGTCCCTTAGAGTTGCAAAAGCCTTTCCTAGTATATGAAGATCTTGCTCCTCCAAGGGGCTCAGCCATGCTGCTAAAGCTCTATACAAGCTTTGAGGTTCCTGTTGAACCAACATTTTATCTCTGTGAATATAATTCTACCTGGTCCTGTAAAGTGGGGTTCAAACATAGCTTCTCATATGCCCAGGTGTCCCTTAATAGTGTCTGTCCCTTTCCTTTCTGGTTCTGCAGATCCAGATACTTATGGGGAGCTCAGGCTAAAGATCAACAAGTGTTCCTGATGGCTCTGAGGAGAAGCAGTCCATCAGTGACTGATCTCCCTCACACTGCCCCACGTTCTGGAGCCTTTGCCTCCACAGCAGTCAGGCTGATCCCCTTCACATCTGTGTCCTCGAGCCTCATAGCCAAGCTGTGTCAGGTCTTTCATTGCTTGTTTAAAATCTATTCTAACTGGTGCAGCAGTTCAAGCGCTAGGTATTTCCTTGTGGTCCTAGTTTCTTGCTGAGGACCATTGTTAAGGCCCCTATCTGCATGATGGATCACAGATAATTTTTCTTCTTTTTCTATTAAAGTTCAGAGCCAAAGTTCATCTTCTATCCCCTTCACCAACACTCATCCCCTTGCTTCCCTAACTTACTTGCCCTATCAGAGGCTAACATGGAGGATGCTAACTGGCCTCCTGTTCTTGCTGCAATTAGCCCTTCACTAACTCAGCCTCAGCTGCCTTTCTCACTCACACAGAGGCCAGGCAACCTCTGCCTCTGCATGCTGAAAGTTTCCGCCCTAATGCACACATCTAAAGACTGCAAAAATCTTCTCTAAGTTCTTTTAACTGATTTCTGGGCATCTCCACATTCACATGGTGGACTCTGATAATCAAGCAGGTATCCCACCCCATACCACATATATGACGACTCCATCTTGCCATTCCTCCCACAGACACTTCTAATCCTTAGTGTTCTCACCACCCATACCAAGAACCATGCAACTGTTCCCATAACAAAAGGGCACACTAACATATGTCATACAGGAAAGGTGGAAAGTATCAGAATCTCCTCCATAGATGCTCAGCAAGCTGCTTAGCCTCAGTTGCATGACTTGCTACCCATCGTCAGCACTTCCCCTTCACTCTTCCCCAGTTCCTCTTCGATTCTGTGGAGTCCCTGTTCAGGTGCCTACTATGTTGTAACAGACGTTTCGTGAGGAGATGCAGCATACACGAGTCTATCTAACTCAGACTGGGAGCCCATGACTGACAAAAGTATATCACCACAGTCCAACTTGGTGAGCCAACCAATGACTTTAATTGGGATGGCTTACAGGAATAAGGGTGTTTCATTATAGAAGCAGGAATGACTCAAAGTCAGCTGCATTACCAAAGCACACTCCCGCCCGGGTAATATCTCACAAAAGCTGAAAATCTGGAGCACACCGCACAGCCTGAAGGCAGTTCCACAGGGTGAAGAGTCCTTCCTGGGTGGCTCAGTTGATCGTCTTCCAGGAATCTCCGTTGCTCCCTGCTTTTTTTTTTTCAGGCAGCTTGGGTATTCTCTATTTTTTCAGTCAGTTGGGCTGGTTTCAATCTTCTTGCTTTACCTGAGAGTGACTGTCTTTACTGTTTACAATTGGGAAGGAAAGATGGAAGGATGGAAGGAGGAAGGGAGGGAGAGAAGATAGGAGCTAATGAACAAGGTCAGTTCCAGGAATTTCCTGAAGCTGTGTTGAATTGTTTACTTTCTGCTCAAAGAGCTTCCCTATAGAATGGAATGTTTTAATCTTGGATGAAACTGCTATAGTACAATCCTTATACTTCAGCTCAGCCAGAACTCAACAATCTAGGGTAAAAACAAACTCAGCCTAAATTGGCCCAAGAAAATTCATTTAATGAACAAAGATGCAAAAACTGCTCATGAAATACTTGCAAATAGAATGCAAGAAAACATCAAACCATTCCAGAGATACAGTGATGGTTCAAAATGTGTAAGGCAATGAATATAAAAGACAAAATAAATGGACTCGAGGACAGAAATCACATTAGCTCAGTTTATGCAACAAAATCTTTTGATAAAATTCAGTGTCCCTGATGATAAATAACCGGAGATACTTGGGATAGAAGGAACACATTTTAATATAATATCAGCTATATACATTGCAAACCAATATCCAATATTATACTAAGTGGGAAAAAAACAAATTACTTTTACTAAAATCCAGAACAAAATCAGGTGCCATTTTCTCCACTCTCCTTTAATATTGTACATGAAGTCTAAGCAATAAGACAAGTGAAAGAAATGAGAGGGAAGCAAATCAAAGTGTCCTTATTTGCAGAAGCTTATGATTCCACATGTGACCCCTAAGGACTCCATCAGAAAACTCTTAGGTGTGATCAATAAATTTAGCAGAGTGCCAGAATTCAAAACTAACACAAAAGTAAGTGTAGAGAGGTAGAGAGTACAAGCTGAAATTTAGTAGGGATACTACAGACACAGACTTGTTACAGTAGCTGAGGATCAGGTCAGTGAGCATCTGCTTCAAAGGGACCATAGGAACTGCATACTTATGTGTGTAAGCATCAAATTTCCATGGAAATGACCTTTTCACACAATGTATTTGGATCAGGAATGCTCACACAAGCATCTGTGTGCTTTGGGTTTAGTCCCCAGACGAGTTTTTTGTTGTTATTGTTTTTGTTTTTGTTTTTTTTTTTTTGCAAGATGATGGAATTTTAAGAGTAATCCTACATATTAAAGGGCCCAGCTTGCCTTCCTCCCTCCCTTTCACACTCTTATTCTTTAACGACAAGGTATATTACAACCCAGTCAGCCTCAAATTTGCTATGTAGCCAAGGCTGAGAACTTCCGATTCTCCTCCTTCTCTCTGCCAACACTTGAGTTATGGGCATGTATCACCAAACCAAGTATAAGGTGCTGGAGATAGAACTCTGTGCTAAACCACTGGGGCGGAAAGAGCCAGGTTTAAATGTTACATCTTTTCTCTTTTCAGTCTCAGAAAAACCAATTTCTGCACCTGATCATCAAGACAAGAGTGACTAATAATTTCACTTAGCAAGGCCCCAAAGTCGAATTCAACCAAGACTTTTTGTGTGCTTGCTACTTCAACCTCAGGAAGATTGGCATCCATGTGGCACCAGCCCATGAAAGCCGTCAGCACAGAAGAGGCATTGTTCAAGTAGCAAACTTTTACCTTGAGAACCTGCAGTTTCCATTTCCTTTCCTGTGACCAATACTGCACTTCTGCCCTCATCCTCATGCTTCTCACTGTTGCTCACAGAAGGGAACTTGACAGTGTCATCCATATTAGTCAGGCCCCAAACAGATCACCATTCACATACACAAAGACTGAAGACGGTGTTGCCAGGACTCAAGAATTTCATGAGTAGTCTGGCTTAGTTCTCAGGGCTGTGTGCATTGAGTAGGTGCCTTGCCCTCCAGTTCTATTCTGCAGAAGAGCAAACTTAGCATAGGGATGAGTGCAAATTCCAGTTTGTATTGACACTTTCCAGGTCTTGTAACTCATATTTCAGGCTTTATTCTAGAACGTGGGTTCTTTTTGTTTTCCATTTAGACTCACAGAAGGCAGTCTCTTGAGATCATACTAAATCTCTCTCCATCCTCCCTAAGACACTGGCTGTACCAGTTCCACATGTGTCCTCACAAACAAACACCTGTCAGTCATCACACTGAGTTCCTTGTTAGTCTTCTCAAGCATAGTTTCTGACACAGTAGGGAATACTTCCTGGTTCTGTGACTGAGCTGAGAGTGGAAGGTTGGCAGTGTCCCTGGGGGCAGGGAAGCATCCCAAGATGACAGCAACACAGCTGTCTACAGCTCTGACAAACCCATGTCTCCAGACAAGATCTAAAGCTATCTGATGTGGAGTATTGCCCTGGATGAGAGTCAACACTGTAAAGTACTATTTAAGTAGACCTCCATATTGTGATTTGAGAGTGGAGAAAAGAGACTGAATCCCAATTATCTGTTTTGAAGGAAAGGAGTATAGACTGTTTCCTTCAGATGCTACCAGTCCACTAATGTCATCCACAGTCTTCTGAGTGCTGTAATGACAGGCACGCACCACTAAGATAGCCAGAGTTTGCATTCAAGTTTCTGCTTTTGAAAAGATCACACGTCTCTTCTCTCCTAGGCAGGGGGATGAAGGTAATCAAAGGTTTTCAGGGTGTGCCTCTTCTCACTCCTGGCACTTCTCGAAACCTGCATGCAGGGGCCGCATCTTCTCAGGGTCTCGCCTAAGTATTTGTGCATTTTCTGATATCTTAGTCACCCTCGTCTTTTTCCTTACTCTTTGTGGAGAAACTGCAAAAGCACCTGTTACCACTGGAAGAAGAAAGAACATTCTCAGGTGTGTTGGGGTCTAAGGACCCCTGTACCCTAGATGGGGATCTGGCTTGTTTTCCTATGCTTGCAGCTGCTCTGAACAAAACAACTTGTTTTTCTCTGCTCTGACCAGGCTGCAGCTGCTCTGAGCACAAGACCTTGCTGGCAGGCTGGTGGGTCTGCATGTAAAAGAGCCTGAGAGGTGGGCATGGCCAGAGCCCTAAGCCTCCCCTGAGCTCAATAAAATTGGCACTCTTGTATCAAGAGTGACCCATGTCTTTCTCTCTCTCTCTCTCTCTCTCTCTCTCTCTCTCTCTCTCTCTCTCTCTCTGTGTGTGTGTGTGTGTGTGTGTGTGTGTGTGTGTCTTTGTATGTTTAAGTTTCTCAGCCAAGTTCCTGGCTCGCACAATTGGTCCTGTAGAGTGACACAGGAGCTACAGGAGGGTCGGGAGCTACAGTCAGTGTACTGTATAGCACGTAGTACAGGACCATTTTGGACTCTAACAGTGGAGGCCCCATCGAGATTGGGAACTAAAGGAACACTGAGAGACCATCCATAATTATATAGAAAAGGGACATTCTTGACACTCTTGTATCAAGAGTGACCCATGTCTCCGTCTCTCTCTGTGTTTGTCTGGTTTTAAGTTTCCAGCTTAGTTCCCAGATGGCATACAGCCCTGTAATGGCACAGGGCTACAGGCATAACACCATATAGCAAGCAGTACAAACGCCAGGTTCTAACAAGGGTGGGTCTTCCTTATTCCTGTGGCTGACCTAAAATCTTCTGAGCAGCGTGAGGTTATTGAGACAGAAGCCTCAGATCCCAAGCACCAAGCATGAGACCGGAGCTAATGTTGTCCTCACAGAGCAGTACAGATGGGCAGCAGGGCAGGGCAGGGGTTTCAATGCACGTGAGAGACAGCTGCCTCTCCCAATCTGTCTTCTTTCTGTCGCTTCTGACATTAGAACTGTTCACATTCGCCATTGCAGTGCTGTATTTCAGACTGAAAAATCATTTTCCCAAAGCTAAGAGCCTGAAATGTGACCTAAAGTGATACACCAAGGAATATGAACAGCATCCGACAGCAAGGTCAGTGTGGAGATCACAGAGACAGAGGACCATGTGCTGGCTACTCAGCCTGTGCTGGGCTGTACCAATGGAGTCTGTGATTTTAATGAACCAGTTCATTTTGGGGACACAGAGGCCAGTAACTCAAAAAAATAAAATGGCCAATAGTGATACGAAGGATTCTTACAGATTCCACCTACGTGTACAAGAGGGTGACTGGGGGACAGACAGCTGCGACCTTTCTGCTGTATTCACACTGCCCCCAGTGAACATTCTCACTAGGAAATAAGGTTTTTCACAGGGCTGGAGCAAGAAGTTTTGATCACATTTGGTTATCCCATCTGTAGTCAGTGATCTTCCCAGAGCTATGCATAGTGTCTTGTTGGGAATAGTTACTTTTAGATCGAGGAGAAACATGTAGGGCTCAGCAGTGCTCCCTAGCTAGACAAACACACTGTGGGCAACTCCACACTAATTTACGGCTGTTTGTTGAGGTCTTCTGTAAGCTGTTCTGTAAGGTATTCTGTTGTGCAGTCAGTAGAGGGCTGAGCAGCCCTGCAGGATACATCTCAAAAAGCCTGAGCCGAGGGAGTTGATTACTTGATATTTTGTGATGTTTTAAATTTTAAATTCCACTGGAAGTGAGCACCAGGAAAATGTTGCAGGCTTTATTTTCAGTTCAAATTCACTAGAGACTGCCGATGAGCTGGGGTGACATTTATTGTCAGCCTTGCCTGGGATATAGAATATACATTTCGGCATAGCTGCACAACGGAACTGTAGATGACAGGTTGTCAGACAATGAAGGGGCACCAAGACTTCAGGAATGCATAAAGTGAAGGCCTAAGAGACCCTCAGTCTATAAAAAGTGCTTGTCATGCAGAGTGAGAACCTGAGCTCGGGGCCTCGAACCCAAGTGTCAGCAATGCTGACGATAATATAATACAGTGGGATGGTGGTACACACTTGGACTCCCAGCACTGGGAAGGAAGAGACAGGCTGATCCCTGGTATATGATTGATGGAGGAGGGTTATCTGTCTATTGTGCTATTTTCATTGGTCAATAAAGAGACTGCCTTGGCCCCTTGATAGGACAGAAAATTAGGTAGGCGGAGTAAACAGAACAGAATGCTGGGAAGAGGGCTATGAGTCAGACGCCATGGAGCCAGCCACCAGGTCAGACATGCTGAATCTTTTCCGGTAAGCCACTACCTCGTGGTGCTACCACAAGATTATTAGAAATGGGTTAATATCAAGATATGAGAGTTAGTCAGTAACTAACTCTCTAGAGATAATGGGCTAGGCAGTATTTAAATGAATACAACTTGTGTGTTATTATTTCTGGGGCTAAGCTAGCTATGCGGGAGCCGGACAGGATGAAAAGCAGGCCTGTCCGCAGCTCCTTTCTACATATGATGGCCGTCAAGCATAATTAAATGGGTAAGTTTCAATACCGATAAAAGATTCTACTCCCAAAACCAAGGTAGTCTACAATTAAAGATTGACAACTGAGCTGTACAAAAACATGCAAATACACACACAAAAGTACAGTGGGGTATTAGAAATATTGACTTCACTGTTCCTAAAGACAGGCTATATCAGTAAGGGTGTGGTAACAGTGCTCCATGGCTCTTGGAGAGTATGGATTCTGTGCTAGTGAATCAGACCAGAGCAAAACTACACCTTGGTTCATAGCCATGCTGAGACTTTTTTTTTTTTTGATATATGAACTATAAGCCTAAGAACTTTTCTTTTTCTCTGCAGAAGAAAGAAGGGGAAGTGGCCCAGGATGTTGCCCTCTGGTGTAAACTGAAAAAGTTAAAAAATTGTCTAGGTATTTCATCAAGGTGGAGTCTGGTCCAATTAGGCCAGTGGTGACTGATGCAGAAAATCACTGTGTAGGCTTCACTACAGCATGATCATCCACTGAGACTGAAGCTCCAGTATAGAAAACACCTCAACAATCCACTTCTGTTACATGGTGTAGAAGATGCCAGTGAAGATGTAGCCAGGGCTAGGAATAGTGCCATTTAAAAAGGTGTGGCTTCAGCTTATCAACAGTGCCCTTTCTGGATGGAGAAGCATTATTCTAAAGAAGGTGGCCTCCAACATATCAGCACCAGCCACTCTGGTTATAAAGGGTATGTTATAATAAGTGTTAACAAGGCCAAGAAAATTACAACTGCTCCTGACTTGGAAAATTCTTATGCAGAGGTGGTCCTCATCTCATCTGGGAGCCTGTGAAGTCAGTAATCCATACACTTCCAGATACAGGTCAGAATCAGTGTTATTTGGCTTTAAGGCTGTGCACTTTGCAATCTTCACACTTTCAAAATTAATGGAGGTTCAGGGGAAAAATGTTCAGTACCATTCAGAAGTGAGAAACAAGCCAGAAGGAGGTGACTAGTACCAATCAAGCCCAGAACCCTGTCTACTATGGCTTTGTGTGTCTTGGTCCACCAGCTGCTGGCACAGTTGGGAATCTCAGCGTGCAGCTTTTCCAGGCTGCAGATGCACACTGATCGCCGTGTAGTTTCTGGCTCTCAATAGACTGCCACACTCCTACGCTTTGCCTTAGAGGAGACTTACTGTGGAGATCTTCTCTTGAGAACAGTCTGTGTTGGCACTGAGTCTGGCCCCAGCATTGTTTAAAATATAAATGAAGTTCCACTGAGCCAACAGCTCTTAGAGGAAGTAGCCTACATGGCTGAGCATTCTCATAACAGGCTTTCTGCAAGGTGGAGGGAGCTCTGGAATACTGGGAGAGGGGCTCAGTCTATGTCCGAAATGCACAGAACAGACAAACCACTGTGTAAGCCTCAGTCTGAGACCAGAGATCTGAGGACTCAACACATTTCCACAACCCAGATACCAGAGCCTTGCAGACCTGGAGTCTTAAGGACAGAGAAAGAGCATGTCTGTTCCAGGAGAGACACAGAGAAGATCTTTTCTCATTTCCCTGCAGCTCCCGGCTGGCTGCACACTGTCCACCTGAGTTGAGAGTGGACCTTGCCCACAGAGCCCAGGCACCCACATACATACCAGTTTCCTTAGAAATTTCTCATGGTCACATCCAGAAATAATGCTCTTCCAGTCAGGTGAACACTAAATTCCATGACCTCAACATCCAGTCAGCTGTGGCTAGAGGTTGGAAAAGACTTTATACCACCTCTGTGGTACCATCAAGAAAGAAAGCCTCATGGAGGGATGCCAATGACTTAGAATTTTTCTCATGTTCTCATTATAAAACTGGATTTTTTTTAAACTAACAACTTTTGACTTGCCCACATAGAAGGTTTCATCCACATAAACAGGGCACAGCTCTCTTCTGTGTAAACATCAAAGAAGAAGAAATAAAGGCCATGTCTGCAGTCAGGACACAGAGAAGATGAGGCTTGTGGTCCTTTCTGAGCCACTTGTTATTTCAACTTTGTCACTCACTGTCCTAGCAATCCATAGTGACCATGTGTAGGATGCAGTAGGTAGGAGAAATAGGCTTTCTCAGCTTTGCCACCTGGATAATAAATGAAAAGATAATTCATTTAATTATTGGTTCCTGAAAGTTCCTTTAAAATGAAACAGAATGGGACCAGTCAGATAAGAGTGCACATGAAATTTGGAATACACAGGCAATGGAATATTCTGGCACATGCTACAGCCCAAATGAAGTTTGGAAACATGATGAGTGATTAGCAATGTAATCCAGGAAGAGAAGAACATTGCATGATGCTATTTGTGTGAGGCGCCTAGAACTGGCTAATTCATATAACTAGAGAGAGCAGAGGCTTCTAGGGCTTGGAGGTAGGGAGAAGGAGAACAATGTTGAAGGGTCACAGAATTTCAGTTCAAGAGGATGAACTGTATTTAGAAACACTGACTAAACATTACAGTTCCTTCATGTTTCTAATATATCTAATATAGTCTCTGTACACATTCCTATGGGTGCATGCATGTAAGTGTGCAAGTGTGTGCACCCAAGTAAAGGCCTAGAGTCAACCTTGGTGCTCCTTCCTCAGGAGCCACCCAGCTTTCTTCTGGAGACAAATGTCTCTCAATGACCAGGAGATCAATGAATACGATAGTGGTCAATCAGCAACAAGATCTAATACTTTTCTAGTTGGGCTGACAAGCATTATCCTGATATCCCTACTTTCCCATGGGTTATGGGGGGTTTTGCTCAAATGCTCAGGCTTGCAGGGTACGAAATTAATTACTGTGCTATTGCCCCAGCCTTGATAGTGTTTTTTCAGTCTAATTATACTATCTAGAGTGGTCTTGAACTCATGATCCTCCTGCCCATCTCCAAAGACCAACCTCCATTTGAGACACCAAATATAAACATGCTATTAGGGAAAAAGTTAGATAACCTGTCAAAATTAGCCATGAAAGGATGAACTTCATATCAGCAAAGGGTACAAGTCACTGAACTCTCAAAAGACTGCAACAGAAACAGCAAAACATGTTACTAGTAAAGCAGAGATCTGTGGGTGAGGAGACGACTCAGTGTTTGAGAGAAGTCTCTGTGCAAGCATGAGAGGCAGCACTCAGATCCCAGCACTGAAGGAGCACGGTGGAGAAAGGAGGACCGATGGAGCTTGCTGACTTCCTAGCTTAGTAGGAAACAAACAAACAAACAAACAAACAAAGCGAGCTCTGTGATAGTCATTCTTGGCTGTCAGCTTGACTACCTCTGGAATTAACTAAAACCAGGCAGTTGGGCACAATTCTGAGGGAATACTTTTAACTAAATCATGTGACATAAGAAGACTCATCCTAAATCCAGTTCATTGATCATTTGAGGTGAGAAGATGGTGTAGGAGGTCCTTCTGTTTGCGTGTTGCTTTCGTTGGTTAATGAATAAAGAAACTGCCTTAGCCTCGTTGATAGGGCAGAACTTAGGTAGGTGGAGAAAACAGAACTGAATGCTGGGAGGAAGAAGGGCAGAGTGAGAGACGCCATGAATCTGTGGCCAGAGGTAGATGTGCTGAAACTTTTCTGGTAGGCCATGACCTCATGGTGATACACAGATTGATAGAAATGGATAAAATTAAGATGTAAGAATTAGCCAATAAGAAACTAGAACTAATAGGCCAAGCAGTGATCTAATTAATACAGTTTCTGTGTGGTTATTTTGAGTGTAAACTAGCCAGGTGGATGGGACTCCCTCCTCATACAACAATTGGTGACCCAACATGGCCAACTAACTCCATGTAAAAACCTGAGAGAGCTTAATTTTAAACAAACACACACACACATACACAGAGTTTAACACAGCTTTTTGCTGTTTGCTGGTGGTGTGCCATAGAGAAATTTTCCTGACTTAACAGCAGCAGCATTAAAAAAAAGCGGCGCCATTTTAAAACGAGGCTTCCTGGGCCCTGCTGCGGGTGCAAACTCCGGCTATGGGGCATTTGTGGGCCTGTGTGTTTGTGTGCCCACTCATGGTCAGGAAAAAAGTAGCTGAGACCTTGCCTGTATCTCAGCTCTTCCTGCCTGGGCAGGTGATGGGATCAGGTCTACTAGGCTTGGGCAGGCGGGAAAGCATGGCAGATTCCCGCAGCCATAAAGAGAGATGTTTCCAGGCTGTGCAGTGCTCTGCATGGCATATTTGGCTGTAACTCAGATAAAAAGAGTTTATGTGCTGCACGCTCATTTTAGGGGTTGAACTGCTGAGCACAGCTCCTGCCTGGTGGCCCAACAGCTAGCGCTGGTGGTGCTTCCACCATTTTAAAATTGGAGAGAGGCAGAGCCAACATCCAGAGCAGCTGCAACCAAGCTGCTTAGCATTTTAAAAGCTCTTCTAGACAGTAGAAAATCACAGACAATGCAATAAGGACAGATTCAGACATAAAAGACATAAAAATGGGTCACAGTGTTGGATAAATGTACATAGGCTTGAGAGAGAAAAGAAAAAATGAGTATAGAGAGTCATACAATAAAGTTAATGTGTGGACACCCCAGAAACAGAGCTCAGCTTGCCCCCCCAAGCACCCCTTTCCATCTGCGGGGTCATAGGATCCCCCAACTCAGTCTGCTTCGTGGGGACAAAGTGGTGAGGGCAATTGCTGCAGGAGTTTCTTTGTCACACTGAGCTTGTACCCAGCAAGCATGCCCTTTTGCCTACAAGGTCCCTGGGCAGAAAGTGGTCCAGATCCTGTACCAGAAGATCCATCCTTCTGGAGGGCATTTGAAGGAAGAGATAGGTAGGCACCAATGCAAGAATTCCTCCAACAGATAGAGACAGAGACCCACATTGGAGCACTGAACTGAGCTCCCAAGGTCCAAATGAGGAGCAGAAGGAGGGAGAACATGAGCAAGGAAGTCAGGATTGTGAGGGGTGCGTCCACCCACTGATACGGTGGGACTGGTCTAATGGGAACTCACCAAGGCCAGCTGGACTGGGACTGATGGAGCATGTGATCAAACCAGACTCTCTGAATGTGGCTTCAATGAGGGCTGACTGAGAAGTCAAGGACAATGGCACTGGGTTTTGATTCTACTGCATGGACTGGCTTTGTGGGAGCCTGGTTTGTTTGGATGCTCACCTTCATAGACCTGGATGGGGGGGAGGACCTCGGACTTCCCAAGGGGCAGGGAACCCTGACTGTTCTTAGGACTGGAGAGGGAGAGGGTGGTGGGAAGGGGGAGGGAAAAGGGAGGTGGGGAGGAGATGGAAATTTTTAATAAATAAATAAATAAAAGAATTCCTCCAACAATCTGAAAAACAACATGATAACACCAGAATCCAGCAAACATACAACAGGAAGACTTGAACACAGTATCCAGAAGACGTAGAAGAAATAGACTTTAAATGTAACATTATAAAAGTGATAGAGTCCCTTAAACAGAATGTGAAAAATTCCCTTAAAGAAATGGATGAGAAGAATAACAAAAAGTTTGAAGAAATGAATAAATCCCTTAAAGATACCCTAGGAAGCCAAGAAAAAGAAAAAAAATAGGTAATGGAAACAGTTCAAGACTTGAAAACTGAAATGGAGGTAAATGAAGAAAACACAAACTGAGGGACGGCTAGATATGGAAAATCTGGGTAAATGAACAGGAACTACAGAGACAAGTATAACCAACAGAATACAAGACATAGAAGAAAGAATCTCAGACACTGAAGATACTATAGAGGAAATAAACTCATTGATCAAAGAAAACAGCAAATCCAAAAAATTTTTAATGCAAAGCATCCAGGAAATCTGGAACATCATGAAAAGACCAAACCTAAGAATAATAGGGGTAGGAGAAGAATTACAACTCAAAGGCCCAGAAAATATATTCAACAAAATTATAGAAGAAAACTTTCCAAAACTAAAGAAGTATATTTCTATGAAGGTACAAGAAGCATACAGAACACCGAAAAGCCTGGATCAAAAAAAAAACCCTCACCATATAATAATCAAAACACAAAACATACAGAATAAAGAAAGAATTTAAGAATGACAAAGGAAAAGGGTCAAGAAACATATAAAGGTAAACCTATTAGAATTACACCTGACTTCTCTATGGAGACCATGAAAGCCAGAAGGTATTGGATAGATGTGCTGCATAAAATAAGAGACCATGGATGTAAGCCTAGACTACTATACCCAGCCAAGTTTTCTTTCACCATCAATGGAGAAAAGAAGGTATTCCAGGAAAAAAACAAATTTAAACAATACGTAGCCACAACCCAGCCCTACAGAAAGTAACAGAAGGAGAATCACAACACAAGAAACCCAACAGCACCCACAATAACTTAGACATCTAACAACCCTCCACAAGCACAACCCAAAGAAAGGAAACACACAAACTCTACCACCAAAAATAAATAAATAAATAAATAAATAAATAACCAGAGTTAACAACCACTGGTCATTAATGTCACTTAATATCAATGGTCTCAATTCACCTATAAAAAAGGCATAGGTTAAGAGAATGGATGCTAAAGCAGGATCAAACATTCTGCTGCTTACAAGAAACACACCTCAACCACAAAGACAGACATTTACTTAGAGTAAAGGGTTGGGAAGAAGTTTTTCAACCAAATGGACCTAAGAAACAAGCAGGTGTGGCTATACTAATAGCTAACAAAATGAACTTCAAACTAAAATCAATCAGAAGAGATGGAGATGGACACTTTATACTCATAACAGGAACAATTCATCAGGATGAAGTCTCAATCCTGAATATCTATGCCCCTAATATAAAAGCACCTACATATATAAAAGAAACATTACTTAAACTCAAAGCACATATCAAACCCCACACACTAATAGTAGGAGGCTTCAACACTCCTCTCTCACCAATGGACAGGTCAATCAGACAGAAACCTAACAGAGAAATAAGAGAACTAATGGAGGTAATGAATCAAATGGATTTAACAGACATAAATAGAACATTCCATCAAAATAGGAAAGAATATACCTTCTTCTCAGCACCACATGGAATCCTCTCAAAAAATTGATCACATACTCGGTAACAAACTTCCACAGATACAAAAAAATTTTAGTAACCACCTATATCTTATCAGATCACCATGGAATAAAGTTAGAATTTAACAACAGTTCTACCCCCAGAATGCCTACAAACTCATGGAAACTGAACAGTCAACTACTGAACCACTCCTGGGTCAGTGAAGAAATAAAGAAAAAATTAAAGTCTTCCTTGAATTCAATGAAAATAAAGACACAACATACCCAAACCTATGGTACACTATAAAAGCAGTGCTAAAAGAAAAATTCATAGCTCTAAGTGCCCAAATTAAAAAAAAAAAACAGAGAAAGCTCACATTAGAGACTTAACAGCACACCTGAAAGCTCTAGAAAAAATAGAAGCAGACTCACCCAGGAGGAGTAGAAGACTGGAAATAATCAAACTGAGGGCTGAAATCAACAAAATAGAAACACAGAA
Source organism: Myodes glareolus (assembly GCF_982192425.1). Lineage (NCBI taxonomy): Eukaryota > Metazoa > Chordata > Mammalia > Rodentia > Cricetidae > Myodes > Myodes glareolus. The sequence continues at coordinate 29,978,220 of NC_142031.1, read as the reverse complement.
AACAATTCAAAAAATCAATGAAACAAAGAGCTGGTTCTTTGAGAACATCAACAAGATTGACAAGCCCCTGTCCAAACTAATCAAAAGGCAGAGAATGCACAAATTAACAAAATCAGAAATAAAAAGGGGTGTAGTGAGAAGCTGCGGGCAGGCCTGCTTTTCGTCCCACACGGCTCCCGCAGGGCTAGCTTAGCCCCAGAAATAACAACACACAAATTGTATTCATTTAAGCACTGCCTGGCCCATTATCTCTAGAGAGTTAGTTACTGACTAACTCTCACATCTTGATTAACCCATTTCTAATAATCTGTGTAGCACCACGAGGTGGTGGCTTACCGGGAAGTATTCAGCATGTCTGATCTGATGGCTGGTTCCATGGCATCTGCCTCACTTCCCTTCTTCCCAGCATTCTGTTCTGTTTACTCCGCCTACCTAATTTTCTGTCCTATCAAAGGGCCAAGGCAGTCTCTTTATTAATGAAACTAACACATAACAGAAGACCCTCCTACATCAAAGGGGGACATAACAACAAACATTGAGGAAATTCAGAGAATCATTAGGTCTTACTAAAATGTCCATATGCCACAAAGTTGGAAAATGTAAAAGGAATGGACTTGTTTTTAGATAAATACAATACGCCAAAATTAAATCAAGACCAGGTGAACAATTTAAATAGACCTATAAACCGTGAGGAAAAAGATGATGTCAAAAAACCCCTCCCAACCAGAAAAAGCCCAGGACCAGATGGTTTTAATGCAGAATTTTACCAGAAATTCCAAGAAGAGCTAATACCTATACTCCTTAAGGTGTTTCACATAATAGAAACAGAAGAGTCATTGCCAAACTCTCTTTATGAAGCTACAGTTACCCTGATAGCAAAACCACACAAAGACACAACCAAGATAAAGAATTATAGACCATTCTCGCTCATGAACATCAATGCAAAACTTCTCAATAAATACTGGCAAACCAAATCCAAGAACACATCAAAAAAGTAATCCATTATGATCAAGTATGCTTCATCCCAGAGATGCAGGGCTGGTTCAACATACAAAACTTTATCAATGTAATCCATCATATAAATAAACTGAAAGAAAAAACCATATGATCATTTCATTAGATGCTGAAAAAGCATTTGACAAAATTCAACACCCCTTTATGATAAAGGTCTTGGAGAGATTAGGGATAAAAGGATCATATCTATATAATAAAGCAATATACAGCAAACCAACAGCTAATATCAAATTAAATGGAAAGAAACTCAAAGCCATTCCACTAAAATCAGGAATGAGACAAGGCTGTCCACTCTTACCATATTTCTTCAACATAGTGCTTGAAGTTCTAGCAATAGCAATAAGACAACAAAGAGATGAAGGGGATTCAAATCGGAAAGGAAGAAGTCAAACTTTCATTATTTGCAGATGATATGATAGTGTACATCAGTGACCCCAAAAACTCTACCAAAGAACTCCTACAGCTGATACATACCTTCAGTGATGTGGCAGGATACAAGATCAACTCAAAAAAATCAGTAGCCCTCCTATACACAAAGGATAGAGAAACAGAGAGGAAATTCAGAGAAACTTCACTTTTCATGATAGCCACAAACAGCATAAAGTATCTCGGGGTTACACTAACCAAGGATGTAAATGATCTATTTGACAACAACTTTAAGTCTTTTAAGAAAGAAATTGAAGAGGACACCAGAAAATGGAAGGATCTCCCTTGCTCTTGGATGGGTAGGATCAACATAGTAAAAATGGCAGTTCTACCAAAGGCAATCTATAAATTCAATGCAATCCCTATCAAAATTCCAACAAAATTCTTCACAGACCTTGAGAGAACAATAATCAGCTTTATATGAAAAAAACCAGGGTAGCCAAAACAATCCTATACAATAAAGGAACTGCCGGAGGCATCCCCGACTTCAAACTTTATTACAGAGCAACAGTAATGAAAACAGCTTGGTACTGGCATAAAAACAAGAGATGTTGACCAATGGAATCAAGCCAAAGACCCGGATATTAACCCACAAACCTATGAACACCCAATTTTTGACAAGGGAGCTAAAAGTATACAATAGAAGAAAGAAAGCATCTTTAACAAATGGTGCTGGCATAACTGGATGTCAACCTGTAGAAGAATGAAAATAAATCAATATCACCATGCACAAAACTCAAGTCCAAATGCATTAAAGACCTCAATATAAATCCAACCACACTGAACCTGATAGAAGAGAAAGTGGGAAGTAGTCTACAAGATATAGGCACAGGAGGCCACTTCCTAAGTAGGACCCCAGTATCACAGACAATAAGAGAAACAATGAATAAATGGGACCTACTGAAACTGAGAAGCTTCTGTAAAGCAAAGGACACTGTCAGTAAGACAAAAAGGCTGCCTTCTGACTGGGAGAAGATCTTCACCAACCCCTCATCAGACAAAGGTCTGATCTCCAAAATATACAAAGAACTCAAGAAACTGAACATGAAAATTCTAATTTACCCAATTAAAAAATGGGATACTGAGCTGAAAAGAGAATTCTCATCAGACGAAATTCAAATGGCCAAAAGACATTTAAGGTCACGTTCAATCTCCTTAGTGATCAGGGAAATGCAAATTAAAACAACTTTGAGATACTATTTTACACCTGTCAGAATGGAAGAGGAGAGGGGGAGAGAGAAAAGAAAAAGGAAAGACTGGAGAGAGCTTGGAGGAGTGGGAGGGTGGAGATGGAGGGAGGGAGGATATAGGAGCAGGGAAGAAGATATCTACATTAAGGGAGCCATTTTAGGGTTGGCAAGAGACTTGGCTCTAGATGGGTTCCCAGGTGTCCATGGGGATGTCCCCAGCAAAGTCCTTGGGCAGTAGAGCAGAGGGTGCCTGAACTAGCCTTGCCCCACTATCACACTGATGATTATCTCGAATATCACCATAGAATCTTCATCTGGCAACGGATGGAGATAGAGACAGAAATCCTCATCAGAGCAACGGACTGAACTCCCAAGGTCCAGTTGAAGAGCAGAAGGAGGGAGAAGATGAGCAAGGAAGTCTGGACCAGGAGGGGTGTGTGTTCTAATGAGAGCTCACCAAATCCAGCTGGGCTGGGGCTGAATGAGCATGTAATCAAACCAGACTCTCTGAATGTGGCTGACAATGGGGGCTGACTTAGAAGCCATTGATAAAGGCACTGGGACTTGTTTCTACTACATGTACTGGCTTTTTGGGACCCCAGTCTATTTGGATGCAAAGCTTCCTAGGCCTGGATGTAGGGGGAAGGGCCTTGGACTTCTCACAGGGCAGGTTCCCTGCCCTCTCTTAAGGAGGAAGGGGGAGGGAGGAGAAAAAGTGGGGGAGCAGGAGGGAAATGGGAGGAGGAGAGGAAGTGTAAATTTTTGAATGGAAAAAAAATTAAAAGAAAAGATCACTGAAATGACCTTGACACTAATGAGAAAACAGAAAAAGAAAACAAGCTTCAAATAGAGTGTCTCTTGTGCCCAGTATTCTCTTGGGAATAGATCAGTGCTGCCAGGAGCAATCATGTCTCACATCAACAGAATCCTAAGTTATTTAAATGCCATATTCTACAGTTCTTTGAAGTGTTTGAAAATTACCTATCTATCTGAAATATATCTCTGTACATCTAGAAAACCTAACTAATATGACTACAATGTTTGATTATTGCAGATGACTATCTATTAATCTGTATTTCTTAACTAACTATACATTTTCAAATGAGCTGCACAAATACAATATCTTAAACAAGAGAAGAAATACATATACACGGTGTATCAAATCAACCTTAAATTTGTATCAATAAATCAAAATCCATACCAATGTAAAGTATTCATCTTTATATATCATATCTCCCTTATTTAATTTCTTTTATTTTCTTATTTTTAGAAATTGATTATGGGAGTTCTCTTTAAGAATGGCTAAGATCAAAAACACTAATGATAATTTATGCTAGAGAGGATGTGGAGAAGGGGAGCATTCATCCATTGCTGGTAGGAATGCAATCTTGTACAACCACTGTGGAAATCAGTATGGCAATTTCTTAGAAAATTGGAAATCAACTTACCTCAATATTCAACAATACCACTCTTGGGCATATACCCAAATGCTCAACCATACTACAAAAGCATTTGTTCATGTATGTTTATAGCAGCAATATTTGTAATAGCCAGATCCTGGAAATAAGCTAAATGCCCCTCAACTGAAGAATGGATAAAGAGAATGTGGCACATTTACACTAGAGTACTACTCAGCAGTAATAAACAATGACATCTTGTATTTTGCATGCAAATAGATGGAAGTAGAAAACAATATCCTTAGTGAGGTAATCTAGACCCAAAAAGAGGAATATGGTATGTACTCACTCATAAGTGGATACTAGCTATAAACAAAGGACATTGAGCCTGTAGTTAATGATCCTAGAGAAGCTAAGTAATAAGGTGAAACCAAAGAAGAATATATATAGACTTACCTGGAAATTGGAAACAGAAAGGATTGACTGGCAGGGTTGGGAACATAGGGGTGGGGGGAAAAAGGAAGGTTGGAGGAGAAGAGGAGGAAAGAAGAAGAGGGTAGAGGAGAAATTGAAGGAATGGGATACTAGAGATGGAGGAAGGACAGAGATGAAGAAAGGAGAGAGATGTCTTGATTAAGGGAGCTATTATAGGGTTAGCAGAAAGGTATCTTGACTTCAGAATTTTGGTCTAAGAATATGGTGCTTTGGAAAAGAGGTTCTTCCTTTGTTTTCACAGAAGATGAGAACCTGTGGGATGCCTCCACGTGATTATGGTTTCATGAACCAAGACCTCCTGAAAAGTTGCCATGAACACCCTCAAAGACTTACTTCACTCAACTGCTGACTGAGATGAACCTAGAACACAGGATACATCATAAAAGACCTAATTAACAGTGCCCCCAATCAGCACAAAGCAGTATGGATAAATCTGTGCCCATACTCCCAAATATTGCTTATAAATGTTCTTTTACATTTAAAGGGGGGATATGACATAGATATGAATAATTTACACTGGTATGGATCTTGATTTATTGATAAAAATTTAAGGTCAATCTTGTTATATGTATATTTCTGCTCTTGATTGAAGTGGTGTGATTGTGTAGTTCATTTTAAAAAATGTAATGTATAATTAAGAAATATAGGGTAATAGATAATCCTCTATAATTGTCAAGTTTGTAGTCATGTTACTTAGATTTTCTAGATGTACATAGAAGTATTTCAGATGAATAGAGATTTTTCAAATCTTTCAGAGACCTTCAGAATATGGCATTTAAGTGTTTTAAAAATTTAGGACTTTTCATGACAGAGTCTGTGAGACATTCTGCAGGACACAGAAAAGTCTGCTGGATACTATGAGCCTGTAGGCTGAAGATGGATACCCCAATGGTACAAAAGTGGTGTAGGAGGTCCTTCTGTATTTGCATTGCTTTCATTGGTTGAATAAAGAAACTGCCTTGGCCTTTTGATAGGACAGAGCTGAGATAAGCGGGAAGACAGAACTGAATGCTGGGAGGAGGAAGGCAGACAGAGAGATTCCATGAAACTGACGCTGGTTAGGATCTTTCCCAGTAAGCCACAACCTCGTGGTGAACACAGATTGGTAGAAATGAGTTAGATCAGGATGTGAGAGTTGACAAGAAGAGGTTAGATATAATGGGCCAGGCAGTAATTTAATTAATACAGTTTCTGTGTGATTATTTCATGTGTAAGGTAGCCGGGCAGGATGGAACAAAGGGCCTTGTGCTCCCCTCAACAATTGGCCCCCAACACAAAAGAACTTTGGGTAAATGTCCAAGCAGCAAGATGTTAATTCTAGAGTTTTGGAAGTTGTTTATAATGCACTTCCTGTTTACTTAGGTAATACTATATCCTTCTGGAGTCTTTGATGGAGTTGAAGAATAGATAAGTTATAGTTATAGTTTTTCTTAGTTATGATAAAAGATAAAGTAGACATAAATATTGTAACTCTAATTCTTGCATGAGAACTGTTTTATTATATGTAATTTTATTATGTTAAAGTTAAAGCCTTTCTTTTTGTTTAAACAGAAAAGGGGAAATGGTGTAGGATTTCCTTCTGCTTGTGTGTTGCTTTCATTGGTTAATGAATAAAGAAACTGCCTTGGCCTAATTGATAGGATGGAACTTAGGTAGGCGAAAAAACAGAACTGAATGCTGGGAAGAAGAAGGGCAGAATGAGAAATGCCATGAATCCGTGGCCAGAGGTAGACATGCTGAAACTTTTCTGGTAGGCCACAACCTCGTGGTGATACACAAATTGATAGAAATGGGTAAAATTAAGATGTAAGAATTAGCCAATAAGAAACTAGAGCTAATGGGCCAAGCAGTAATTTAATTAACACAGTTTCTGTGTGGTTAGTTCAGATGTAAGTTAGCCAGGTGGCTGGGATGAACAAGCAGGACCTCTCTATACAACAGGAAGATCCACCTTAAACCTGGACCACATCTGCAGGCAGCCAATGTAAAAGACATAGAAAAAGGACACTGTAGTTCTCAGCCTGCTTGCTCTCACTGGCAAGTTCATTCCTTCACTGGTATTAAAGCCATGGAGGGAATTTTTCTGGGATTCCAGTGTATACTGAAGACCAAATGAAACATCCAGCCTCATGGACTGAATAACTACTGGATTCTGGAAGTCACTCTAATAAATCCTTTAATTATAGATAGATGGATAGGTAGATAGATAGATAGATAGATAGATAGATAGATAGATAGATAGATAGATAGATAGATAGACAGAGAGACAGACATTTATTCTTTCATTCTATCAGTTCTTTTCCTCTAGAGAACCCTGACTAATATAAGTTTCATGTTCAGGAAGAAGAGGCCCTGCTTAAGAAGAGAGGATGAGTCATAAAAAGGACCCACAGAGAAATGCTCTAATCTATATATAAGCCCATGCAGGCCTCAGCATAGACATATACTACTCATGCACACGCATGTACACACAGGCACATATGAAAAACACACACAAGTAAAAAATCTTTTTAAAATGCACTCCACTTACCTTGCTTCATACGTGTTGAATTAATAATCAGTTCTAGCTCCTAATTTTACTGTCATATTAAAAAAAAGATCCAAAGGAGAAAAACATTATTTTGGAATTACAATACTTCAGAAGTCTGTCAGAGAGTGAAGTAAAAGAGAACAACCCTTTGTTAAGTCCTGTCTTTGGCTGCAGAGACAGCTCAGAGGTGAAGAACATTTGCTGCTCTTACATAGGACCGAGGTTTGATCTCTAGCACCCACACAGCAGTTTCCTGACCATCTATAACCCAGTTCCAGGGCATCTGGTGTACTCTTCTGACTTTTGTGAGCATCAACATGCATACTGTGTACATACAAACGTGCAGGCAAAACCTACAAAAAGCAGAATAAGTAAATTTAATGAATAAAGTATTTCTTTTAAAAAGTCCCATCGTAGTTTTCTACTGCCATGACAAACACCATAGTGAAGGCAACTTATGAAAGAAACATTTAATCTGGGTCTCAGTCGTCCATGATTATCAAGAGTGTAGAGCATGGAAACAGACTGGCAGGCATGTTATTGGGACAGTAGCTCAGAACTTACATCTGATTCACAAGCAAGAAGCAGAGGGAGAACACTGGGAATGACAAGGGCTTTTGAAACCTCAAAGACTACCAACAGTGATAAACCTACTTCCCCTCCTTCTCCTCCTCTTCCTCCTCCTCCTTTTCAAATAGATCCACCAACTGGAGACCAACTATATTCAACTATATGAGCCCACGAGGACATTATCCACCACAAGTCTTATACCAACCACACTATGCATTTATTCTGGCCCCATGAGATGAACACACAATGACAAACACACACACAATTACTGTAGAGCAATTTTTGTACACTATAGATATGTATTACTCTCATTGGTAAATAAAGAGCTGACTGGCCAAATGCTGGACAGGTGAATGCTGGGTGGGACTTGTGGACAAAAAGAGCACAGAGAAGAAGGGCGGAGTTGCAAGGAGTGACCAGAAGATACAGAGCAAGCAAGAGATGAACATGCCATGCTAAGGTATCAAGCTACATGGTAGAATTAGATTTAAAAAAATGGGTTAAGTTGTAAGAGCTAGTTAGTAATAAGCCTAAGCTATCAGTTGAGCATTTATAATTAATATTAAGTCTCTTTGTGATTATTTGGGAACAGCTGGCAGGACAGAGCTGACTGGTGGGACAGAGCTGACCAGCGAAGATCCCAACAAAAAAACTCCACCTGCACAGAGGGCAGTTTTTACTCTCCTGGGAGCTCCATTACGGTATCTCTTCCAGAGCTTGGAAGAAAGGAAGCTCACTTTCAGGAAGGTATGAGTGTCTTAGGGAATTTGGAGGTTGGATATGTCATATATGCATATGTATGGACTCACAGTCATTCACAGATATGTAGAAGGCAGAGCAGGATGCTGGGTGTCTTTCTCTATTGTTCTACTTCCTCTACAGCCTTGAATAAGATAGGATCTACCATTGGAAGGGAAGCTTATCATTTTGGCTAGAGTGGCTGGTTGGTCAGCAAGCTCTCAGAATCTGTCTTCCCTGTCAACTTCTATACTGCTGTTACAGAAATAGGCAGCCATGCCTAGCTATTTACACAAATGCTAGGTATTCAAACTGAGGTCCTCACACTAGGATAGCAAGGATTCGTACTCCTGACCTATCTCCAAACCCTAATTTTGAACTTTTCTAAGGCAATTTTTACTCTGTAGTCCAGGTTGGTTTGGAATTTACTACAAAGACCAGGTTGGATTTGAAACTGTCATTCTCTAGGCTCTGTCTTCAACATACTGGGATAATAGTGGGTACATCTCCATCCTTGAAAAACACACACACACACACACACACACACACACACACACTGCAATTCTGTGCTTATTTGTGACCCACATCTGAATCAGCTGAGAATTTCAACATTAGAACAAAAATAGCGGAAAAAGTTCCTATTTATCTACGTTTTTGCAACTAATTCCATTTCACAAATGTTCGTAACATTTTCTTCCCCACAATTCTAATTTTCATTGAATTTCCAGTAGCAATCACCTTTCTGACACAGGATAATGAACTATTTATGTTTCTAGTCTAGTTAAGTCAATGTGTTCACATACTGAAACACATTATCATAAATTTGGTTTATTCGTTATGTTAGAGCATTACAATCATGTCTTTTCCTGAAACTACATGAAAGTAGATCAAATTGATCTGTGAGTTTCATTTCTGGTTAACAAAGTAATATCACAGAGTCATTTTATTATAAGAAGGGTAAATGTGTTAGCAATCTGGTTGAGAACTGGCATTCTATATGAGGAATGTGCATTTCTGAAAGAATCCTGAATTCATTTCACTCACCTTTCACAAACGAACTTCGAAAGCAGCAAAATGAGTCCCAGTCATCCTCTGTCCACTGGACGCAGTCTTCCCACCTGTTACATAGGATTGTTGTTGACCAGATTGCAACTTAACCATCTTCTCTTCATGGAATGAAGGTGTCTTTAAGATAGAAAGCCAATCCCATACAACACGTCCCTTCTCTCTGCCCTGACTTTTGCCACTCAACCTATACAACTCTTAAGAACCACCTCTACTTTCCTTCTCCCTGTTTTAATATCTGGAAAATAGACGCAAGGCAATAAAACAGTGTAGTGGTCTCCAAATATAAGAACAATACCCCAAATCAGGAATGGTCAGAACATCTGTATACCTGATAAAAACGGCCTGGAGTCAAATACTAAGGAGACATGAAGGGCATGTGAGCAGGACTGGGATTATGTCAGAGGAAGAAAGGTTCTAAGAGGAGGGGAGGGGCAACAAGAGATGAGACTGGAGACAGAGGAAAGACAAGTAGGATTTTCTCACATATGGAACTGTGTGTGTACATAGGTTTAAATGCATACACACACACACACACACACACACACACACACACACACACGCCTGAACATGCAAGGTTGACAATTTGGGAGATAGAAACCAGTGGGAGGAGCAAAGGACACAGAATAGTGGGGAGTGAACGAGAGCAACCCCTGTGTTTTGTTGGCTAACTAACATTATTAATGAAAACACTAAGAAGTAATAAACACCAGCTGAAAGATCCCAAGTTCTAGTCTTTCACTACGCTGTATTTTCAGTCTTCACACCACTGACACCAATTCTGTCAGTAGAAATCCCCAGGTTCTCCCGTGGACAGACGACTTGAACTCCAGTCACACTACGGACCACCATGGAGAGTAAGGCTTGAGCTGGCCTCTGTACCTTCATGACTGCTAACCAGAGGTCATCCATAAAGGTAGCCTAAAAGTGAGGACTGAGTGGCAAGAGAGGGCTGTGTGAAGAGGACCCCAGAGCACCAGAATCTTATGTTACAAACCACAAGGGGTTCACTTGTTTTTTAAAACTCTTAAAGCAATGCTTTAATTTTAACTTGACCTGTCTCCCAATTTCAACTTCATTTTGGCTTTAAAATAACTGCATAAACGTGAAGAGTAGATTGGAAAGAAGGAGTAAATAAATGAATGTTCATCTGTAGAACTTGTCTGCAGCTATGTCAGGCAAATTCTGCACCAAGACTCCGAAGCAGGTAAGCTGACAAATTCGAAATATTTTCGGGGGATAAACAAGGACTTACTAAAGTATGAAAACAGGGAATGGACAGCCTGAATCATGCCTGGCTTCAGGTTGCTACTTATGTGTAGAGATGAAACGAAGAGCCACAAGGGCAGAATATGTCCTACTCAGACCGGATCCCTCACATGGTCAGCACTTAAACAATCTGAGGACTGTGGAAAAGGGGCGTCCCAATACCAGCAGCGGTGCCCCACATTCCATGCAGGCCCAAGCTCCACAGACTTGAGACCTGTATGGATAAATTGGGACTACTGGTAGGTGGAGGACAGTCCCGGAGAACACTAAGATCCATGGCGGTGGAGGCGCAGGAAAGGTCGAGGCCAAACCAAAGCCCCTAACCTGCTCTGGACATGGTTCCTTCCCTTCTTCCTCAGTAGGGCACGTCCGGCAACGTCCATGAGCCCATGGCGACAACTATGGCCATAAAAACCCTGCATCATGTGGACGCTGAGATGCCGCCCACTACCTCGGAGCAGCCCTAACAGCAAGAACGACGACCTCCTTGCATGAGTAGCTGGATGCAGAACACAAACGGATCAACGAACTCCTAGTCTCGTGCCTCGCTAGTGCGCATGCGTAGCGGCCTGCCGACGAAGCCATACTAGGCACCGGAAATGCGGGTTTTGTCAGCAGGCCTCTGGCAGACCAGTACCCTCTGTAGCTTGAGGCCAGTAGCACAGGTAGAGTTGGTAGTGTACCGTACTCAGAAGTAGCTCCAATCACTCAGGGAACAAAAGTTCAGTCTTCCTCCCACCCTGCTACAGACACCCGTGATTCTTTAGGACATTGTCAATTATCTGTCCAAAAGCAATAGATTACATTTTATACAACACTTCTCCCAATCTATGTACATACATACTTAGCATATCCATTCTAGCTTTAAAAGCCACAGAACATTTCACTGAGAGTAACCAGCTAAGAGTGTCATATTTAACTGATGTTGACATAACTGCCTATTTTGGAGGCTCCCATTTGTTTCAGTTGTGATTTTGATCTTACAAAAAGTGCTGTAGTGTGAACATCATTTTAAGTGTGAACTACATTTAAATTCCTAGACATGGAACTGCTGAAGTGAAAGAAACACACTAACAGTTCCAGCAATACTGGCCTCCCAAAAATTCTATCAACCCATCCTTCCATTCAGTCCGCTTTCCTGGTCACACACCTGGTGTCAGAGCTGTGCACAGCATGGCTTTAAGTTTTAGCCAAAACCGAAAAGAGCAGAGAGCTAGATTTCCACACAATGTTATGCATAGAAAACTATGAGTAATGTTGGAATTCATCTACAAGAGGAAGACTAAATGACAGACCATCTGAAGTTAGAAGAGTAGGGTGTGCTTGTTCCAAGTTGGAATGCAAATATTATGAGAGGGCTTTTAAAATAAGTTTTCCCTTTTGGTTTGAGATGTCTGAAAGTGGCTTACATATACTGCTAATATGTTTCACCATGTTAGATCTGGATAAACTACAGAAAAGTCAGTGACTGAATGGAAGTCACTAACTATAACATTTTGGGGGAAATCATATTCTAATCAGTTTTAATTTCAGCATTTGGGAATCAGAGACAGGTGAATTTCTATAAGTTCAAGACTGTCCTGGTCTACATGGTAAATTCCATTCCAATCAGGGCTATATGGTAAGACCTTGTCACAAAAAGAAGAAGAAGAAGAAGAAGAAGAAGAAGAAGAAGAAGAAGAAGAAGAAGAGGAAGAGGAAGAGGAAGAGGAAGAGGAAGAGGAAGAGGAAGAGGAAGAAGAAGAAGAAGAAGAAGAAGAAGAAGAAGAAGAAGAGAAGTTCTCTCACAATTAAAAGTAGATCTGTATGCCTTTAATCCCAACACTTGAAAGGCAGAGGTAGGTGGGTTTGAGTTCAAGGCCAGCCTGGTCTATAAGAGCCAGTTCCAGGACAGCTAGGGCTGTAACACAGAGAAACCCTGCCTTGAACCTTCCCCCCGAAAAAATGTAGATCAATGTTTTCAATACTGCTATTTGAAAAAAATTAATAAATAAAGAGCACATAGTTTGTAGGCCCATACTTAGACTCATTCCAAAATGACATTAAATTATGAAATACTCTTTTGGGAATGTATTGAAATTTGTTGATATGTACCCAATGCCCAAAAATACAAATTCCTGCTAGCATGATGATATTCAAGCATGGCATTAATATTTAAAAAATAAATTCATCTTTGTCCTGATTAGTTTTTATTAACTCAACACCTAGACATATCTAGGAAGAAGTAATCTTAACTGAGAAAATTCCTCCATAAGACTGGCCTGCAGGTAAGTCTGTGGAACATTTCCTTGAACCATGTTTGAAGTGGGAAAGCCTAGCCCACTGTGACCAGTGTCACCCCTAGGCAGACGGTACTGGGGTGTATAAGAAAACAGTCTGAGAAAACCATGGGAAGCACTACAGTAAGCAGCCCCTTTCTATGGATTCAGCTTCAGTTCCTGCTCCCTGGTTAGTACTGTGATTGGCAATGAAGAAAATCACAGTGGGGAGGTGGGCTCTGGTGCGGCATGATCATCTACAAAGACTGCTTCAGTGGGAACCGGACTTGCAAATCCATTCCCACTGTGTGGACTAGAAGATGTCTCTAAGGACTTAGCCCCAAGCACAATGACATTAGCCACTCAACCTGGGAAATGTGTGATGCTTACAAGGCCAGGTAAGTCACCACAAGCTCCTGACTTGGAAAAGACTTGTGTAGAAGTGGTCCCCATTGCATCCAGGTCAGCCACACAGGAGTGAGACTGGAGCTCACTGGTAGGGTAAGGCAGTGCTGGTGGACAGGTGTCTGAAGTCTGGATCCCCGAGCACCACAGAGAATGCTGTGCCCCTTGTCTGTGTCCTCAGTCTCTTGCTGACAGGATCCCATTTACTCTGCCGTGGTAACAGAACCTCGTGTGACGAGTGCTGTGTTTGCGTGTCCTGCCCCCCTGACTGTCGTGTAAAAATGGTGTTTAACTTAAGCCAGGTCAGTTTGCTGAAAAGTTGCTGGAAGTCAGCTCCTCGCCTTTTAAGGGTTCTGTAGAGATTTGAACAATTATAAGTTAGTATCTACTGAAATCATCTCCTCTCATAAGAGATGTGTTTTTCTACAATGTTATTCTCAGAAAGATGGACTCTCAGATAATCTTGTCACATGAAGAAGAGATTCAAATTCAAGAGAACTTCAGTTGCAGGAGATTGTGTTCTCAGCCCTTTCGAAAATTCTCCAGAAATTCTCAAGTAGGGCCAGGGAGACGATGACTCCATGGATGAAGGGCTAGTAGTGACTGAGATGGAACCACCAGAAAGCACATGAACAACGGGTAGAGTTCCCACCTCTACATACAAGGTTCTCTTAAGGTATGGGGGTGTGGAGACAGGAGAAGCTCTGGATTCTGACAGTACAGCTGAGCAGACACAGTAGCACCGAAGAGACTGACCAAAAGGCCAGATTCTTTAGTCTGTCTTCCGATATCTGATACAAAGTTAAAAAGGAAGGGAGGAAAGGAGAGAGGGAGGGAAGGAGGGAGGAAGAAAGAAAAAAAAGAATGGAGGGAGGGTGGGGGGAATTCCTAAAAGTCTCAGAAAAACAAATCCTCAAATTATCTCAGTTAATTTGTACCGTCTAGCTTTGTAGCCTGAATAGACTTGACTTGAGATCCTGCTTTGTTAGCTTAAAATGCTGAAATTCCACATGTGCATCACCAGGCCTGGCTTTTTGGAAGATCTTAAAGTACTGGCTGATCCTTGTCTTACCTAGCATGAGTCAAAACCTCTTCTTAATGAGGAAGATCTTCAAATTGCAATTTTCTGTCTCAATAAGACACCAGTGAGACAGTCAGCCTTCCCCAGCTGTGGACCTGTGGTGTGTGACAATGGTCTACATTCTGTCAATTATATTTTGATAAATCCTGATTGGCCAGTAACCAGGCAGGATGTATAGGTGGGACAACCCGACAGGAAGTAGAGGTGGCACAATGAGAACAGGAGTATTCTGGGAAGAGGCAAGTTCTTCCCGCAGTCCTGTCCAGAAACCAAAGAAGCAGGCTGTGACTTGCCCCAATGAGAAAGGTACTGAGCCATGTGGCTAACGTATACTAGAATAATAGGCTAATATAAGTTATAGGAGCTAATATGAAGCCCGAGCTAATGGGCAATCAGTTTATAACTTATGTAGACCTATGTGTGATTTTCTTTGGGACCTAAGGACTGCAGGAACCAGGTAGAACAGAAACCTCCTAACAACAGGCCTGTCCAGCCACAATCCACATGCAAATACAATGGAGGTTCAGGAGTCCAGTTTCATTTTAGAAGGGAGAAAGAAGCAGGAATGGGGTAAGTGGTCCTAGCTAAGTCAAGAACCCTGTCGCTATGGCTTTGCTGTGCTCAGTCCAGTGATTGCTCTCACAGCTGGAGTCTTGAGCACATAGTTGTCCCAGACTATGGGTGCACACTGATTGCCCTGTAGTTCCAGGGTCTCAAGGTCTCAAGAGGCTGCCCCAGTCTTACAGTACTGCCATAGAGGGGACTCTTCTGTGAAACTCTGTCCTTGTGGCAATTCTCTGTGTGCCCAGGCTGTCTGCAGCATTCTTTGATATCCATGTGAAGTTTCTCACGACCTCATAGGTCTTAAGGGATTGGCCTACATGTCAGAGCCTTCCCACCACAGGCTTTCTACAAGATGTAGGCTTTGGAATACTGGTAGTTTGGCTCAGTCCATGTCTGAAAGGCACAGACCAAGGAAGCCACTTGCTTGAGTCTCAGTCTGAGGTGAGACCCACGAGGACCTTAAAACACAAGTCCACGCTTCATAATCTAGAGGCCAGCAGAGTTCTGACCTAAGGATAGCGGAAGAGTATGTCTGTCCCAGGAAAGACAGAGCGGAAATCTGCTTTCTTCTGCCTGTTTGTTCTGTGCAGCTCCCACCTGCTGCATGATACGCCACCCCGAAGTTAAAAGTGGAGCTTGTAGGCACAAGTTCCACAATTATTCAGTCCAAAAACAAACATGCAGAGGTGTATATCTTTTTAAAACAAGACCCTGAATCTAATCTCCTTTAAGGTTCAGCTTTTTTCCTGACCATTGTTCATAACAACTTGAAAGCCCATGATCCACTTTTTGGGTAATGTGGATGTACTTCCTGCTCATTGGGGGCACTGAAAATCTTATGGAAACCCCCCAAAAATTTTGGATTGTAGTCAAGTCCTGACAAGTATTCTGTGAGACTGGATTATCTCAGTCAACAGTCTTGAGGCTGTTCTGGATGTAGAACTTAGAAGAAATTACAACAGAGGTCCTCTAAAACATTGAATCATCTGAGCCACCACCTCCTACCTGAGGTTTTTCAGTGTGTGGGGGGGTCTTCCTTGATCAAACTTTATTTTTCTTAACTCAGAATGAATCCACAGCCCTCATTTCCTGTGAAAACAAAAACAGAACCTCTTTCCCAAAGTAACACAACTTTTGACTTAAATTTTGAAATCAAGATATTCTTAAAATATATAGGTTGGTTTAATCCAGTAGCATTTATAATCAAGTGTCCTTTATCAGCTGTTTCTCCTTACTCAGCAGGCAAACAGTGCAAAGACAGCACAATGACATCCAGTATCTAGATTCATCTTTACATGACTGTTTTTCACTCTATTTCTTTTTTATTTTTAATTTTTGGTTTTTTGAGACAGAATTTCTCTGTGTATCTTTGGCTGCCCTGGAACTCACTCTGTAGACCAGGCTGGCCTCAAACTCATAGAGATCCGCCTGCCTCTGCCCCCCTCAAGTGCTGTGATTAAAGGTATATGCCACCACACCTGACTATTTCTTTATTAAGAACTTCCGCTATCCTTTTTCTTTCCTCTCCCTAGCCTCTGCATATTTTTTAAAATCTATTTATTCATTTATTTATAAAAAATTTTCACTTCCTCCCCTCCTCCCAACACCCTCCCACTCCCCCCACTCCCTCTCCTCCTCCCTCTCAATCCCTAAGAGCAGTCAGGGTTTCCTGCCCTGCTGGAAGTCCAAGTTCCTCCCCCCTCCCTCCAGGTCCAGGAAGGTGAGCATCCAAACAGACCAGGATCCCAGAAAGCCAGCACATGCAGATGAAACAAGACCCAGCGCCATTGTCAATGGCCTCACAGTCAAATGAGAAGCAGATGGAGGGAGAGCGTGAGCAAGGAAGGCAGGATCGGAGGGAACCTTCATCCGACAATGGATGGAGATGGAGACGGAGACCCACATTGGACAACTGAACTGAGCCCCCAGGGTCCAAATGAGGAGCGGAAGGAGGGAGAACATGAAAAAGGAAGTCAGGACCGCGAGGGGTGCGTTCACCCACTGATACAAGGGGACTGGTCTGGTGGGAGCTCACCAAGGCCAGCTGGACTGGGACTGAACGAGCGTGTGATGGGTCTGGATTCTCTGAATGTGGCTGACATGGGGCCTCTGCATATTTTTAAACACACTGTAAATGATATAAAGAGGTTTATTTTAGCCTGTCTTTACTGTATATCTCTATCGTTTTCTGAGCACCTAAGTCTTTAATTTGATCAGCAATGTGGCAAGAATTAAAGCTGTGACTTTGGCAACTAGCTGCACCCCATTTCTAGCTTTTTTGGAGTCTATCTTTACTGAAGAGGTACTGACAAAAGCCACATTTATTGCCACAACTCTGTGGAGTTTCAAGGTCTATGCCACCACCAAGAATCCTGATGCCAGCTGCTTATGAACACCATTGAAGTGTTTGGTTGCAGGGCTTCTTTAAAGAGTCGTGAGGTTTTCACTCCTAACATTGAGTCAGGAAGCCTCTCTTAAAGGACCCATATTTCTGCTTGCTGCCAGCAGCTAGCCACTCTGACATTCCTTCAGTTCTTGCTCTGTTTTCACTACCTGCTGTGTTCTCTGCTTCCCTCAGTAGCCCATCTCCCCAGCTGCCAGTGAATTGCTTCTCTTTCTGCCAAATTTCTCCATTTCTATGGCTCGCTGGGCAGCCAGAAGCAGAAGCCTCACAGACCTCTACGGCTTTTGCCTCGCTTTCAAGAATCTGCTTCCACAGGGAATAGATATACCTCAGGATCCAGCTATACTACTCTTGGGCACCTACTCAAAGGATTCTGTACCCTATGACAGAGACACTTGCTCAACAGTGTTTGCTGCTGCTGTGTGTTCATAATATCCAGAAACTAGAAACAGCTTAGAATGTTGATGAGTGAACAGGTGGATAGAGAAAATGAAGCGTATTTACCAATCTATATATTTTTAAAATATCTTGACTTCAAAATTTAAATCAAAAGATATGTTACTGTCTCAGCAGTTTTTAAGTTTGTAGTATGTGGTCTTGAACTCTATAGTGCCCATGTTTTATTTAAAAATCTCTTGAACTTACCAAAGAACTACAGAATCTTCACACAATAGTGTTGAATGCTGCTTGTCTGCAATTCACTGTGAAGGTCAAGTGTGCTTCTCTCGCCTGAAAACACCTCTGTACTTGAAGAGAAGGTTGGAGCCAGCTGGTAAAGCTCCTTGGCCCTGCCTTCTGTGGTGAACCAGCCATGGTAGCGGGGCTCACTGGGAATTCTTGCCTTGTTTCTCAGACCTGTCCAACCCAACAACCTTCCTGCTCAGTGTTGATTTACACACATATTTTTGTATGTCAAAAGATTCTGCCTGAATCAGTCACAGTAGTGTGTTCTCCCAAAACTGTGGGTCTCCTTTTCTTCATGGGTCATTACCAGCAGTCCATGAGGGTGGAGAGAGCAAAAGCTGCCAGCAGGGCTTGGACAGCCATGAGTACTACAGAGAGAGCTTCCAGGAGTCAGCTTCAGAGAGATAGCCCATTATTCTTCCAGGGGTAAGGTATATAAGGGTTCTGAGGGTTACAAGCAGGAAAGGCTGATTGGTCATAACACAGCACCTAATTATCATATGAGTGAGAAGAAGGAACAAGACTTATGTGCTGAATCATACAGCATTTGCAGGGAGCTCTGTGCAGGGTCACCCTCCAAATAAGATCAGGCATCTAAGCTTAGGGACGCTATTCAAATAAGATTAGACAGAGAAGAGGAAACCTGGCTGAGAAAGGGAGTACTCCATTTTGCACCAAGCTCAGAGAGCTATCTGGGACATGCTGGACTGCCACCTTAATAGCAGAGTTTTCCAACAGAATACAATTCTGAAAGGTACAGAAACAAAAGAGCTCTGTGGTCAAGACCTTTTAACAAACAAAATAAAGTCCATAGATTGTCTTTACTGGCTACTCTAAAGACCCTCTCTTAGGCCCCATTTCCTGATGCACAAAACCTTCTCTTAACATTTTTACTGTTCTTTTAAGAAAAGCCCTCAAGAAGCCTGAACTATTTTATGTGAATGGCAGGACCTAGAGAGCCAAATGTTAAAGAATTCCTACGCCCCACAAAGAGTATCTTTTGGGTATATACCTAGGAGTGGTATTGCTGGATCCTGAGGTAAGTTGACTCCCAATTTTCTGAGAAACCACCATACTGATTTCCAAAGTGGTTGCACAAGTTTGCATTCCCACCAGCAATGGATGAGTGTTCCCCTTACTCCACATCCTCTCCAGCATAAGCTATCATTGGTGTTTTTGATTTTAGTCATTCTGACAGGTGTGAGATGGTATCTCAAAGTTGTTTTGATTTGCATTTCCCTGATAGCTAAGGGAGTTGAATATGTCCTTAAGCATCTTTTGGCCATTTGAAATTCTTCTGCTGGGAATTCTCTGTTTAGTTCAGTACCCCATTTCCTTTAATTGGGTTAATTAGAGTTTTAATGTCTAATTTCTTAAGTTCTTTATATATTTTGGAGATCAGACCTTTGTCTGATGTGGGGTTGGTGAAAATCTTCTCCCATTCAGCAGTTTGTCTTTTTGTCTTATTGACTGTGTTCTTTGCTTTACAGAAGCTTCTCAGTTTCAGGAGGTCCCATTTATTCATTGTTGCTCTTATTGTCAGTGCTACTGGGTTTATACAAAGGAAGTGGTCTCCTGTGCCTATACATTGCAGGCTACTTCCCACTTTTTCTTCTATCAGGTTCAGTGTGGTTGGATTTATATTGAGGTCTTTAATGCATTTGGACTTGAGTTTCATGCATGGTGGTAGATATGGATCTATTTTCATTCTTCTACAGGTTGACATCTAGTTATGCCAGCACCATTTTTTGAAGATGCTTTCCTTCTTCTACTGTATAATTTTAGCTTCTTTGCCAAAAATCAGGTGTTCATAAGTGTGTAGATTAATATCTGGGTCTTCAATTTGATTCCATTGTTAAACATCTCTGTTTTCATGTCAATACCAAGCTGCTTTCATTACTGTAGCTCTGTAATAGAGTTTGATGTCATGGGTGGTAATGTCTCTGGAAGTTCCTTTATTGTGTAGGATTGTTTTGGCTATCTAGGTTTTTTTGTTTTTCCATATAAAGTTGATTATTGTTCTCCCAAGATCTAGGAAGAATTATGTTGGGATTTTGATGGAGATTGCATTGATTCTATAGACTGCGTTAGGTAGAATTGCCATTTTTATTATGTTGATCCTACCTATCCAAGAGTATGGGAGATCTTTCCGTTTACTGGTATCCTCTTCAATTTCTTTTTCAAAACACTTAAAGTTCTTGTTAAATAAGTCTTTCACTTCCTTGGTTAGTGTTACCCCCAAGATACTTTATGTTATTTGTGGCTATTGTGAAAGGTGCTGTTTCTCTGATTTCCTTCTCAGTTTCTTTATACTTTGTGTATAGGAGGGCTATTGATTTATTTTTTTTGAGTTGATCTTATATCCTGCCACATCACTGAAGGTATTTATCAGCTGTAGGAGTTCTCTGGTAGAGTTTTTGGGTTACTTATGTACACTATTATATCATCTGCAATTAACGAAAGTTTGTCTTCTTCCTTTCCAATTCGAATCCCCTTGATCTCTTTATGTATGTTGTCTTATTGCTATTGCTAGAACTTCAGGCACTATGTTGAAGAGATATGGAGAAAGTAGACAGCCTTGCCTTGTTCTTGATTTTGGTGGAATCACTTTGAGTTTCTCTTCCTTTACTTTAATATTAGTTGTCAGCTTGTTGTATATTGCTTTTATTATATTTAGGTATGATCCTTGTATCCCTAATCTCTCCAATACCTTTATTATAAAGGGGTGTTAAATTTTGTCAAATGCTTTTTCAGCATCTAATAAAATGATCATATGGTTTCTTATTTCAGTTTATTTATATGATAGATTACATCGATAGATTTTTGTATGTTGAACCAGCCCTGCATCTCTGGGATGAATCCTACTTGATCATAATGATTGATATTTTTATGTGTTCTTGAATTTGGTTTGCCTGTATTTTATTGAGAATTTTTGCATCGATGTTCATGAGCGAGATTGGTCTGTAATCTCTTTTTTGGTTGGGACTTTGTGCAGTTTTGGCATCATGGTAACTGTCATTTCATTAAAAAAAAGTTTGGAAATGATCCTTCTATTTCTATTACATGGAGCACGTTGAGAAGTATAGGTATTAGCTCTCCTTGGAAGTTCTGGTAGAATTCTGCACTAAAACCATCCAGCCCTGGCCTTTTTTTTTGGTTGGGAGAATTTTGATGACAGCTTCTATTTCCTAGCGACTTATAGGTCTATTTAAATTGCTCACCTGGCCTTGATTTAATTTTGGTATATGGTATCTATCTAAAAATATGTTCATTTCTTTTACATTTTCCAATTTTGTAGAGTGCAGGCTTTTGTAGCAAGACCTAATGATTCTCTGAATTTCCTCAGTGTCTGTTGTTATGTCCCCCTTTTCATCTCTGATTTTGTTAATTTGGGTGTTCTCTCTCTGCCTTTTGATTAGTTTGGATAAGGGTTTGTCCATCTTGTTGATTTTCTTTGTTTCATTGATTCTTTGTATTCTTTTATGTGTTTCTATTTTGTTGATTTCAGCCCTCAGTTTGTTTGTTTTCAGTCTTCTACTCCTCCTGGGTGAGTCTGCTTCTTTTTTTTTTTCTAGAACTTTCAGCTGTGCTGTTAAGATACTAATGTGTGCTTTCTCCATTTTCTTTCTATGGGCCCTTAGTGCTATGAACTTTCCTCTTAGCACTGCTTTTATAGCTCCCCATAGGTTTGGGTAAGTTGTGTCTTCATTTTCATTGAATTCAAGGGAGACTTTAATTTCTTTCTTTATTTCTTCCTTGACCCTGGGTGGTTCAGTAGTTGACTGTTCAGTTTCCATTAGTTTGTGGGCTTTCTGGGGGTAGTATTGTTGTTAAATTCTAACTTTACTCCATGGTGATCCAATAAGACACAGGGGTTACTCCAATTTTTTTGTATCTGTGGATGTTTGCTTTGTTACCAAGTATGTGATCAATTTTCGAGAAGGTTCCATGAGATGCTGAGAAGAAGATATATTCTTTCCTATTTAGGTTGGATATTCTATAGGTGCCCTTTAATGCAGTTCCTCATGTGGTAATGACCTCCCCAACCACAAAATTATTTGGCAGCTACTTCATGACTGTAAATTTGCTAATGCCAATTTAATTGTAGTATAAATACCTGATAAGTAATCCCCAGAGGAGTTGTGACCTACAGGTCGAGAATCACTACTCTAGATCTTCACACTTTCTCATCTCCTCCCTGGAGTTGCTCTGCCAGTCCCCCAGTGCCGAGAAATGCAAAATGATATGTGTGTTAATAACAACACATACTATATAGAGTGGATAAGAAGATGATGAGAGAGTAGGATATAGTTCAGTAGCAGAATGTGTTCTTGGTATACATGATCCCCAGTTTCACTGGAAAAGGTATTAATCATAGAAAAGACCTAATGCATTATATGCTTATTAAATGTTAGGAAGGTTGAGAACCACTGCACTAGTTTAAGGCGACTGGGAATCCTAGGTTAGCAAGACAGTTGGGTACAAGGGATTTCTTCCCGAGTGTTAAGTTGGGAGCATCACCCTGGCCCCTGGCATCCATCCCAGCCCCCAGGCCTGGGAGTTGCATTGGTCTGGACTCCAAATCCCAGCATGCCACTCCCACAAAGCATTTAAGTAGGATCCCAGAGGAGGAACGTGTGGTCCTGAGTTTGCATGTGCTCCCCGGTTTTCTGTCTCCCCTGCCATGTTCTCAGCCACCTGACAGTGCTGTACTTAATAAAACATGGGCATTTTAATTTGGTTTAATCTGACCTAATTGGATATTAGGGGAGAGTGTAGAAAACAGTTTCCTTTTGGGTATATGGATCAAAGTGGACAGTGTCTCTGGTACCCATGATCCCTACTTGTGATCCCAACTTGTGTCAGAAATAGAAAACAACCTTCTTCAGTTGGCCTGGGTTGAACTCTCTGTTCTCTTGACTTGAGCTTTGCTGAGATGGGTGGAGAATTTTCACAGTATCAGAAGGCTCCAAGGTCATTGCATGATGAGAAAACTCAGGGGTGAAGGAGGAACAAATGACATATGGTTTCATGATGTTTTAGGGTTAAAAGGCAGCTAGCTTGTTCTCCTCTGAGGTCACTGAGGCCTGGGCAATTAACTAACTTTTCCAGAAGATTTGAGCTTGCTGGGTGTATAGGCTCACACCTGCAGTCCTGGCACTCGGGAAACTGAGGTAGGAACATAACCATGGCAAGGCTGGGCTACAGAGTAAGACCCAGCCCAGCTAGGAGGTGGTCACCTCCTGAGGTACTGTTGCTTCTCCATCAGAGAGTGCCAAGAACCTGTCAGATGCTGTCCTATCTCAACATAGACAAGAAAAAGTTAGTGTGGGGGCACAGGCCTGTAATCTAAACATTCAGGAGTTTAAGATCAGCCTTGGTTGCATAGCAAGTTTAAAACCAGCCTGGAATACATGCTATCCTTTCTCAAAAAACAGTAGATAGAAAGCGAGGAAGTCATAGTTGAGGAGGGACATTTTAAGCCCTTCACCTCTCCCCTTTAACTTGATTCATTCCCCAGCAATATACCGAGGAATTCTGATTTTTCTGTCTGTTTAGACAGCCAGTAATGAAAACAAACCTTTCTCTCTCTAAGGTTTGTCACAGGCATGGAAGTCTGACTGACACAGACTTAAATGCTGTAGCCCAATGTCAAAAGTCCCCAAAGATCGAAACCTCTCAAGTCTAAAATCCCAAAAGATCAAAATCTGGACAATACAACTTTGGAAATAACAATTTTAATTTTTTAAAAGATATTTATTTTCATTTTAAAGGAGCATTATTGTATATATATATAAATAATAATATATAATATATATTATTGAAGATATATATATCTTCAATAATGCTCCTTTAAAATGATATATATCATGCTATTTTCAAATTAACATAGGCATAAATAATATACATGCCTTTGCAAGAAGAAACACTCAGCTATAATATAGTCTTACAGGTATAGCAACCATGAGCAAATGACATGGATTCATAAGTAGGTTAAAAATAAAAATTACAAACAAATGAAAGGGCTGGTGAGACAGCTCAGCTGGTAAGGGTGCTTGCGTGGGAGCCTGATGACCCGAGCCAAACTCCCAGCTCACATAAGAGCTGGGAAAGAGCTGATTCCCAATACCTGCCCTCTTACTTTTAGGCATAAGACATCATGTACACAAACACATACACACTAAAGAAATATAAAAAATAAAAATTTAAAACTAAATAGAGTAAAAAGAAAACGGTAAATATATATGTCATTACTATATTGGTTATTTTTCTCAAGAAACTGTGACAAAATGCTCGGAAGAAACAGCTGACGTGAGGAGAGGTTCACTTTGACTTGTAGTTTTGAGGTTCCTCCATCGTGGTAGGAAGGGCAAAGGTGATGGGCCTGGTGGGTAGTGGAAGCATCATGTGTCAAGCGTTAACTCCTCACATCTTGGTCAACCAGGAAGCCGACAGCCTTGGCCAGAGAGCCATGTATACATTACCTTCAATGCCTGTGCCCAGAGAGTCACTTTTGCTAACTAAGCCATAGTTCCTAAGGTTCCACAGCTGTTCCAGACAGTGCCACATCCTGTGGACCTGGTTTTTAAAGCCATGAGCCTGTGAAGAATGTTTCTGAGTCAGGTCCCAATGACTGTGTTTGCTAACTGTATGCACCCAGCTTTTTGAATGTAGTCAAATGGAGTATTTTGATGAGCAACCAAAGTCTTCTTGAAAGAACAAATAAACAAACAAAATGAACAGTAAGTGTGAGAGCCAAAGCTACATTTTAAGCTTTAATTACTATGCCTAAGAGATCAATGAAACAAAAATGCCTCTGATTTGCAAACTCCTCGCCCAAGGACAGAAAGTTTCTGGAATGCTGGAGGCTACTGTTTATGGGAGATAACAAGTCACAAGTTTTCACTCCCCTAAACAAGTTTGTTTGACCCATCTGCACCAGACATACTCGATCACACACGGGTAGGAAATATGTCAGGATGTATACTTGCTGCTGGTTGGATGTAGGTAGGAAGTATGAGGTATGCATACATTGTTGTGCCCAGATTACGACCCCCAGAGAGAGACCACCAGAGAGGCCCAGACTGAAATAAGCACGGTTTAATCAGCATAATACAAACATGTTAGGAACCCCTGTCTACTGACCCCGTTACAGCGAGGTAGAGAGAGGAGTGGTATCTCCTCTGTGGGGTATTAAAGGCATGACTACAAAGAGGCTTTTTGAAGCTGCTTTGGCACAGGTGTAAGGACTTTTGCTCCCTCCCATCCTGCTAAGTCTGTTTTCTTCTTGTTCTTAGAGCAAGGCCACTGCTTCTGGGTCAGGCCATCTTCATCAGCCTGTACCAGGTGGCTGGCTGGGCTGAGCTAAGTGACCTTGTGCTCGGAATCTCCCTGGTAGGAGAGGGGAAGGCCACTATCTTCCTGGGAAAACATTTTACTAGGAAATTTCGTCTCGCCCCCTTGAGAATAAGGGGTGAGGGCCCCACAACATTAGTATGTATGCTTGTCACTGATTGGACCTCATGGAAAATGCTGTGAATTGTAGGTTTTGCTTTCTTAACATGACTCAGTATGGACTTGGCCAGAACCCATCCACCTGGCCAGTATTTAATTAAAGCTTGCTTCAAATTTGGCTTTAAACTGTGGTGATCTGACTCTTGATCAGTGGAACTGATGTTAGCTGCTATTGGGGAGAGGTGTGCTACTAATGTTATGACCTCCAAAGGTCGCAGCATGGATTCTGATGCTTATGGGAACAACTGCAAACTCTTATCACAACTCTGAGAGACCGACTCACCATCTGGGTTTATTATTTCTAGCTTGCCGAGACCCATTCAATGTCAATGTGAAAAGAGCACTCACCCCAAAGGAAATACAGCTTTGGAGCCAAATGAGCGGCCATGGCCCATAAACAGATTTCTGCCTTCTCAGATAACATGGTCAATGTAGAAAATTTTTAGAAGTTTTTATAGTCACAGAAAAATGAAAGCCATAAGCCAACGCATTTTAAAAATACATTGGTAGAAACGTTAAGAGTACAGAGTGCAGTGGAGAAATCTCAGCCATAGGCTTCAGATGCTCTCTGGAGCATCCTTAAACCCTTTGATTGGCAGAAGTACTGCCTGCAGCATTCCGTAAAAACTCTCTCCATCTCACTGAAGTGCTAACCGGCCTCTGCCGACACAGCTTCTTTCCAGGGACTCTTATTCACACACTGAACAGATCTTCCTTCCTTACTCAATCAGCTGGAATACGTTCTTGTTTCTGGAAATCTCTCTGGTGTACTCAAATATGGCTCTCAGGCGTTTAAACCTGTTCATCCGATGGGTTGAAACAACAGAAGTCCTCTAATTCCTCCCAGAATTCAACTCTCAACTCCCGTAAGATCCCAACAAGCAGGAGTTTCGATTCTCTAAATCCTGTGCCTTGAGACCATCATTTGATTCTCCTTATTTCTGCGCACATCATTAACGCTTAATTTCTTAGTCTATCCAGTTCTGTCTGTTCTGGGCGGAATGTGCAGGTCTTCTCCCGGACCCCAGGCGTAAGAAAATGCGACAACGTCTGAGACATTACTCTTGTCCCAATAAGCAGACTGCTTTGGCTCAACCAACCGTGGTCCTGAGTGTGGACCGGTGCAGCACCGGCCGGAACTCTCACAACCACGCATGCGCAACCCGAGGCGGGTGCTTGCGCAGGCGCTGGAGACCGAGCCCGGAGACGCGCGCGAACCGTACGTGTATTATGGCTCTCAGGCCTCAGAGGACTTTCAGGCGGCGGCAGGTCGAGTCCAGCGACAGCGACAGCGACGGCGCGGAGGAGCGGCCTGCAGAGGAGCCGGGGGAGCCGAGCCGGCCGTCTGCGGGCGGAAGAGGAGAGAGAGCAGAGCCTCAGCGCAGGGCCCGTGGCACCCGGGGCCGAGGTCGGGTGTGGGCGAGCTCCAGGCGCAGCCCCGGAACTGCTTCCCGCGGGGACCGCGGCGCAGGTGACCGAGGGGCGGGAAGGGGTCTGATCTGCAGGGCTCCAGCTCCAGAGGCCTCTGTGGGTCTTTGGGCTGTCGGAATGCTTCTGTAGACTTTGGTAGCACGTCGCAGTTGGCGTACTCCGGCGACCCACACCGACTAGTGAACCCAAATCTTCAAAGAGGAGTCGAACTACTGATGCTCTTAAAAGTAGCTAAGAGTTAGATGTGCCATTTGGAAATTTCTTAGTAGTTTTCTAAGAACACCTGACAATTCATTTAAAGAATAAGGGACAGGGTTTGGAACATTATTTTTGAAATCAGTTCTCTGCTCTAACAACAAAAAGTAGGTAAAAATAATGTAAAACGCGATATTTATTGTGACTGAGATTGATGACACTATGGACTGTTCCATTCGTGTCATCGAATACAAAGTCACTTGAGGACTAGAAAGGCAGATTGGAGCGCTGGCTGCTCTTCTAAAGGATCTGAGTTCGGTGTCCAGTAGCCACATGGACTCTCACAATGGTCTGTAACTCTAGGAAGTTGGAAGCCCTCTTTGACCTTGTCAGACAGCAGACACACACATCCATACATGCAGACAGAACACTCACACTTCATCAGTCCCGAAGCCCTGGCTTTTCTCCTATTTTTAGCCCCATTAAAGAATATGAGTGATTTTTCATATATGCCCACTTGTCAGTGGAAGTTGGGCATGTTTAATGGTGTTGAAGATGATTTGAGATACCTTGAGCTCTTTACACAGATCTAATTTATTTTCATGGTGGGAACCCATAATATCCTCCAGCCATTTTCCAATAGAACATACAGCAAAACACATAGGTATTTACTAATGTCTCTGTTGTACAATAAACTTATTGTTCTAAACTTATTCTTGTAAAGTTTTGTAACCTTTGCCAACATATCCCCACATTAGTTCATATTAACCACCATTCTCCTCTGTCTCTGTGACTTCCTCGGGTTGTTTAGATTCCATGTTACTGTGTACTTGCCTTGTTTGTCCTTGTGTGCTGAGCTTATTTCACTTAAAGTCTTCAAGGTTCAACCTCTTAGTGATTTTTTAAGTCACTGTGAGGGCCCTTTGTTCATCTAATGTTTCAGTGATCTTTTTATTTATAACAAGGTATGTCAGTCCACCATGAGTAAGAGCACTGAGCCCCCGAAGCACCATCTCTTCCCTTCTAGACTAGTGCTTCTCAAACTTCTTTTGCCTTTGGACTTTCTTTGTAACTCTTTGAGCTTTTGTTTCCATGGGTTATTTTGATTTTGTTACCACTCTTCTAAAGAAGTCATTTACTCAGTTCAATACTTAATAAAATTCACTATATTTATTGCCTCATCAACAAATGTAAGCAAAACTGCTTTTTTTCCTCTCCTGGTTAATGGTGGTTGTTCGCTGTCTGACCCATATGCTGGGAACCAAACTCGAGTCTTCTGCAAGGACAGTATGTGTTCTTGACCTCTGGCCCACCTCTCAGCCTCCCTTTAAAGCGTTTATTTGCTCCGGTCTTTTTTGGAGCTCCATGTAGTTGAACTAAGAGGAAATCTTATGAATTATATATGTTTATTTTGGCTATTGATTCAAATATTTTGACTTTCTTGCTTCTGCAGGTATCCTCTTAGAGTCCAAAACAGTTGATCTCTCAGCGGATGAAGGGGAAGGAGCACATTCCTCTTCGGAAAGTGAGGAGGATTCAGCGGATGAAGGAGAAGGAGCACATCCCTCGTCGGAAAGTGAGGAGGATTCAACGGATGAAGGTGAAGGAGCACATCCCTCGTCGGAAAGTGAGGGTGATCAGAGTCCATCCTCTAACCGCCCTAGCTCTCGGAAAGAGAAAGAAGTTTCACCCACAGGTTGGTAATTTTTATAATTTTATATAACTAACTTAACTAACTTCCTTTTTCAAGACAGGGTCTCACTTTGTACCCCAGGCTGGCCTGGAATTCATTCTGTAGCTTAAGCCAGCCTCAAACTCACTATCTGCCTCCTGAGACTATGATGTATCGCCAAGCCCAGCTCTAATATCAGTACTTTATACACCAGTAATTCTTATTGTTGATGAAACAGTAAAACGTATAGAGCAAATGGGTCATTATTTATAGCATGATATGCCCAAGATCAGACAGGGCTCAGACCCAGGAAGTCTCCTCCACAGTATGTCCTTACCTAGGGCTCTTTGCAGTCTCATAACTTGAGGCCGATAAGAGTTTGTCTGTGAGAATGTTGTCAATGCCAGTAGCATGTCTCAAACCTGAAGGAGAACATTATAATATATGTAGGAAACTTATAATGACAATATAGTATGTGTGAGAAACTCATAATGCCTTTTTTTTTTTTTTAGAAAGAATGGTCATTAAAAACTTTGAGATATTACTTACTTTTGTTGTGGCATTGTACTGGCAAAGTTGAGAAGTTATCATGGACCTTTCCTTAGGGCCCAGGAAGTCAGAAATGTTCATCCAGATCTTTAAATGTAATTCGGGTGTTCGTAGCTTGTTTTCTGCCGTATAGACTCTTTCCAGTCTAGTGGCACTTAAGACACCTGCGAGAGAAGTAGTGCGGCTCCCGGCACCCATGTTGGGCTGCCTGCAGCCACTCGTCACTCCAGCTCTACGGTGTCTCATGTATCCGGCCTCCTCGGGTACCAGCCTTCATGTGTGCAAATACACATGCACAATTAAAAATGATACATAGTTCTTGGTAAGCAAATGCAGTCTGAGGTAGATTCCAGATGCAGCACCGTCCAATAGAATTTTTGTTACGATGGAAAAATTCTGTACCTTCACCATCTAGTACAGTAGCCACTGGCCACAATTAGCTATTGAGCTCTTAAGATGTGGATACTGTAACTAAGCAGCTGAATTTTTAATCTAATTAAATGGATATAGTGCTACTGCAGTCAGCAGTGCTTCTGTGTGTAAACAGTGTGAGGAAATGGTTCTGAAGTGTTGGCAAGGGGCCAGTCTGGGATAATGTGTAGGATAGTTTCTGATCAGAGAGAGCAGAGTTGTATAGTTCCCCAGGGGGAGAGGGTGGTCAGTTCCCTTCAGAGTGCAGGACAGCTCCACAGTAAAGAATTGTCCCTCCTCCACATACCCCGTTACAAACGCGGCTGTGCTGTCTAGAGAAGATGGTAAGGCTGGATCTGATGGCACATGCCTGTCATCCCAGCACAAAGCCTCGCATGTACAATGAATGCTTTCGTTATGTGTTCAGATGATAGGCCTAGAGAATTAGCCAGTGATAGACCATTTGCCCTGAGATGTTCTCTGGCAGAGATTCTTCTTACCAAAAAAGATCAGATTGTTAGATGATTATCTGGTAGATGGTGCATATGCAAACGTGAGCTATCAGAGCAAAACGCAGAGGTGACTGTATCCGTTCTGCCCCCATCTGACATCTGCTGTGTGGGAGCCATGGAGGTTTGGAGGAACGGGACAGGAAATATAGTTTCCCTTCCCTCATCTTTCACTTAGAACTTGGGAGAGGCCTGCACTCAGTGACACCAGCATCTCAGCAGTGAGCCCCATGCCTGGGATGTAGTGTCTGAGCCCACCAGCTCATGCAGGTGACCCACTTGCAAGTCATGTCTGTCTCCAGTACACTTAAGTATTGGAGCCGAATGTGTTAGTCTCCTCCACATTCCAGTTCCTCAGAGGCTGTACAAACAGACCGTGCTCAACTCCAGGACCATAGGTTACTACTAAGCTCCCCAAATATTCCTCATATGTTCCCAGGGCTGAGCCAGGTGTTCTCTCCTGTGATCTGAAACTTTAGTCTGCTTTAGATGCTAATAACTGCTCTTCTCAGTTTCAGAGACATACTGGCTTATCTTCACATACACCACCGTTACATCATCATCTAGATTAGGAAAGGTCCAGAGCTTTGGCAGGTTGCTCCTAAGCAACAATTTTCCTTTTCAGTATTCATTTAGTTAAAGAATTCAGCAACAGTTACTTGATTTACGCTTCATTCTGTTCTGTTCTGATTTTTTGTTTGTTTGTTTGTTTTGTTTTTTTCTTTTTTGAGACATGGTTTTGCAGTGTAGCACTGGCCGAAAGCCGTTATGATGCCCAGGCTGGCCTTGAACTCTCTGCAGTCTTTTTTTCCTCGGATACCCAACCCTGGGATTGTTAGCATGTGGCCCATTGCCACACATGTTTTATTATGATTGTGTTATCTGTTAAATCCTGTAAGAGAATATAGGCACACCTGTCCCTTTACCTCCCGATAATCTTTAAATACTAGATTATTTAAATAATCCAGCTGGATGGAGTGACACCTCTTTGTAATTCCAGAGGATCACAAGTTCCAGGCCAATTTGTCCTACGTGAGAGCCTGTCTCAAAGAGAAATAAATAACTGGGCTGGTGAGATGGCATCTGGGGTTAAAGATGCTTGGCACCAAGCCTAAGGACATGAGTTTGATACCTGGCACCCGGGTGATAGAAGGAGAGAACTGACTCCCACAAGTTTTCCTGACATCTACTTGTGTGCTTCTATTCCCAATAAAATCAATAATGTAACTAGATTCTTTGAAAGGAAAAACAAAGTGAGTACAAATTGCCTATTAAAAAGCAAATAATTTGATAGCCTGATTGAATTAAGACATGATTTTTATTTATGTGCGTGTACATATGTGCAAGTCCATGCCCACAGAGTCCACAAGAGGGCGTCAGATCCTTTATAGATCACAACCTGCTCAAGTGAGCACTGGGAACCAAGCTGGTTCTGGGGAAGAGCATCAAGCATTTTTAACTGCTGAGCCTCTCCTCTTCTCTTCCTCTTCCTTACATTTATTTACTTATTTATTCTCTCTGTCTCAGACTCTCTCACTGTGCGGACATGCATGCACATACTCATGAGCGTATACAGATCAGAGGATGGCTTCCGTCAATCTTTTCTCTTTTCCCCCCATGAAAGTCCCAGGAATCAAACTCAGGACGTCAGGCTTGGCAGGCTTAAGCCGTCTTTCCGGCCCCGTGGTTGTCCTACTGTCAGTGGTTGCCGTGTGCTGTTTCCTGATTGACTCTGCACATTTTATTTTCCTGAGGACTGCTGTCACTGAGCCTGTTGTATGGTGACTGAGACTTCTGAAGTCTCGACTTTTCCTCTTGTGTTTTAAGCATTAGAGCATTTGCATTTATGTTTTCTATTTGCCTGATACATGTCTTGTATTCCCAGAAAGTTGAGGTCAGGGTTGAGGTATAGCTGAGTTGGTAGAGTAAATGCCCAGCACATATGAAACTCTGGATTTGAATCCTCGGCATCACAAAAACTAGTCATGGTGGTCTGTGCCTGGAATCCCAGCATTGGGAATGTGAAGAAGGCAGGAGGTTTGAAGTCATTCTTGCTTACGCAGTGGCTGCCTGGGCCTCATGGGACTTAAATCTCTATTGTTTTCAGGTGCTTGAAGTGGTAGGAATTTCTCCCATCTTATTTATGGTGGTATTTTCTTAAGAAAGCATTTTTTATGAACTATAAAGGTAAATTTTATGCACGAAGAAACCTTAGTTCCTAAATTATAAGAATTCATGTTAGTGAATATGTGCTATACTATAGAAATAAAACAAACAAAAAAATAAAGTTGCACTAAAGGTATCATTTAGGGGCTGGAGAGATGGCCTAGCAGTTAAGAGCCCTGGCTGCCCTTCCAGAGGACCTGAATTCAATTCCCAACACCCACATAAGTAGCTTACAGCTAGCTGCTTTTAACTCCAGTTCCGGGACATCTTATTCGCCCTTCTGCCTCCATGGCTACCAGGTACACACATGTGCACAAACATGCATGCAGGTAAAACATCCATATATATAAAATAAGTAAATCTCTAAAGCAAAACAAAAATGCCTTTAAAAACAAAAGCTGTCATTTAATTAGGTACATTTATCTGGTGAAAAGAATTTATTTTTTTTATGTTTAACTTCTCTCGTTTCTTACATGTGGGTCTCACTGCAAAACCTTGATAAGAAAGTAGAAGGCACAAGGGAATGGTGCCAGTGTATTTTCTATAGTGCTAGATTAAATTCATTTCTCTGATATGCATTTTATTTCTAGTATATTAATTTTCTTCTTTTACTGACTAGATGTTGAACCATTTATTAGAGTCACATGAAGCTATCTAAATGGTGGAAAATTTAGGAACATGGTTCCTTTTTTTTGCCTTGAATGCAAGGAGCATGCACTCTGTAGGTTTGGTTCTCATTGTCGTCTTCATCTGTTTCAGTTAAGATCCCTGATGCAGCTTTTATCCGGGAAGCCCGCAGAAAACGTGAGTTGGCCAGGACCCCGGGTGACTATATTTCACTGGACGTAAACCATCCCTCCGCCACTTCTGACAGTAAGAAGGGCAGTGAGTACGACCCGGAGAGCGATCCTGATGACTGTGAAAAGAGAATACTGTTTACCCCAAAGCCTCAAACACTCAGACAAAGAATGGCTGAAGAAACATGTATGTATTTAGTTTATTTACCGGCATTTTCATTACAATAGTGAAATTTGTTTGTTTATGACCCTGTTTCTATCATTTCTCAAAAAAAGTGCTCTTGGAAATGGGGATGCAGCTCAGTTGGCAGTCTTTATAGTGTGCGTGAAGCCTTGGTTAGAGCCCTAGTTACACAGTTATGATGGCGCTTTCCTCTAATCCTAGCACCTCTCTTACCCTCCCCAAAAACAGTAGCACCAAGCTGAATCCCCAGTCCATAGTATCATGGTTTTTAAATGATCTGATTCTGTCATATCATTCAGCGTTCCCTCAGGGTGTGTGCTGTTTACTATTGCTGGGCTGTTCGCATTTCTCATTTGTAACATGCCTCAGCACACTTTTCCACAGAATAAAGCTGGTCCCTTGTACCCAGAAATTCTGTTTGTGTCTGAGACAGCGTCTCGTGTAGCCAGGCTAGTCTCAGACTTAGCATGTAGCTAAAGATGACCTTGAATTTCTGCTTCTCTTATCCCTACTTTCCATATACCAGGATTGTATAGGTCTGTGCCACCACCACATGAGACTTACAAGGTCCTAGGGATTGAATTCAGGGCTTCATGCATGCTAGGCAAGCACTCTTCCAACTATGCTGCGTCCTAGGCTCCCAGAAACTATTTTTTAAATGTTAATTCTTAGGTATGAATTAAGTATCTTTTTCTTTTGAAAAATATATTTAATTTTTATTGTTTTTTGCTTATTTTATGTGTGTGAGCTCACACATGTGTTGATGTGAGTGCTTGTGTGGTCATGTGGAGGTCAGAGTGCACATGTGGATGTCAAGAGGATAAATTGCAGTAGTGTTTCTCTTCCATCATGTGTTCTGGGTCCCAGGATGGAACTCAGGTCATTGAGCCTGATGTCAGACACCTTTAACCATTGGGCCATCTTGCTAGCCCCATTTGTTTATTCTGTGTTGTGTGTGAGAGTATGGGCACACATACGTCACAGTATAACTCTGGAGGTCAGAGGACAACTTGTAGGAAGTTGGTTGATTCTTCAGGGTTGTCAGGATTGATGGCAAATGTACTTGCTAAGACGTCTATCTCAGTGGTCCAAATTAATGAGAAAACCAAACTTTCATTCTCCCCAGCCCTTTCATATGGGAACGTGGCTGGTGTTGAGCATGCTGGCCCTGGACCCAGTAGTTGCGTTTCAGTTCCCGTAGGGAGACAGCACTCCAGCTGGTTATTTAGCCCTGAGAATGGTGAGCTAACGCTAACGTGTGTCTCTGGTGTATAGCAATCAGAGATGAAGCAAGCGAAGAGAGTCCGGAAGATGAAAATCAGGACATTTGGGAACAACAGCAAATGAAGAAAGCAGTCAAGATCATGCAGGTAACTGTTTCTATGTCTGTGCTATCTGTTAGCATCCTGAGGGTGCTGTAGCAAATCACCACAAACCTGGTGACTTTATTTTTACTTTTAAAATCGTCATGGGGGAGCACTCAAGCCACAGTGCATGTGTGAAATCAGGACAGCTTTGTAGAGTTGGTTCTGTCTTTCCAGTGGTGTGAATTGTGGAGATCAAGCTCAGGGCTCCATGCACAGCTTTTCTGCTGAGTCATCATGCTTTCTCTCACAACATGTGCTGTGAGTTGTCAGGACTGCGTGAGAACTGGTTTTCCCAATTGTGGGTGCTCTGGGTGACTCTAGGACTACTGTGCCCCCCCCATTTCCCTCCCCCCCGCCTCTGCCTCCACGTGCCTTCTTGACATCTTTGCTCTGTGTGTCTTAGGAAGACAGTTGTGTTTGCATTTAGGATCACCCAGAAAATCAGTTTATTCTCATCTGGATCCTTCCTTAGCTATAACCATGAAGACTCTTCACCACGTGGGACAAGTCTAAGTCCTGAGTGAGCTCTGTGGGTAGATCTTGGGGAGGACCATCATTTAACCCACTATAAGAGCTCTGTGCTATTAACACTAAAATGTATAGGTCAAACCATGTTCATTTTGGAATTTTAAACTAGAGAACTTACTAACAGATTGTTTTTTATAATTATGACTTTTTTTTTTTCTTCCTCACTTTTGGTAAAGCCCGTGAATCAAAAGAACTTCCAAATAGCACTTTGAGAAGGAATATGCTCAGTTCTTACTGTGCAGCTCAGGCTTACTGATTCCCTTGTGTTTGCTGCTTTTCCTTTTAAAGACTAATTGTTACCGTGGTAAATACCAGAGGTTTTAGAGCATTCGTACAGAGTACTTCATAGCACAGCAGTTGTCATGGTCATCCTAACCAAAATAATCAACTTTATTTATAAAGTACTTAAGTCTAGAGAGTTTAATGAGATTTGTGCCCTAACAGCTTAATAACTCTCAGAAAAAGAGAATACAGATAAATTGAAGAAATGTTGGGTAAGATGGCTCAGCAGGTAAAATGTTTACCGAACAAGTCTGGTGACTTAAGATGGCTCCCTGGAACTCAATGTGGAAAGAGAGAATCAACTCCACAAAGTTGTCCTATGACTAGACATTCGATGGCATGTGTGTGCCCGTATATACACAGAGACACAATAATTTCATTAAGTAACCACGCTGCATAGTAATGAGAAGTGCCAGTAAGCAGTGTTGTTCTGTAGTAGTCCCTGCTTCACTTCCTGCTTATAGGCTCCTGCCTGGCTTTTCCTTGATGTGGAGCTGCTGTTTGGCACTGTAAGATGAAACCAGCCTTTTCCTCCCCAAGTTGCTTCTGGTCAGTGTTTTATCCCAGCAACTGAGAAGCAGATAAGGACACCCCTTTCCTGCCTCATCATAACTCAGTTTGGTGTCTAACATTGGTGAGAGTTAAGCATCCTTCCTTGTGGTGAACATTTTAGGTAGCGTTATTTACAGTGCAAATTTATCTTTCCTTTTTGCAAATAAGAATCTGAATATTTGGTTATTTTCATCTTCATGTGTACAATTGTGGGCTACTTCTTGAATACTTTTAACCAAGAGAGATAAACAGTCTTTGCTGCTTGTGTTTTACTACTTTCTAAAGGAAACATGTCCCAGTTTCTCTCAACACTGTTAGGAAATGTTTCACCTCAGTCTTGCCAGCTTTGGGAGCAGATTTAGTGGGAGAATCTCTGGCTTATTTCATTTGCATTGTTACCCAGTACGTATGTAACTGATGGCCCTGTCGG
Source organism: Myodes glareolus (assembly GCF_982192425.1). Classification (NCBI taxonomy): domain Eukaryota; kingdom Metazoa; phylum Chordata; class Mammalia; order Rodentia; family Cricetidae; genus Myodes; species Myodes glareolus. The sequence continues at coordinate 29,941,542 of NC_142031.1, read as the reverse complement.
GGGTCTGCCACTGTGTTCGATGCCTGCGCCTGTTGTAACAGCTCACACTGACTTTAGTTTACACTAACAAAAACCCCCAATCCGAATATGGGCTGATTGGCACTTCTTCCAGAATCTCCAGAAGATAATTCATACCTTGACCCTTGCAGGTGCTGTTGGCATTCTTTAGCATGTGGCTGCATTTCTCTCTTTATCTTCACTCTGCCTCTTTCATGAGGACCCGTGTTGCTGTAGGCCCTTTGTGCATAATCAGATTAGTCCCCACTCAGAATCCATCTCAGGTTTTCACCATAGAAGGTTGCATTGACATTACTGGGAATGGAGTTGTGGGGTTTCCTTAGCATACAGCATCCAGTTACAGGGAAATGCAATCTGCTTGAGGCAGCTGAGGAAATCTTTAGGAATGTGCCACAGGTCTCGGTGGAGTCCCGAGGTGACACAGAGGAATATGTCAGGTGGTCACTTTTGTAAGAGTGAGTAAATGGGGAGAGGGGTGGAAAAATCCTGAAGACCACTTCCTTATTGAAAGATATGTGTGATGTAAGGAGTTTGACCAGAAGGAATGGCAAGACTGGGACCATTTGGGATCTGCAGGTTAAGACTGAAGTGGAAGAAGCTTGGTAACACCTGAAGGGAGCTGTGATGCTTGATGGAAAATAGAAACAGTGGCTTAAGTTTCCGGTTTGTGTCTTGTTCCTTGTCTGAAATAGTGGACTTTGAGAATTGGCTTTACTTGGCGAGTAGTGGTGAGCTGTGGTTGCCATAGAGACTGATTGGAAGGGCCATAAGATAACTCTTTTAGGAATGCATTCTCTACAGGTTCCAAATTCCAAACAGCCATGGCTTTACTTAACTCCTGTTTCTTCAAGAATTCCATGATGTCCCAAGAATGCATCAGAACATCTATAAAATTAGCTTTGAAATTTTAGGAACTAACTTTCATGGAAATCCAAACTTTAAAATGTGTTTTGTACGTATAAATTTAATAGACAGTCTAGAACTGTAGCTCAGTGGCAGTGCACTTGCCTAGCATACATCAGCCCTAAGTTCAGTCCTCAGTACTGCCAAGGCGGGGGTGGATTGTGGTGGGAGGCTGGGGTTGCTTGGTTTGGGTTTTGTTTCTTTGAGACAGGGTCTCCCTATGTAGCGCTGGCTGCCCTGGGACTCGCTATGTGGGTGAGGCTGGCACCACAGCTCCTGGCTGCAAAAAAAATAAATAAATAAAAAGCACTCATATATTCTAAAATTGATGAAGGATTTCTTTAAAAATATTTTATTGTGACCATGATATTATAAAGACATGGGAACCTTATTTAGTCTCTTTTGTGTGGTAAATAAAATTTTTTTTTAAATTAACTCTTCATATCTTTTAGGGACAAAACATAGACCTTTCCTACAACAGTGGGTCTCAAACACTGAAGAAGTTTGATACTTCTGTTTCATTTGCACCAGTAAACTTGGAAACTATAAAGAAACAATTAAATAATAGGTGAGTAATGTTTGTTTTGTAATCTGTTTGTCCTCAGTGATTAGTAGTAATAAAGCACTCTATTCTTTTAATTATTAAACATTCACATTGAACGGGTTTATAGGAAAAGGTCTCATTTTACAATATAAATAGCAGATTTTCTTGTTAAGTCTTAATGACAAATATTCCTTACACGATTAAAACCAGTAATTGCAATTTTTTAAAAACTTAATATGATGACTAAAGGCATTTTTCTACACTGCTGGATTTCATTGCGTGTGTGCGTGTGTGTGTGTGTGTGTGTGTGTGTGTGTGTGTGGTCTTTAGAGATGTGCTCTAGGTTTGTAGCCCAGCTGGCCTTGAACTCCTGTCCTCTGACCTCCTCCTCAGAAGGAACCCCATGTGCTTCCACGGTGTACCATCACGTTCATCTTCTATAGTAAATAGTTCCTGTTTGTTCCCATAGTTAATTTATTTATTCGTCTTTTCTGAGTCTCATCCTTCGGTTGCTATAGTAGTGAACATGTCTCTTTGTTTTGTTGCATTTTGTGAGGCAGGATCTTACTCTGCAGCCCAGGCCAGCCTCACACTGTGCAGCTCTGGCTGCCTTTGAATAATGACTCTTCTACCTTGGCCTCCCTAGTGCTGGGACTATAGGTGTGTGACTGCATCTGGCTTTTTGTGTGTGTGCATGTGCTTTTTCTTAAAATACATTAACAGAAAATTTACCATGGCCAAGAGCTTATTTTTATGACTCTTGGTACAGTGCCTTCCAGAAACACAATCTTTTTTACACTGTGGGCATTGATAATTACCCTGAGCCGATAGTGCTAACCTTATGACTTACACTTTGTTAAAATAATGGCATGTCCTGCCAAAGGCTATTGGTTCTGAGTACTTTATTACAGAATGTACTCAGAATCCAGTGTCTGCTGGTACCTGTTTATGAGAGAGTAGATGTGATGGTCAGGGTTTGATTAGCCCATGTGACAGTATGGCATAAGGGGTGCATTTGTTTCTGCTGCCCTTTAGAGAATATCCTCATTTATTTTCAAAGTGTATAGTGCACATATGCATAGCACATGTGTGAAGTCAGAGCACAGCTTTGAGGGGTCAATTCTCTCCTTCAATCTTTACATGGGGTTTGGAGATTGAACTCAGGGCATCAGGCTTTTTCTGCATTACCCCCAAGTGACTAGCTCAAGATGTTTTTTTTTCTTGCCTGAGAATAGGTTCAGATTTTCCTTTTCTAATATCTACACGTAAGCTTTAAAGTAACTCAGTTCCTTAATCACATTGCAGTATCTGTCAACAGTAGCTGCTTGCTTAAAAATATTTTTATAGAAAGGACACTTTGTAATATTATGAAATAAATATTTTAAATCTTCAAACATACCAGCACTTAGTGTCTTAATTCTGTGGGGTTGGCAGGCTCCAGACCACTGTGTGTTGGTAAATGAAGTTTTACTAGAACACAGCTCTGCTTGAATGTTTAGTACTGCCTGTGGGTACTTGGGTGACACAGCACAGAGCTGAGTAGTGGCAAGAGCAGTTATGTAGCTCTAAAAGCTGAGATAGTTACTGTCTGACCTGCTACAAAATAAGCTTGCCAACTTCTAAACAGATTCAAGATTATTTCTGAAGTACATTCATTATCATTTACTGGAGTTTTGATTAGTCTTCCTTAGTTAGAATAAAAACAGAATTAAAGCTCCTACATCTCCTGCATATAAACCAGAGACCATCTGGTGTTTCTTGAGGGATTGCATCTGAGAGACTTGTCTTGAGTGATAGAATGAGAGGCAGTGGGTCACTGGTGTAGACTAATGTCTCAGATACTCTGAGTAAATGCCACTTTTAACTTTATTATGGTCTGTTTTTCAAGTAGGCTTTTTATTTTAAAAGGAAACTGTGTTCTAGTGCTTTTTAATAAGTCAGCACAAAATGACACACACTGAGAAGAAAACTGGCTTCCTTACGGAGATTTGCCACCAGTTTGTTTCATTTTCTTCTAGAAATCGCCTCGTGTGTATCTTATAGAAGTACATGGTATTTTTATATTGCCCCGTTTTTTTTATTTAAAAAAAAAGCCAAGCCAATATATACCCTGATGTATGGCTATCTTTTTAAACATAATATATGCTTAGAAAGTCTATCACTTTAATGTTCTACTTAAAATAATTCATTCATGATTTTTGCTGCCTGTTACTGTTTTTACACCTCACTGGTGTGGGGGGAGGAGAAGAGGGAGGGTGGATGAGGAGTTCGGGGTCATCCTTTTGATACCTAGTGAATTTTAGGCTAGCTTGGGTTAAAGAGACCCAGTTTCAAGAAATAATTAAATGGAGAAATTAGTCCTGTGGTCAGCGTCTGTCCCTGAGTCCCTGTAGGTATCCTTTTGTGCCTTTTTCTTTGAGATCAGCAGTTGTCCTCGCCCTAGCTTGACACACCTAAACCAGGTTTCTGTGGGAATCATTGTCCCTAGCTGTGTTTGAAAACATCTTCATTAGCATACTGCTTAAAAGAAAAGATATGAAAAATGAAACTTTTATTTTATTTAGATTAACATTACTACAGGATACTTATCGCTCGCACCAGAGAGAATATGAAAAATATGAACAAGACATCAAGAGTTCAAAGACTGCAATCCAGAACCTGGAGAATGCACCAGATCAAAATCTAAACTACAAATTCTACAAAGGCATGAAAATTTATGTGGAAAATATAATTGATTGTCTAAATGAAAAGGTATATATAAATATTCTTAAAGTTAGAACCCTCCCTTATTGGTCAGTTAGCAGCGAAAAGACAGGCAGGGGAGATGGCTCCATGGGTAAAGGGGTTAAACAAACACAGGGACTGAGAACCCACGTAGAAGGGGTGTGGTGGGGTGGGATTTCAGCAGGCTCTTACTGAGTTCCAGGACGACAGTTACATGCTACCATACAGATCTTTAACAAGCTGTTCACATTCCCTTTAATGTTAGACTTGGGCTGTTAGTTGGTTTTGGGGTTTTGAGTTTTTTGTTTTCATTTGGTTTTTGGTTTTTTAGTTGCTATTGTAAAAAGTTACATAAAACTTTCGGTATACATTTTTTTTTTTCCGTGTCTTCTATGGAGACTGCAGTTTCCCTTTTCTCCTCCCAATCCCTCCCTCCACTTCCTCTCTCTTCCAGATCCACTCCTCCATTTATTTCCCTTCGGGAAAGGGCGGATCTCCCAGTGATATCAACCAAACATGGCATGGCATGTTGCAATAAGACTAGGGACATCTCTTCATATTAAGACTCAGTCATAACATTTCATCTAAGACATATTACTGGAAAAATTAATTGCTAGAGTGGTTAAAAAAAATGGATTTTGTAAAATATCTATTTTGATGGGGGGGTGGACCTTCATTTTCTTAGCTGGATTAATTTTGCTTATGAACAAGGTCCCAGTCTGAAGCTTAGGGTGACTTGGCTCACTTGTGGTGATCATCCTGCCTTAGCTTCCCCAGTTCTGGGCGTTCACATGTGTGAGCCACCATTCCCTGTGGAGATCTCTTTCTTATAAATTCTCTAAGTCCTTTGCTCTGTTCACATCTTGGTTCTTAGATTTTTTTTTCTCTTAGTTTTTAGAATTTATGGTTTCAAACATATTATATTTAATTTGTTTGGTTGTTTTTGCTTGCATGTATGTCTGTGCAGCTCATGCATTCAGTGTGTGGAGTCCAGAAAAGAGCATCAGATCCCCTGGTACTGGAATTTCAGGTGGTTGTGAGCTGCCATATGAGTACTACACATAGAACTGGGATCCTGGAAGAGTGGCCAGTGTTCTTGACCACTGAGCCATCTCTGCAGCCCAATTAAAAATTTTTAATTTTAAATAATTTTAAGATAGTTGTTCAATTAATCTAAAATTTACAGGGTTTATTTTGATACTTGTAGGTTTTAAAATTTCACATTAGATTTTTAAGTCTTTGACCTCACACATTGTATTTTGTGCATATTCAGTCCTGACATTGGAATCTCTACTACCTTTTTACAAGATAAGTTACTTATACCACTGAACTTCAAAAGAAAATAGATAGGGCTGGGCAGCGGTGGCACACACCTTTAATCCCAGCACTCAGGAGGCAGAGGCAGGCAGATCTCTGGGAGTTCAAGGCCTGCCTGATCTACAGAGCAAGGAGCGAGTTCCAGGACAGGCTCCAAAGCTACGGAGAAACCCTGCCTGGAAGAACCAAAAAAAAAAAAAAAAGAAGAAGAAGAAGAAAGAAAGAAAGAAAGAAAAAGAAAATGAATAAAGGAAGGAAGGAAAAGAAAAAAGACTTAAAAAATAAAAGTCTACTTTTCATATCATTCTATCTATGAAATAGTATCTGTCCTTTACATGTTAATTGTCAGTGATGCTTGCCTTCTGTGGTATTTTTTTAGTCTTAATTTTTTTCTTCATTTGTCTTTGGATTACACTTTTCACATCCTACCGACCTATATGGGGTTGCTGTAGCCGTCACCCTGGGAGCAGCTGCAGGACACTGGAGTGAAGTGACTGCTCTGAGGAAGTGGGATTCCAGTTTCATCTGGTTACAGATTTCCGTAGCAAAGCCCTCTGAGCTGTCCCTAGAAACTCTCTTCCATTTTACGAAGTTTATTCTGGTGCTGGGGCTCAAATGGGGGCCTTAGGCATGTTAGGCAGACCCTGTACCACTTAGCTGCATCCCAGCTTCTGTCCTCTCATTCCCCCCCTCCGTCCTTTACCTGTCCCATGCACATTCTCCTGGCACTGTCATTTGGTTCATAATCTGTGATACTTGCACTAATACTAGAGTTATTTATTCAAAAATTGGATGTATACATGTGATCATAATACCTTTTACTCTTTCTGTAATTCTTTATTGATAAACAGGGAAATGTCACTTTTGTGTTTCAGATTATCAGCATTGAGGAAGTAGAATCATCCACACACATGCTGCTTTTAAAACGATCAGAAGCACTTTTGAAACGCAGGCAAGATGAGCTAAAATGGGAATCATCCTATCTGCAACAGTTATCACGTTAGTAGTCCCTATGTTTTGTTATTGTCGCTAAGCTAGATTACCATCTGGAGAGTAAAAGTATCTTTAGTTCTCTATTTTTTTAAAAAAAGAAAAACTGCTATCCTAGTTAGGATTATATTGCTGTGATGAAACACCACAACCAAAAGCAAGTCAGGGAAGAAAGGGTTTATTTTCGTCACAGTTCCATGTAACAGTTCATCACCAAAAGCAGGAATCCTGTCTTGCTTCCATTGCTTGCTCCACCTGCTTTCTTATAGAACCCAGGACCACCAACCCAGTGGTGGCCCTCCCACTTCAATCACTAATTAAGAATATACCCTAAAGATTTCCTACAGCCAGATCTTATCAAGATGTTTTCTCAGTTGAGGCTCCCTCCTCTCTGATGACTCTTACCTTGTGTCAAGTTGACATAAAACTAGCCAGAAAAAGCTTTTTCTATATTTTCATACTGATCCTTCTCCGAAACCTGACATTACAAAGAGGAGTTTCAATATACCTTGTTTAAGGTTAAAAACTAAATATTAGAATTTCCAGTCCCTTAAGCATTTGAGACAGAGTTTAAGTATTTATTTTAGCTTAATTTATTTAACACATATTTATTTGTATGTGTGTGCGAGTATATATAAGTGCATCACGCGTATGCAGGACTGTTGAGAGGTTAAAAGGGTATGCAGTCCGTTGGGACTGGCACTACAGACAATTATGAGCCGCCATATGGGTGCTTGGAACTGAAAAAAAAAACAGTCAGTGCTCTTAACTGCTGAGCCATCTGCCCAGATCTCTTGACACCGTGTACTTATATGCCATTAAATGAGCAGAATGGTTGGAAAGGACTTTCCAGCTCTGTAGTTGAAGCCTGCGAAGACTGGTGGGTATCTGCAGAGTTGGTAAGGGGTGGCCATTCCACGTCCTCACACCACACTGCAGCCACAGTTGTGCCTTTAGCTTGAGGTGCTCTGGGAGTGAGATCCAAAGAACAGTAAAGTGACTGCCAGGCTCCCATATTTGGTCATTCGAAACAGTGGAACTTGCAGAATGAAGCAAGCCATACATAGTATAAGTAAGATGTTGGCCGGGTAAATATCTCTAGTATATGACTACAGAGGAAATTGGTGCAATTGCTAGAAAAGAAAAAAGAATGAGAAAAAAGAAATCTAAGTGGCACACACCAGCAAGATACATGTATTTAGGACAACAGGCTTGATGCCTGTTAACACTGATAAGTAATGGACATTTAAATTCATTGGTAATAAAATGTACATTTTGAGCACATTTCGTGTTATATATACACATAAATACACTTCATTTTACCTATAACCTCAGTGATTCACTGTTCTGAGACTGTAGTACAAAGCTGATTTTGTGAATTAACAGGCAAAGCTGAGACATCGGCAAATGGAAGCTTGGCCCTAGATGACAAGGATCAACGGATTCTGGAAGAGATTGAAGCACGAAGGTATCTGTACAAAGTGAAGTCTTAATACATTGAGCAAGCACCTTTCACTATTGCAGTAGAATTAACTTTGTGAGGTAATCACCCCACCTGACATGCCAAGTTTCATGATGTGAAACCACAGTTGAGCTCAGCTGGCCTCACTACTTTAGAGACAAACTGGGGCTCAGGCAGAACTAGTGAGGTGGCCTTTGTTAGGCGGATTGCTTTGAACTAGAAACCACTTCTAACTAGTTGCACTCTCTTTAAGAAGTCTTTCCATTCTGATAATGATCTGAGTTGCACAAGAACCAAAGAAGCTAAAGAAACAGAAAGTGTGTGACATAGTTAGATAAAATGGTGTCAGTATGGTGATGTGTCCATTAGAGAACAGTAACATTGTTTTTCAGTATTTTCTACAAGAACTGTTTGCTTTTGGTTTACTTTATTGCACAATGCAGGATGCAGAGAAGACAAGCAAGGCTGCTCGCTGGCAACTGTGATCATCAGGAAGGGACTTCTAGTGACGATGAGCTGTCTCCTGCAGAGATGACCAACTTCCAAAAACGCCAAGGTCAATTGCCAAGGTTCTAACCTATTTTGAAGTGTTAAAATAGTGAGGAAGACTTGTTATAGCTGCCTTTAGATCCATACTACTAAGATGGGAAAATTTAAGAAAAATGAAAACGTTTTTTGCATCAGACTTACTACTCCCGAGAAGGGTGATATGAGCACTCTGGCACCTGCCAGCTCTCTGCTGCCTCCTGGGTCACAGACAAGCATTTCGGCTGCATTTCTTTCCTCATCTGTTACCATTTATAATTTAAAACAACTAAATTTAGAAAAACCACCTTTAAAAAAAATCACTTTATTTTTTTTTTTAAAGCATCATGAAGCTACATTAAGTTAAATCCTCGAAAATAGGCATTTGCCAAGTTCCCAACTGTGAATCTCAGTGAACTCCACAGTGAGCCTGGAGCGTGCTTGGGGTTCTGTACTTTCATTATCAGTTACACTTTGCTTTTCCAGTTGTGTAGGAAAAGCTAGTAAAGGTGTAATGCTCCCGCTGGACAGACTAGGAAGACGCAGTGTGCCTGTGCAGCAGCAGTGCTGTCCCACACAGCCCTCGGAGGGTTCTCGTAGTGGTGTTGAGAGAGGTTGGCTCTTGAGTTGGGGGCAGGGCACTAATACTTGGGCTCCTCATCCTTTCAGCTACACTTTTATTTACCTCTCCACCTTATGTGCGCACACACAGGAAAAACTAAGTCAGAACTGAAAATAGAAAGCAAGTGGCTTTAGATTGACTCATGACTGTATGCCCTTTACCTGTATTTTTGTCCCCTAATACTAGCCTTTCTTGTTCTCCTTTCTACAGTGCTACACTGTACCTACACTTAATTTGTTTCCATGTAGACATGTATGCAGTGTAGGGTACCATCTGCCTAGGAGGGAGAATGTGAAGTGTTTTTCTTTCTGAGATTAGGTGACCTCTCTTAATGTTAGACATTCTAAGTCCATCTATTTTCCTGCTATTTTGTGATTTCATTTTTCTTTAGTACTGAATAGTATTCCATGTTAGATATGTCCCAAGTTCTCAACATCAGTTCATGGTGGACATCTTGGTTGTTCATTTCCTTTCTTGTAGAGCATCAATAAATGAGGGTTGTCTATGATAGGGTCTGTGGTTCTCTGGGTAAATAGCTTAATTTTTTGAGGAGTCTCCAAACTGATTGCCTTCATGGCTGTGTTAATTTTCACTCGCACTGGCTGAGGATAGGGTTCCTCTTCCCCCACATCTTCTCCAGCATTTACTCTTGGGTTTCCTGATGGCTTTTCTGACTAGAGTGAGACAGGCTCTCAGTAGTTGTAATCTGTGCTTCCCTGATCTTGAGTAGCTTTAAAATTGCTGTTGGCCATTTGTGTTTCTTTTGAAAACGTTCAGTTACTAGCTCACTTATTGATTGGCAGTTTTTTTTCCTTGGTTTTTAAACTCTGGTTCTTTGTGAATTTTGGGTTCTAACCTGTGCCTGAGTACAGTTGTTTAAGCTTTCTTCCCATTCTGTGACCTGCCTGTGCTCTGCTGATGGTGACCCGAGAAGGGCACAGTGCAGCTCAGAGGTTCTGGGCTTTGCTGTTCACGAGACTCAACGGAAAGGGGCTTTTTTTCTGGCCCGCCTCAGTTCAATATCATTTGCTTGTTTTGTTTAAATCAGTGGGTTTTATCTGCCTTAAGGAGAAGGTGGCTATGGTAACGATATGGGACGATAGCTGTATAACATTCTGGCCTGTAGAGAGGAACTCAGTACACAGCAGGCTTTATCAGTGTCAGTGTTATCACTTTGTTACAAGTGACTAAATAAATGTAATATCTGAAACTCATAATTAATTGTTGGCAGGAAAGTAGGCTTAAAATACATAACATAAAGAGACTTACTTTGTTTGCAGGTGACATTTTACAAGATTGTAAGAAAGTTTTTGAAGATGTGCATGATGATTTTTGTAACGTCCAGAATATTTTATTGAAATTTCAGCAGTGGCGAGAAAAGTTTCCTGATTCCTACTACGAAGCCTTCGTTGGTTTCTGTTTACCAAAGCTTTTAAGTCCCCTGATACGAGTTCAGCTGCTTGATTGGAATCCTCTTAAGGTATCAGTGCTTAAACTTGTGCCTGTGCTGGCCATGTCTGCTACTAATGTGTCCTGCCCATCAGGCTAACTATAAACACCACAACTTCAGCCTGGCCTGGTGACTTCGCAGGTAGCTACAAGGCTTATGACCTGAGTTCGGATTCTGGAACCCAGGTGATTGAAGGAGAGAATCAAATGCCACAAGTTGTTCTCTGTCTCTCACACGTGCCATTCCATAGCATACGTGCTGGTGTGCATGCACACATGTGCGCGCTCAAGCACACACACACAAGAATATGGATTCTAAGGCATAGTAGGACCAAACACCAGTAATGCAAACCTATTTTAAAGCTTTTATAATGTGCGAAAATTTCCCCAGAATGATGTTGTATTAAGTTTGGTAAATTTGACTTAAAAACCTGTTCCAAGGATTATGAAGTTGGAAGTGACAGACTGGAAAGAGTTGGTTAGCAGAACACATTGAGGAGAGGCATGAGAACGGGGCCGCAGGGTGTGCAGGAGCTCATGAGAGCACTTTCCCGAGAGTGAGGGGGATGCCAGTTCAGGGTGAGTACACTGGCCTTCAAACCTGGATTCCCAGCTGAGGATATGAAAGTAATACGAAAACTGATACATAGGGAAGGTAATGTGGAGTTCTCAAAAAATACACTTATTTGTGTATGTGGTAAGGTGCATACATGCCGTGGCATGCTTATAGGGTTCAGAGGATTGTGCGGGTGTTTGTTCTCTCTGTTGTGTGAGTTCCAATGATCCAACTTAGGTCACCAGACTTGCAGCAAGGGCCTTTCCTGCTGCACCATCTCAGGGCCTCGGCAGTGGTGCTGTAGGAGCCACTCGGAGTAGCCACCTTGGAAGAATGAAATATAGAAGACAGTTGATATAACCAAGTTCAGGGTGAGCCTGGCAAAGGGGGTGCTGGATTTAAGCTCTGTTACAAAGTAAGAATTAGTAAATACAGAGAAGCCCTAACCCTCCACATGTGAAGATACCCCAGGGTCTGGATCCTGCATGCTAGAAAACGAAGATCTGGAAGGAAAGCTCTCAGCAATCAGCAAGAGTTAAGAGAGTAAATGGTAACAGCGTGTTTCCTCGTTGGTCTTAATATCTGTCTTCAGGCTTCCATAGGACCACACCACCTTCCCCGGATACAGCAAGGTCACTTCTAAGGATAGGGAGTTCCGGATATTTCATTCATCTACTCAAAAAGTATCAGCCATCTGCTTGCTGTTTGCTAACTGGTTAATTAACTAAACCACATGCATATTAAAATTTATTCTTACAAGAAGTGAAAAGACTGAAGAAATTTTGTTTGAGTCAGATGAATGCATTTTATCAGTAAATCTCATGGCAATTCCAAATGCCTAGCTCATACATGGTTTTCCACTCTGAACACTGCCATTGCTGGTCTCTGAATGTCCTGGCACACAGCAGCCTTTGCTGCATGTTTGCTGTATGGATGAATGTATAAAGCACAGATTTTAGTTATCTTCCCTGGTGCTCTGCCATGCCATCCTACCTTACCTTGGTGTATATATAGTGTTAAAACGTGATTATTCTCTTTGAGCCATAGAAAAATTCTAGGGATTTTGGAAAAAGTTAACTTATAAGTTTAATAATGTATAACTTTATAATCTCATTTTATAGTTGGACTCCATAGGTCTAAACCAGATGCCCTGGTTCACATCCATAACAGAGTTTATGGACGGCAGCAAGGAAGATGCAAAGAAGGAGGATGAGTCAGATAAAAAAATCCTGTCTGCTGTCATCAACAAAACAGTTGTTCCTCACCTTACAGGTAATCTTGATTCTGTTATAATCACACATATACTTTAAGTTTGGAGACACAAGGAAATGCTGTATGCAGTGAAGAGCAATTGATTTCATATGTAATTAGCCTGGTTGGGAAATGCTTATTGTACAAACGTTGCCCACAATAGTAGTGGTGGCACACTAAGTCATCTGTCACTCTTTGTCAAGAGCAGCACACCGTCATATGTGTTACATACATTTCTTTCCCTTTTCTTACATTTCTTTTCCATTTCTTGTTCTTTGAGAGCCCTACATTTCCTGTGTGCCTGCCATTAGCAGCTAGTGATGCCTTTGCTTCTTAGAGGCTTCTTTTACTAAAACAGTATTTGACCAGAATCTTTTTATTGTATTCCAGAGAATGAGTTTTTAACTTGGTTAAACTTTGAAGATTATTATTCATTCTGAACAGTGGTTTACTTTTTAAATCCAAACTTTTTAATCCTAACTCTGTAAATGGAGGCGGAGCTTTTCTTTTGTCCCAACCGCCTGGTCTCAAATAATCACACAACAGCCTATATCAATTACAGAATGTTTGACCTGTAACTCAGGCTTATTACTACCTCTTCGAGCTTAAATTAACCCATTTTTATTAATCTACATTTTGCCACATGGTTTTGTGGCTTTACCTGTTGTCTAGTACATCTTACTTCCCCGGTAGCTGTCCCACATCTCTCTGACTCTGCGCCCCTCTCCCGTTTCTGTCAAAACACATCTGTTTGAGCCCACCATCCTGTAATAGGATGAGCACAGCCCAGGCCCTCTAGTGGTTGATTCTGTGTGTTCTGAAGACAGCACTTCCAGTGTGTGCTGAAGGATCCACTGTGGGGCAGGGGAGCAGGAGAACATTAAGAAAGGTTCCATGGTTTTGACTCAGTTGGGAATCTGAAGGAGGCAACTCAGCAGCACTCTGGTGGGCTGTGTTGCTTTGGGTGCCTGTCTCTGAGTGGAGTATCAGATAGGTTGCTGAGTTTACCAGTCAGGAGTTCAGGCAGGAGGTGGCTGTGTTTTGATGACACTTAATGTCACGAAGTGACATGAAATAATAAGGAAGTGAGTGCAAGAAGGAGCAAGAAGGAAACAAAATTGAGTCCTCATAGAAGTGACAAGTACCCAGCAAAGACCAGAGAGAAGACCAGGAGGATGGTGTCCCAAAATCCACGCAGAGTATTTCCAGGAAGAAAGATGGGACCCAGTTTTGGTTGCTGACAGTAGCCACAGAAGAATTAGAATCAATCTTTGGAGCTGGCTATGCATATATCCTGTTTAACTTGAGAGATGTAGTCACCCCTCTGTAGAGAGTTCTGAGGCCTGATTGAGAGGATTCCAGAGAGACAAATACAAAGTAGACATCTAGACAGGACTTTGAGGAATTTTGTTTTAAAAGGAGAGACAATGGTGGATAGCACTGAAGAGGGTATTAGGGATTGTTGGAGTTAGGAAGATAGTGTAGTGTTTAAAAACTCTTGTACTCAGTCATGAGGACTAGAGTTCAGATCCCCAGAACCCACATAAAAACCTGGTAGGCATGGTGGCTGGCATGTAATCCCAAGTGCTTATAACATGCAGACAGAGGATCCTAATAGCAAGTTGGGTAGCCACAATAGCAACCATTGGCATGAGGCTTCACACACACACATGATCAAGTATTCACACAAATGTGAATCCATACTCATGAGGGTAGAAAGAGGAAGGAAGTATAGATCCTTCAGCTGAAGTAAGAACCAGGAGAATCAACCAGGCAAGTGAGCAGGCTAGGGCAAACAATTCCTGGCTGACGTTGAGGCTCACTTGAATTTTGGGAGATCAGTTTGGTATACCTTTCTTTAAAACTACCTTTCATCTGCAAATTGCAGGCACAGTTAGTGAGAAGTGAATTTATCTAGGCTTATAGATTAACCTGACAGGTGTAGCAAAACCCAAGGACAAAGAAATTAGGATGTATGCAAAGAGGAAGTGGTAATGATTAGAAATTGAGAGTATGTGTAAATCGGAAATGTCATGATTGGCCATGGATTTTTAACCTCAGTAAAGAATGGAACAGGTGTGCTAAAGATGAGAAGCATGATCTACTAACTTGTGTGACCACTGACATGTGTTTCAGATTTTGTAGAGTTCATTTGGGATCCCCTGTCAACCTCACAGACAAGAAGTTTAACAGTGCATTGCAGACTGGTTTTTGAACATTCCGCTTCTGAAAATGAAGTTAGTAAAAGCAAACAGGTAATGATTTTTGCCGATTTGGGTTTTTGCTCAATGGTCGATCACTGACCTGTCATTCATGGAACCATGAGTTTAGTTTCCAATACCACACAAAGTAAAATAATTTATACAAGCTCAGATTTTAATATGTGGATATATTACCTAGAAAGTGATCTCTCTTATTAAGCCAGAATAGAAAGTATTTAAAAGATGGGGTAAAATAAAATTTGTGTTTTGCTTTTGTTGTTATAACTATTGATATAGGACTCTTAAAGTATGTTACTTATAATTAAGTGGAGAAAGAAATAAAATTTTATTTAGTTCAATATGCTTTTGTTTAAAAATGCATTTGCTTAAATTGTACATTTATGGGCAATATTCTTGGTATAAGGTCTAGAGTAGATTAATGTGTGCTACATACTGCTTCTTTTTATTGGTAGTAAGCCAATTTCAATTTTCAATATATGGAGTCTTTCTAAAAATGAGAACAGCATGTCACTATAGAAATGTTGCTGATATATGAAATACTTTAAACTCCCATCATCTGTTCATCTTAGTAGTAGTAATTAGAGCTGGGTATTTTTCATTCTGCCTTTATTCTCAGTTATCCTAGTGGATCTGAGTGTTTACATAGAGAGTTGTCAGAGGCTTTAGCTACTACTTCATGCAATAGATGCATATAATATAATGTCCTTTAAGTTGAGTTACTGAATTCAATATTTGTCTCATTTATAATTGTTGGTATACAAACCAAATGAATTATCCAAAGTTCAAGGACCGACAAGTCAACAAAGACCTGCATCTACACTTTATGGAAAACTTGTAGGAATCAGAAGGGAAGGACAGGGCCTGTTTTTCTTTTTAAAAAACAAAACAAAACAAAACAAAACAAAAAACCAGACAGACCTTAGGCAGATAGCTTGGAGGTCTTTGTGGGAAGCTGCCCAAAATCACACTGCTCTTCAAAGTGAGACTAAAGTACAGTGAACAGGGCTGCACTTCCCAGATTTGCAAACAGTTAAAAAAAAAAAAAAGAAAAAGAAAAGAAACAGAAAAGGGAAGAAAAAAAAAAGACAAACAGGGAAACAGTATAGTAAGGATGGAGGGTGTCTTGCCCTGACTGGCCTGGAGTCACAGAGATCTGCATATCTTGTGTTGGCATTACAGGCGTGTGCCACCATGCTCAGAAGAAAACAGAATGTCTTAGACACAGCTGGGAGGGCTACAGATGGGATTCCACTATTGAGTTTCGTTGTTTTGTTTTTCCCTTTACTGATTAAATTTGTTCTTTGACAGTTTCGTGTGTACATAATACACTGTCTACTCTCACCCCAGCTCTCATCTCCCTTCTGCCTCTGCCATCCTTCCCTCCCACAGCTCCCTTCCTATGTCCACATCCTTTTGTTTTGTTTTGTGACCCTCTGATTCTAACCAGGACTGTGTGGCCATGAGTTTGGATCTATTACAGCCTGATAGATTCCAATAACTGTCTCTCCTCCAGAATCCATCAGTAGTTCATCAGGGAGGATAGGACCCCATGACCTCCCCAGGCCATGATTGGCTCTTGACATCTCAGGCTTACACAGACAGCCACTGCTGCTCAGATCTCGTGTTTGCCATGGCTGTGCCATTT
This sequence comes from Myodes glareolus, assembly GCF_982192425.1. Classification (NCBI taxonomy): domain Eukaryota; kingdom Metazoa; phylum Chordata; class Mammalia; order Rodentia; family Cricetidae; genus Myodes; species Myodes glareolus. The sequence goes on along the minus strand of NC_142031.1, from coordinate 29,925,314 downwards.
CCTGAAGATAGTATTTTGTATCTCTTCTCCCTGTCTTCTGCTCATACATTCTTTCCATTCTCTCTTCTGCAGCATTTCTTTTGCATTAAAGGGGGGGAGGGTATAATGTCCTATTTGGGGCTGAGGACACAAGTCTCTTCATTCATCTCTATTTACTGCAAAGACAGCTTTTCTGGTTAAGGATGAATAGCATTTGTCTGTGGATAACAAATATTAAGCTGTAGTTTGATGCCACATCAGTTGGCTAGACCCTAGTGGGGAGGTTGCCCCTAGGGCCTATGATCTCCCCAGCTACTGGGTTTCTAGTATCAGGTACTACCATTCTAGTTATCATTGTACAAAGCTGAATACAAGGTCATGAGCTTTATTCCGGCAATTCCATTTTAGTGTATATATTTATTCTGTATACATTAAGAGACTTCTGCTAGGTATTTAATAGCATCATTAAGCATAATGGACCCCCTAAGAGGAAACCATCAAGTGTTTAATAGTAGTAGTCATGCACAGAATGCAGTACAGCAGTGAGAGGGACTCACTGACAACCGCATGCATGTTCCAAGTTCCTACAGTGTTGTAACAGTGTTGTGCCTGCAGAACCATTCATACCATTAAAATTTTCTGATTTGGTTACTATATTTCCAATTATAGCTTGCTGATGCTTTCCAAATTTTTAAATAGGATTTACTTAAATCTGTTGCTGAGAGAATTAAGAAGTCAATAGAAGATGATGTTTTTATTCCTCTATATCCTAAGAGGTAAGAGCTCTTAATTTTTATACTCTGGGAAATAGCTTTTCTTTGAGGAGGAATAGGGTCATGTAAGACACAGCCTGATGTCACTCAGGCTCTTCCTGAACTTTCTACAAAGTTGCGAATAAACTTGAATTCCTCAACATTATATGTGTACTCCTGCCCTCACCTCTCAAATGCTGGAATTAGAGGCATGTGCCATCCTATCTAGCCCTTAGAGAATACAAATTTGTAGGATGTAATGCAAAAAACACTTTAGTCTTTTCTAGACCTAAAGCACTTACTTACTGTTCTGAGATGCAAACTGAAATTTCAGCAAGTATTTCTCTAAATCATACACATATGTGCCCCACATATGTATGATGCTTAACATTTGGACATTGTGTTTGATTGTTTCCTGTATTTAAATTTACCCTAGAATCAGGAGGTTGTAACCTAGAGAAGTAAAGAGCACAGGTGCTTAGCTCTACCATTTTGGGTTGTTTGACCTTGGGTCCTTACTGTCATTATCATCAGTACAAGGCGGGAGAAGTCAATAGCTACCCCCACAGGACAGCAGGATGATGAAGACAGTGTTCAGAACAGAGCAGTGCCATGTACAGAGGATGCATAGCACAGCCTGGAGCATCATGGATGCAGATGTTAGCTCTGTTCATCTTAGGAAACACGGGGCTTGATTTATGGTCATATACTTGCCAAGAAAACCTTCTTGGTAGTGATAATTTGTGAACTCTAGCTACCCAGTGATACTCCCACGATGAAAGTTAGGAGTGGGAGACTTGGAGATTTCTGGCTTATCTGAGTCAGGAAGAGGTATCTGCAAATAAAAATTATGTCCCAGTAAGTTTTGTTTTTGTGCTGTTTTAGGTAACTAATATATTCACATAGTTCAAAGTATGCTTGTGGTTTATTCATATTTAAGGCAGTTGCTTGAGTCTTTTGGCTAAAATCAAGTATATCTTTAAAATGAGATTGTGTTTTGTTTTTAAGATTTATATATTGTGAACATTTGCCTGTGTGTATGTATGTGTACTTCAGAAGAAGTCAGAAGAGAGCATTGGATCCCCTGGAGCTGGAATTACAGGCAGTTGTGAACCACACAACTGTGGGTGTAGAAACTGACCCCGGTCCTCTGCAGGAACAGCAAGTGCTCTTAGCTGCTGGACTGTTTCTCCAGTTCCCTAAAATGAGATATATTTACTTTTACCCTGACTTCTGACTGCAGATTTTTGCCATTTATCTTATATATGCTATAACCTTATTTCCCCCGCCTTCTATATGAGATGAAGTATATTATAAGCAGGTACAGGCAGGTTTGTTCCTTTCTCAGTGCACAGTAGGCATGTAGGTTTTCTATAACTGACCAGCATGTGAGTGATAATCTTCCCAACAGCGAGGTTATAAACAAACTGGCAATACACCGTTCTGTGCTCAAGCAGTTCTAGCTACAAGACACACTTGCAGAAACTCTTGTTGGTTGGGTGTGGATGCGTTTATAATTCTTGGTAGATACCACCAGAGGGCCTTGATTAATTTTTTATTTAAGTTATTTAGTTAAAAATAAACAAAAAGGGACCAGAGAGGTCGCTTGGTGGTTAAGAGTATAATGTTCTTCCGGAGCTGACTGGAGTTTGATTCCCAGCACCCAGGTTGGGCAGCTCACAACTGCCTGTAACTCCAACTCCAGGGACTCCAGTGGCCTCTTCCAGCCTCTGCAGGCAATGCATTCCTGTGCACAAACCATACACAGACATACAGATATGCACAGAATTCAAAACACAACAAACAACAAAAAGTCCTATTTTTTTTTTTTGCGGTTTTCTGAAAAAATAATAGTCCTTTATATCTTCTCTTTTTCCTTTCCTTCCCCCTCCTCCTCATTTGTTTCAAATTAGTTCCGAAGAAGGAAAGATGTCACCACATTCAAAGTTCCAAGAAAGACAGTTCTGGGGGGCTCTAAAGGTAAGCAGAGTACTGTCTTTAAAATGTATCTCTGTTAATCTTTGCATCCATACATATGTATTGAACTCCACTTTGCCACTTCAGTACAAAAGCACTAATAATTTTGAGCCATAGTCTCACTATATAGTCCTGGCTCTCCTGGTCTTTGCTATGGAGATCAGGCTGCCTTGTAATAGGCCTTCCTGTCTCTGTCTCCTGTGTACTGGAATTAAAGGCATGTGCTACCATGCCTTATTCTGTTTTACGTTTTAATATTTATAATGTCCTTTATAAATGTAAAAGCAGTTTTTGTCTCATGGACCCTACAAAAGAAGCACTGGGTTGAATTTAATCTCAGGTCATAACTGACTACCCTTGATTGAAGCTAAAGTTAAAGTCAAGTCAGTGGAGGTAGATATGATAAGGAGATCAGTTCCAATGATATTTCAGGTGAAGCATCAGAAAGAGTCCACAGCTGACATGTAAGGAACACACGGCTTATCACAGCCAAGTGCCTGATGTTGGCACCTGGTGTTATACCATTCTTAAACATGTAGGAGATGCAGGCTTGGGGGAGACTGAAATCTCCTTTGGATGTAGTAAATCACACAGAACTGTGGAAATGTAACACAATACAGGTGGCATACAAGTCCCTGTTGCAGGGGTTAGGCCAGAGCTGAGAACTTGACAGCAGTTATGCATAGGCAGTATTTGGCCATGAGTGACAAGTTTTGAAAAGACTGGGATGGGGAACTGAGTGGGGGTGGGGTCTTCAGATGTACCTTATAATGAATTGTGAACCTTTGTGCCTCAAGGAGCTCAAGAATGAAAATGAGTATTAAATGCCATGATAAAGAACTAGGGGGTAATAAATGTCCATTGTGTTTGAGAAATTAGAAGGACATAAATGTCCTTAGCAGGAGCAGTTTCAGTGCAGTGAGTGAATGTGTGTCCTGGCCAGGCCGGGGAAGATGCTTTCCAGGACAGGCAGCGATGACAGTGACAGTGTGAAGTGTGGCTTGTTACTAGTCCAGATGTCATTCAGCACTCAGAATACTAGGAGAAGACCCAGATTTCTCACAATTCACAGAAACTTGAATTCAGCCCTCCAAATGCAACATGTATTCATTAAAGATCTTATTATGAGCCACTTAACCTGTTATCAGGAGATTCTTAGGTTGTCTTGTTTTACATGTCAGCTACGAGGTTCTTGGCATTGCCAGGCTTCCTAGCAGTACACGTTAATACCAGCACTAGCCTTGACATTGCTTTCTGTTCCTGGTAAACTGCACTCTTAGGCTTAGTGGCCCCAGACAATAAGAAGATGCGTTACAGTGGGGCACTGATCTGGAGGGGCTGCAGTGGAGTTGCATGAGGTATATTGGAGTTGGTTACCCTAATAATAGAAGTAGGATGAGCAAATAGATGGAGGTGAGGATCAGGTATTTACTTGGGAATGTTCTTTGTTCCAAAGCTGACATTTACAACAGGGCCAACTAGTGAGAGTGAGGGAGTTGGACCAGTTGTTATTTACCATTACAGCTTTTAGGGCAAGCACACATAACTACTTGGTATTTCTTTTAGCTCTTCCGCAATATTCTTCTTTGGAATGGACTTCTCCCAGATGACACCTTGCAAGATCTAGGACTAGGGAAGCTGCTGAATCGCTATCTTATTATTGCTCTTACTCATGCCTTCCCTGGACCAGATGCTGTTAAAAAGTGCAGCCAGGTAAGCTATATAGAGTCAATTCTAATTGTGTCATTAATGTCTGTAATTTTTAGTGTGGTAGCTTATATCTCTAATACCATCACTAGAGAAGCTGAGGTATAAGTGTTGCAAGCTCTAGGTCAGCCTGGACTACAAGGTTAGACCCTCTCTCAAAACAGTAACAGCAGAGATTTAAGTAGTAGGACTGGAGAGATGTCTCAGTGGTTAAGACTGCATACTGCTCTTGAGTTTAGTTCATAGTTCCAACATTGGGCAGCTTATAACACCTGTAACTTCAGCACTGGTGGGGAATTCAGTGCCCTCTTCTGGCCTCTTCAGGAACTTGTACATAAACATACGAAGACATGAATGACTCTTAAAGATATAGTTATTAAAATCTATATTACAACCAAATAATTAAATTTTGGTGTGGTGGTACACACCTTTAATCCCAATGCCTGGGAGGCAGAGGCATGTTGACCTCTGTGACTTTAAGGGACAGAGGTAGTTAACCTCTGTGACTTCAAGGTGTGGTAGCACACACCTTTAATCCCAATACCTGGGAGGCAGAGACAGACAGATCTCTGAGTTCAAGGTTTGGTAGTACACACCTTTAATCCTAGCACTGGGGAAGCAGAGACACGTGGATCTCTGTGAGTTCAAGGTGTGGTAGCAAACACCTTTGAGCCCAGCACTGGGGAGGCAGAGACAGGAGGATCTCTGTGAGTTCAAAGACAGCCTGGTCTACAGTGTTATTCCAGGACAAAGATATACAAAGATCCTGTCTCAAAAAGTAAAAGTAAAAATAAAAAAAATAGAGGTTAAAATAAAGCCACATAAAGATAAAAAATGCACAGAAAATCTTGATACTGTATGTTATTATGCTCTCTTTAAATTGATTGTTGAGGAAGGAGCAACAGCTGCTAAAAGACTTTTGTTTATAAATGCTGCTAAACTAACCCAAAATAGGTATTTTGAAAATACCTTGGCTTCAAAACTGAAGTCAAAAGGTATGTTACTTTGGAGAAGAGATTTTGCTTTTGTTTCCACAAAAAACGAGAGACTCTGGATTTATTCAGAGTTAAAAATAATCACCTTTGACCAAGGGAGGCCACCTAAAAAATCTCCGATAGGAACAGATGGCCCAGATGACAGAGGTCTACATCCAGAACTGATCCAAGACTGCTGCCTGAGATGATCAAGACTCACAGGATACTTCAGTCAGGACTTGACTATAACTCTAAATTTTCTTTAGGTCCCCATAAGATTATCAGCGCCCCCGACCAGCAGGAAGTAGACTAAAATACTACGCCCACATTCCCAACAAATGGACTATGGGTATTTTCCTTTGTTTAAAAAAAAAAAGAGGGAAATGGTGTGGGAGAATTATCTGTATTCTGTCAATCATATTTTAATAAAACGCTGATTGGCCAGGCAGGCAGTATAGGCGGGAAAGCCAGACAGGAAGTAGGGTGGAGCAAAGAGACTGGGAGTATTCTGGAAGCAGAA